>NC_140991.1:156040162-156256622 GCF_052327205.1 Somniosus microcephalus
AAAGAGAGAGACATTGTCCGACTCATTAATGCGTCTACTTTCCACGCGGTGCCTTGCCACCGCAGCACCGCTGTCTCCTGGTCGGTTGCCTGTGCGGTTCCATCGCAGGAAGGGTTTAGGCGCCTACTCGGCGAGTTCCCGGGGCTCACCAGGCCTACATTTTCGGCAGCAGTCGCGAGGCACGGTGTGGTGCATCACATCACCACAACGGGATCGCCTGTTTACGCTCGGGCACGAAGATTGGAACCCGGAAAGCTTGCAGCCGCAAAGGCAGAGTTTCAGACCATGGAGCGCCTTGGGATTGTCCGACGCTCCGATAGTCCTTGGTCCTCCCCATTACACATTGTACCTAAACCAGGTGGCGGATGGAGGCCTTGCGGGGATTACAGATGCCTTAACGAAGCCACTATGCCGGATAGGTACCCAATACCGCATATACAAGATTTTTCGGCTCATTTGGCTGGCAACTCAATATTTTCCAAAGTAGATCTCGTCCGTGGATATCACCAAGTTCCTGTGCACCCTCAAGACGTCCCCAAAACGGCAGTCATCACACCGTCGGCCTTTTTGAGTTCCTCCGCATGCCTTTTGGATTGAAAAATGCGGCTCAAGCCTTTCAGCGACTCATGGACTCTGTGTTACGGACCTTCCCTTCATTTTCATTTACTTGGATGACATTCTTATCGCTAGTAAGGCTAAGGAGGAGCACATGCTCATTTACGTACACTCTTTGCCCGTCTCAGCCAACATGGCCTCATCATAAACCTAGCCAAATGCCAGTTTGGGTTAACCAGCATTGACTTTCTGGGGCATAGGATCACCTCAGAAGGCGCCGTCCCACTGGCCACCAAAGTAGAGGCAGTTACGGCATTCCCACGGCCTCACACACTCAAATCTCTTCAGGAGTTCCTGGGGATGGTAAATTTTATCATTGTTTTGTCCCCAAGGCAGCCCAATTGATGCAGCCGCTGTACGAAGCACTCAAAGGGAAGTCGGGTAAAGATGTTATCACTTGGACACCACGGATGGACCAGGTATTCCTGGACACCAAGGCGGCATTGGCAGACGCAACTATGCTTGCACACCCACTCCCGGGCGCGACCATCGCCCTTACTACCGATGCCTCCGATTACGCCATCGGGGCTGTTCAGGATCAATGGGTTGACGGGACTTGGCAGCCATTGGCCTTTTTTAGCCGCCAACTGCGCAAGAATGAGCGAAAATATAGCACTTTTGACAGGGAGTTGCTGGCCCTGTTTTGGCCATCCCGGCATTTCCATTTTCTCCTAGAAGGGCGCCCATTCACTGTATTCGTGGACCATAAGCCGCTCACTTTCGCAATGGGCCAAAACGGTGGAGCCGTGGTCAGCCGGCAACAGCGCCACCTTACATTATATCTGAATTTACGACGGATTTACGACATGTGTCCGGCAAAGATAATCTCGTGGCTGATTGCCTTTCGCGTGTCCCAGTCCAGGCAGTTCACCCGGGAATCGATTTCGTCGGGTTGGCGGAAGAACAACTGGCAGATCCCGAAGTTCAGGCGTATCGGACCATGCCTTCTAGCTTGCAGGTAGCCGATGTTGTGTTTCAATCAGCAGGAACCACGCTCTTGTGCGACACATCCATGGGAGTGCCCCGGCCCATTGTGCCAGTCGAATGGCGTAAGAAGATTTTTCAGGTTATACATGGCTTATCACACCCGGGGATGCGAGCTTCACAACGACTTATGTCCTGCAAATTTGTTTGGAAGGGAATGCATTCAGACGTTCGGGACTGGACAAACAATTGCATGGACTGTCAAAAATCAAAGGTCCATCGTCATGTTAAGGCTCCAGTGGCCATCTTCCCGGTGCCGGAACGCCGGTTCGATCACGTACACGTGGACTTAGTGGGTCCCCTCCCCACTTCGCGGGGTTTCATGCATCTCCTGACAATAGTGGACCGCACTACCAGGTGGCCAGAGGCGATTCCCTTGGTCGCTACCACGACAGCGGACGTATCCAGGGCGTTTATTTCGTCGTGGGTGGCCCAGTTTGGGGTGCCATCTGACATCTCCTCTGACCGAGGTCCACAATTCACGTCAGAGTTGTGGAACACAGTTGCACAGGGCTTGGGTACCAAGCTGCACCGTACCACCGCTTACCATCCGCAAGCGAACGGTCTATGCGAGAGGTTTCATCGGTCTCTAAAGGCGTCCCTCCGTGCCAGCTTGCGTGGTCCCAACTGGGTGGACAGACTCCCCTGGGTGATGCTAGGCCTCCATACAGCCCCCAAGGATGACCTCCAGGCTTCATCGGCTGAGTTAGTCTACGGTCAAGCACTTCGAGTACCAGGGGAATTTCTCCCTCCACATACAGAACCGTGGTCGCCTGCTCAGCAGCTCCTTCAGCATCATGAGGTGGCAAAGAATTTCCTGCCTATTCCAACCTCGCATCACAACCTACAGAGCCCTCATGTTCTGGCTGAACTTATGAGTTCCGATTACGTTTTTATTCGGCAGGACGCTCATAGAGATACACTCAGACCACCTTATGCTGGACCGTTTCGTGTCATCTCAGCGGGAGAGAAATTTTTCACGGTCAAAGTGGGAGGTAAGTCCGATACCATCTCTATCGACCGACTTAAACCAGCCCATCTGGATCAGAGTGAACCAGTTGTTGCTGCCCAGCCACCTCGCCGTGGACGACCACCGTTGGCTGCTAGATCGGTTATGCAACAGCCTACCATTGAACTGCCTGCTTCTGCCTCATCCTTGCCTACACCTTCTGCTACTGTTTCCTCCAGCCCAGATGCACCGCTTCAGACACAACCAAGCACCGGCTCGTCTCCCAACGTTCCACTGTCTGAAGTTCGTAGTCATTCGGGCAGAACCATTAAACCTCCTGTTCGTTTGACGCTGTCTGTTAAAGAGAATTCTGGGGGGGCGCCTGTGGCGGAGCCACCAAGAGACACTGGGCAATTAGTAATCATCCCTTTAACTACCATGTAGTGCAGCTGTGGACTGCACCTTTAAACTGTATGTCGTTTCTTGCATTTTCACGTGATGACGTCATGACGCCGATCACGTGACCCCCAGTTGGCGCGGAGAACATGATGACGTCATGACGTCGGCTTCCAGTACTTAGTAGCAGTCTTAGAGAGGCTGTAAGGCTGCACAGACCTGTTTACATCGGCTCCTGTGCTTTTACTAGTTAAGTTGTTTGTTTATTAAACTTGGTTATTTTGTTTCACTGTGTCGAACTTCATTATTCGGATAGGAACTTCCATTCCTACACTCATTAAATTAAGTCATTTTTTAATTTGACTTATTGTTGCCTGCTTTATATATAACTAGCTGAAGTGCCCGGTGGTGCCGAGGGATTTTTGAGGGCATGTTGTTGTTTGAAGAGAGAGAGCGACTGGGGGGAAGAGAGAGCGTGACTGGGGGAAAGAGAGAGAGCGACTGGGGGAAGAGAGAGCGCGACTGGGGGAAGGTGGGGGGGAAGGGGAGGGGGGGAAGGGGGTGGGGGAAGGGGGAAAGGGGGAAAGGGGAGGGGGGAAAAGGGGAGGGGGTAAAGGAGGGGGAGGGGGGAGGGAGGGGGAGGAGGGGGAGGGGAGGAGAGGGGGGGAGAGAGGGGGGAGAGGGGGGGGAGGGGGGAGAGGGAGGGGAGGGGGGAGGGGAGGGAGGGGAGGGGAGAGGGGGGAGGGGAGGGGGAGAGGAGGGGGAGAGGAGGGGAGGGAGAGGAGGGGAGGGGGAGGAGGGGAGGGGAAGAGGAGGGGAGGGGAGGGGGAGAGGAGGGGAGGGGGGGGAGGGGGAGGGGGAGGGGGGAGGAGAGGGGAGGGGAGGGGAGGAGGGGGAGAGGGGGGAGAGGAGGGGAGGGAGAGGAGGGGAGGGGGAGAGGAGGGGAGGGGGAGGGGGAGAGGGCGGGAGAGGAGGGGAGGGGTGGGGGAGGTGGGGGAAGGAGGGGGGGAGAAAGGGAGGGGGGTGCCAGCAGACCCTCTCCCCTCTGCCGGCGATGGCTCCGCTGAGCTCCGTGCCGCCCCACGCACTGACATGCCGAGCGCAGCGCCCCGGTCAGCCCGAGCCCCGCCCTCCCGAGGCCGGGCCTGAGGCGGCTTGAGACGCCCGATTGTGGCTGGCCGGGCCTGGTTGCCTTGGTAACCCTCCTCCCCTCTCCGCCTCCCGATCTCCGGGACTGGGCCTGGGCGGCTTGAGACGGCCGATTGCGGCTGGCGAGCCCGGTTGCCGGGGTAACCCACTCTGCTCCCCCTCCCCTCCCGAGCCCCACCCCCCCCGCTAACCTGCTCGCTTCCCTCTGGCCGCGCTCTGTGTGGAGGTGCACGTGCGCCGTGCAGCGTGAGCGCGAATGAAGCGCGAGGAGCTTGCAGTGAGCCCAGCCAGCCTTTACCAAGATGGCTGGCCACTGGTTCGGAATCGGGCCCAGCGGGGGGGTGGGGGGTGAGGGGTGGGAGGAGCTTGCCACAAAACAATTGCCTAGGGTCCAGCATGGCTGGCAACAGACACCCAGGCTTCGAGGCCTACCTGCAAAAACGGGGAAAGTTAGGAAAATTAATGAGATTAGATAAAAGATTTAGAAAGTAATTAACTTTTTTTAAAAACAAAATGTGTTTTAAAAGCAACTTTTTTTTTAAAGACGCAGAAAGCGGGAAAAAGAAATGAAAAGTTTGGAATCAAAATGGCGGTGACTCACCTCGGTTCAGAACGATAAGGCCCGCCCACATACGCACTGATTGGTCGACCGTCAGGTCACCGAAGCGTAGGATTGGTCAATCGTCCCGTCACTCGACTCTAGAAGGGCCCGCACGCACCAGGAACCTGCCCCGCCATGCAGCGATTGGTCGACCGTCGGGTCGCTCGACCGTACGATTGGTCGACCTCGACGTCACTCAATGCTAATGAGCAGATAATGAGCGGAATTTTGAACATTTTTTGGATACCGCGGGCACAATTTTTGTCTCACCGAAACGTACATACGCTTATGACCGTTCTGGAATCGTAAGCTTTCTTTTGATGTAACACACGTGTAGGTACGCTCTATAACTTTTGATTGTATAGCCGGACAGAGAGACAGAAAGACAGACAGAGAGACATACCGTTTTATATATATAGATAGATAGATTTGTGTCCACACATTGTGGTTTAGGAATATATAGAATTAATTAAGTGGAAAATATTCTCAGTAATCTTTGTCAGTATAACAAAGTATATAAGGGTCAAAATCCTGGCAGTGCTTTGCTCCTGTCTTGACCATGTCCTAGACCCCAGGGCCATGATAATTAACATAATGTTGGGGGCAGGTGATTGTGCCAGTAGCAGTGCAACAGGGGTTCCCACCCAGCATAGGAATTGCAATCTTGGAGCAATGCCTTGCTGCTTAAAAATGGGAAACCGGAAGCATGTAGGGCTAAAGACTGAAGTCATGCCAGATTCAACAACAAAACTCCCATGTGTTAAAAGCACACCCAAGACTTTCCACTTCCCTAGCCCTGATTGCAGTGAGACATCCAAGGACAATTTAGTCTTGTTGGGGCTAACATGCGGACTAGAACAGCACCTATGCCTACTTTCGGCAGATATAGATATGACTGAACTGAAGAGGTGGAAAGCCAGCAGATCCACGTTCTGCTCTAAATTCTATTGCTTCCGTCAACTCTGCACCTGAGTTCCGCCCTGAAGGAGTAGAATTTCTGGACTCTAAAATTTATAAGCAATGGATTTAGATTATAATTACTTCTATTCAAATAGGCTACGAAAATCCACAGGAGTGTAATCCAGAAGTTGTTAGGATCACACCCAATGCCGAACTCTGCCGCTTGCACCACTAAAGCTTGTGGGTTCGAGGGGAAAGGAAGGGGAGCCTGCAGGAGCGGACCTTCAGTGATGTGTGGGGCACATATGCGACGCTCTTCCTTCCACCAAAGACTCGGGAAATGTTAAAATTAAATACCTGGCCTGGGGTTTGGGGGGTGTTGACAGGTGGTGCTGAGTCCCCGCATCCAGAGAGTGTTAGTTGGTGCTCTGAGCAGTCCTAGCGTCAGGGGATCACTTAAAAATAAATGATTAAAAAATGCAGCCCCAAACTTCAGGGTCCAGGCCCACACCATATCCTGCAACCCCCCACCCCCCCCCCAAACGGTGGAGCACACTTGTGTGGTTGGAGGCCGGTACACCACGTTTCACTTGGTGCACTAGCTCCAAAACAAAACCCCCAAACAATGTCACTGTGAACTCCTGTGCAAGTCTGGGAACCATCATATTTGGGTGTTGATAGGGTTTCTGGCTGTTTTGCCAGATTCCCGCCGGAGGTACAGGGGTGGGATCTACCGGAATGTCTGATAAATTCGGGGCCAAAGTGTGTCAGCATGTCTTGAACTCATTTACATGAAATTAATTACTTTTGAAGTGTAGTCACTGTTGTTACATAGGCAAATGCAGCAGCTATTTTCTATTTTGCACACAGTGGGGGAGAAATTCAACTCCTGGCCATCCATTGTGTGCCTGAAAACGATCTATCTTATCTATCTAACCATAGCCAGAGAATCACCTGCAATGGCTTGTCTTCCCGCTCCCGCATCGTTACCTCTGGTGTCCCCCAAGGATCTATCCGTGGCCTCCTCCTATTTCTCATCTACATGCTGCCCCTTGGTGACATCATCCAAAAACACAGTGCCAGTTTCCACATCTACGCTGATGACACCCAGCTCTACCTCACCACCACTTCTCTTGACTTCCTCCATGATCTGTAAATTGTCAGACTGCTTGTCCGACATCCAGTACTGGATGAGCAAAAATGTTCTCCACTTAAATATTGGGAAGCCATGGTCTTTGGTCCCTGCCACAAACTCTGTTCCCTAGCCACCGACTCCATCCCTCTCCCTAGCATCCATCTGAGGCTGAACCAGACTCTTCGCGACTTTGATGTCATATTTCCCCGAAATGAGCTTCCGACCACATATTTGCAGCATAACTAAGACCATCGATTTCCACCTCCATTAAATTGCCCGTCTCCACCCCTGCCTCAGCTCATCTGCCTCTAAGACCCTCATCCATGCCTTTGTTACCTCTAGACTTGACTATTCCAACGCACTCCTGGCTGGCCTCCCACGTGCTACCCTACGAAAACTTGAGGTCATCCAAAACTCGGCTGCCCGTGATCTAACTCGCACCAAGTCCTGTTAACCCATCACCCCTGTGCTCGCTGACCTACGTTGGCACCTGGTTAAGCAACGCCTCGAGTTCAAAATTTTCATCCTTGTTTTAAAATCCCTCCATGGCCTCGCCCCTCCCTATCTCTGTAATCTCCTCCAGCCCCACAACCCTACCCCACCGCACCCCCCCCTCCCCAAAATACTGCGCTCCTCTAATTCTGGCCTCTTGAGCATCCCTGATTTTAATCGCTCAACCATTGGTGGTCGTGCCTTCAGCTGCCTAGGCCCCAAGCTCTGGAATTCCTTCCCTAAACCTCTCCGCCTCTCTACCATTCTTCCCTCCTTTAAGATGCTCCTTCAAACCTACCTCTTTGACCAAGCTTTTGGTCATCTGCCCTAATTTCTCCTTATGTGGCTTGGTGTCAAATTTTTGTCTTACAACACTCCTGTGAACTTCCATGAGTTTCTGCAGCTGGCATGCACATGCATTTAAAATAATGAACTGCATTTGTGTAAGCCCCAACCTCCTGAAGGTTGATTGCTACAGACTACAGCATTTGTAAGCATTCAGTTCCACCATACACTTTAACATAAATTATTAGTAATTTTAAAATGTCGCACCTTGACTTGCCATCTTGCAATTGGCGTGTCATCAACGAGGTCTGTGCTTTCAAATGGTTGACCAGTCTCAGCTGGAATCTGGCAGTCCACAGCTCTACTACTCAAAAAAGTAGCCTTTGTCGGCTGTGGCACAGTTGGAACCCATTCATCATTGACGTACTGTGCTCAATTAGATAAAGGAAATCAAAAGAAATAACATTAATTCTTTTAACACAATAAAACAAAAATTATAGCACAACTCATGCTGGCTCCTTACAGTTTTTATCTATATAGAGCCTAATTTCACCCTCTTCTCTTTGAGTGCAAACATATGTTTGCAGATCACTCCATTTTGCCTTGGAGTAGTGGTAGACTAACTAGGATTGGGGAGCATCCATGCTCTATATTCCAGGTCAGGTAATTGTCTGCATTTTTATGACAGTAATGCCCGACTGGAGAGGTTCAGACTAAATTATGGGATGAGGTTATTGAGCAGCACCAACCCCAACAGAAGCTGGCACTTTGCCTGGAAACTGGAGAGCAGGCTCGGGAAGAGTCCCAACAGAAATGAAAGTACACAGAGCCTTCAGCTTCTTCGGGAGCTATGAGGCATTATTATCCTACTTATACTTGTTACTTGTACCATTCATTGTGCAACTTAGGTGCTTTGATATAAAAATTGTAATCATGTCTGGTGCTGAAATCAAAGCTTAACTTAGCTACTCTGTACAAATAGTTTTAATTAAGTTGGCTTTGGCCACTGAAATAAAACAATTTGTTATTCAAGTTAAGTTAGTGCACTTGAAAAATAATTAACAGTGATAGATTAATCTTGTTCGATTTGGCTAACCTATAAAATTAACTTTGATGTTATGGCTCCTGCCAGATATCTTTTATACATTATGGGGGAAAAATTTGGTTGATTAGCGCCTCCCGTTAGTGCCCTAAGAGGGTGCTAACGGGCACAAAGCAACTAGCGCCCAGGCGTGGCAATGTTTGCGCCGCTCACAAAATTAACCAGACATTTTGCGGTGGCACTAAACACTACCGCTACGATCTCTTACGCCCGCAGATCGTGACGTCAGTCGAGTGTGCAAGGCCCCGGCAGTACCCCGGACTGGATATTGAGTCGCGCCCCCTGCCTTTCCGCCTGCCGTTAGCAACGACAGGTAGAGGGGAACGTTTTTCAGTCGGGAAGGGACTGGGGAAGCGCTAAAGGCGGCCGCTTCCTGCCTTTTTTTGTCGGCGACATTTTGCACCAGGCATTCTGAGAGAGACTGACTTCTGGAGAGATTCAATGCTGTGTGAAGGAGTTTTGGGTACTGAGCAGCACTTTGCAGGTTCATTTTGATTGACCTTCCTTGCATCGATTTAGAAAAGACTATGGGGGCTGACCTCTGAGCTCTTTCCCTGGGCCTCTCCATTGTTCTTTCCAGCAGAATTGATGTACATGTCTCTCCAGGCCGAGATTCAAGGCTGCAATGAGCAGGGTGTGGCTGAAGAGCAAGCTCGACCCTCCCCTTTAAGAGCTGGCCGGCGCCAGTGTGTCTGTGTTCCATTGTTAACTGACATCACATGAGCTTCGCCAGCGCTCTGAAGTAGTACCTCGCTCCTCGGCGTTAGCGCCTGATTTAGCGCTCAAACCACCTCCGGGGCGATAGAGGCCAAGTTTGCAGTCGGAGGCGACAATTAGTGCCAGGCACTAATCTTTGCACCCGGCCGATAATTGCGCCCCAAACGAGGCGATACCGAATTTCTCCCCCTATATATTTTATCTCGTTATGCAACTAACATGATGTGATTCTGGTGGTATTATTAAGTAAATGCCGGCAACGTCAATGAAGATTGAAAGATTGTTACTATAGCTTACTAATTTTCATATTCAATGTAACCTTCATCATTTGATCTTTAAAAAACCTTACATTTTTATAAACTCACAATGGATAGTCCTGAAGAGATAGGAGTCCTTACATCCATTCAAGGTATTAACTCTACTCTCTACTTCACACGTGTTCACACACATGTAGAAAATGAATAGTCTCAATTGATGTAGTTTGGAGAAGCTCACTGGTGTTGCTGTCGCAATGGCTGTGTCCGGGCACTGCCGTAAGTTAACTAATGGGGCTCAGATCAAGGAGCTGCTAGCTGCCAATGACAGCTTATTGTTTGACTGCGACGGGGTGATTTGGGAAGGGGGGGAGAGCTATCCGAGGGGCCCTTGAGGTGATCAATTCTTTGTAAGCTCATTTACTTTGTCACCAATAACTGCAGCAGGTCCAGAGAGATGTATCGCCATAAGTTCTCAGCTCTGGGTTTCAAGGTCAAGAGGGAGGAGATACTTAGTACTGCCCACTGCTCTGTCTTGTATCTGAGGGATTTTGCCAGGATAAAAGGCAAGGTTTGTGTGTTGGGCAGTGAGGATCTTTGCAGCTAGTTGACGTCTGCTGGGATCCAAATGTTGGGTGGAGTCCGAGAAGACAATGAGGGCCTGCCTGTGGCTGTGTGTGTTCTGGACTCTGAAGTTCAGGCAGTGCTGATTGGTTTACATGAGAACTTTAGCTTCGTCAGACTGGCCAAAGCTTGTAGTTACTTGAAGAATAACTGAATCGGCTGAAATGGTGACTAACATTTCCATTATATAAACAATTAAATATATGGTATGATAGACCTCCGTAATGAAAGCCTAAACAAATCAAACATTTGCACTTGGATAAAACAAGGGAACTGTTAAGTTTGAACTGTTACAAAATAATGCCCAATATCCAAAGACTGAGTCAAATTTGACAAGTCTCAGCTTTACAGCAAGTAGCAAGTTTATTTCATTCCAATCATTTTACTTTGAACTCTTAGAAACCTCTCACACCACTTTACAAATGCCTGCAGAACTGTAGGTTAAAATGTGTTTTAACAAAATAGCCCTGTACTCTATTTACTATTGAGTATAGACTGCATCCTGTAACTTTACTTACTTGCAACTTGATGATTTCACACGTTAAACTTGCAGATTCCATGAACCCCTGGCCGAAGACCCTCACAGAGGTACAGTCATACTGCCGAACATCACACAATCCAGAATTCTCCAACTCTATGATTTCAGGAAGCTGATCTTCGATATTAATATCATATAAAATGTGAATTAAATTGTACAATCTGCAGAATTTTATACTTGCAAGACCTTACATTTAGCTGTCTGTAAGTCTTTCCCAAACTAAAAATTCTGAATATTTTTTTTTCCCAAGTACTGCTTAATTACTGCTTTCCATCATTAGCAAAGGGGGGGAAGGGGAGAGGGGGTTGTGACATTGACCCAGTGAGCAGTACAAAACTGGATTGTTCTTCCCCCTTCCGGCAGATGCCTCGCCTCTGCTCAGTATCTCCCCATACTGTGCAGCTCCATTCACCAATGAGCAAAATGGGGAACACAACCTGCATCCTCAGGGAGTTACACTACTCAATTATTAATAATTCTACAAAGCGTCAATAGATGTGCTAAAGATTGCAAATGCAATAGGAAAGTTTGATAAATTTAGAAGTTTTATTTATTTGTGCCACAGTACTTACCGACTAAAACACTGCAATCATAGCTGCTGAAACCTGAAAAACAGGCACAACCCCACTCAGTGCATTCACCATTGTCATTGCAAGAACTGGGACACCTTAGTGCTGACAAGATATCCTGAGGTACACTAGATAAGTCCCCATTGTCACTTCCATGATAGATCCCATCTTGTAGAAGTTTCCTTTCACATTCATTCTCCAATAAACTTAGGCCTCCACTTGCCCAGCTGAGGTCATCCTTAAGCTGAAGATCCAAGATACAAATATCTACAACATCCATTAATCGTCGGCCTAGTAACTCTCCACAGGTTTGGCCCACACTGGAATTGGTAACTGTCTGTTGGCATAAATCAAAGGCCTTAGCTTCTGTCAGTCCAGAAGGTGTAGGCCAAGAAGGCAAGATCTCCTGATGAAGTTCAGAAGTATGGTCCTCAGGAAAGAAGTAACTAAATCCTTCTAAGTCTGTCTGTGTAAGACTTTGAAAAGGGAATGTTGGTAAGTACTCATAGTAATTTTGGCGTTTCCATCTTCTATTGCCAAGATGCCTTTTCTGATGGTACCGGTTGTTCTTATGTTTGTTCCTTCTACTGTGTTCCCTTGATATCCCTTGTTTTCTCAGCATGCTGTTCCCTCTAGGATATACATAGGAGACCCTTGCAAAATGGATAGTTTGGTTTAATTTACTCAGACTGGTATAATGTATATCTGTTAAAGTAGAAATTGTAGACTTGTTTTGAGCATTGCGTCTGCTAATTCCTCTAATCAGCTCAACAGTGCTAATGTACTCTGCTGTAACATCCAGCACTGGTATCAAATTCGAAAATCTCACGTTTTCACTGCCCGGACAGGCTGAAGGAACCCCAGATTGAGGAACAGAATCTAGTTTATTAGAAGACTGCTGCAGCATAATTGAGTCAGTGCTACAACTACAATAACGTCTTCTTTTGACAATAACAGGTGAAGGTGCTGTTTTATCAAATAGACTCTTCCCAGGCATAATTCTGTAAAAGCACAACCAGAAACAACATTACACATAGTGTGTCACATCTGTGAACAGTCAACCTCTGTATAGAGTGCACATTACATTTTAGTTAAAAGATTTATTATTGAAATTAAGCCTATCCCATTTTTCATAAACACTCCTTTCCTTAAAAAATACATTCTTGATTATAAGTTGGTGTGTAAAATACTGAAACAACCTAACAGAAAACTTGGACATAATTGCAATATCAGGTTCAGTGATGGTTGGTATGTAGCAATCATAAGGGAAAAATCAAACTAGTGTCAAATACATAACTGACTCACAAGGGTCAAAATTGGGCTTGGTAGCACCCATTTCTAGGGCGCTGCAAGACCCATTAAGGTTACAAATGGCATCCGTGGCGCACACGCATAGTCCTAATGTGAATTGTGCAGGGCGCCGTCTTGGTGAAAGGGTTAGCGCCGCGCTCACTTAATGTCCGCCGGAAGCATGGAGACCAGGCAGATCATGACTTCAATAAGCATGCAACGCTGATTTGTCGCCAGTGTTGCCATTTTGAAGGTCCATGCTCCAGTCAACGCCCTCTCTTAACCTCGCATCGCTGAACATACATTAAACAGCATGAAGGACCCCCCCACCAGCGCTATTTAAAGGGATCATCAACTACTTACAGGTTAGTTGCTGGTGTATTTATTCTGGCTGTTGCTACAATTCTACACATTTTTGGTGCTTTCCATAGTTGTTTCAAATTTCAAACGTGTACAGGGAGCAGTGTGGCAGGTGCTGAAGACATTTTTGCTGACTCCAAGGCTTCTGCACAAACCAGCTGCTCCCAGATATGGGTGGCCTAGTAGGCCTTCCTCTTAGAATTGGGCATGACTGGGAGAATGAGCAGAGGCCATGCAGAGCAGGACAAACTGCTAGAAGAGGGGGAGAAGGGCTCCCAGCAGGAGGCCATATCTGCCCAGGGTGTTCAGGGAGCAAGTCTCCTACCTGAACTTCAATGAGGACCAATGCTTGAGACATCAGCACTTCACTAAGGAGATTGTCACTGAAATCTGTCAACTGCTGCAGACACAACTCCAACCTCAGAGCAGGGCAAGGACCGCATTGCCAGTGGCTGTGAAGGTGACCGTGGATATGAACTTTTGTGCGTCTGGCTGCTTCCAGGCTGCTGCTGGTATTAATTAGTACCATCTCGCAGTTTGCAGTGCAATGTTGCATAAGGGAGGTTACTGAGGCTCTCTATTCAAAGAGAGATAACTTTATTTCATTCCCTCTTTCGAGAGAGAAGCAGGCGGAGCGAGCACAAGGGTTTACAAGGATTGCAGGCTTCGCCATGATGCAGGGTGCCATTGACTGCATGCACATTGCTTTGCGTGCACCTCAGCCAATGAACAGAGCAGTTAGTGCTGGCTGCACACAGAAATCATTAAAATGCAGGCAGCACGTAATGAGCAGGCAGCACAAAGTTTCCGTGCTGCCTGCATTACACTTAATGGGGACAGGGTAATCTTGCATCGCTATCCCCGTGCCTGTTTTAAGGGGCTATCTAATTTAGCACTCACAGTTTTTTACCAACAGATTTTTTTCAATTAATATATTTTTTGACAACAAGCATAATCTACATAGCGAAATCGCCATGGCATGGATGGGAATCTGGCCCATCCTTTTGTAGAATCATCTGATTTTCATGCCATTGAAATTAATGGAATGAAAATCGAGCAGATTCAATAATGGGTGAGTGATGCGCTCTGCCAAATTAACAACCATGCAGTGCTGAAGAAAACTTACCCCATCATTTTGAGATAAAACTTCTGAATTAATCATACCTCCAATTTTCAATGAAACCATCAAGGTTGTCAATCTTTTCTTGAATTAAGAGATCATCTGAATTATGAAAATCATTATTCATATCACCATCAAAAGTGCCACAAAGGCCCCTGGTACTTTGGAAGTCTATGCCTGGTGCTCTGAGTGTTATACTCATTCCCCATTCACTCAAATCAGAACGGACGAATGCTCCAGAAGAAAATGTGATCTATATGGAGAAAGAAAATTTCAGCAATTGTTATTCTCTTTGTTTATTTAATTGATGCATTTGCTTCGATATGATCCTAATTATATGATCACTGGAGTACTGTAATATATAGCTGCAATTATATTGTAAATACAACCGGTTATATTCCTTTTCCAATTACTAAGACAACTGCAGCATTGGTGGGGAACACATTTGTTTTATACAGATGCTACAGTTATAAACATTGATTGAATTTGGGGTCAGGCCCTGACCGGACACTGGAGCAAAGCAGATAAGGGCGTCTCACTCCAACTTCATGTCAGACCTTAACTCTGGGCTTACACTCCATGGGGGCAAAGATCTTCAGCCTTGCTCCCTACATATGTGAGATAGAACAGGTGCTGATAACCACCATTCCTGACCCTGCCAGAGTATTTTATTTTTATTCGTTTATGGGATGTAGGCGTCGCTGGCAAGGCCAGCATTTATTGCCCATCCCTAGTTTCCCTGGAGAAGGTGCTGGTGAGCCACCTTCTTGAACCGCTGCAGTCCGTGTGGTGAAGGTACTCCCACAGTGCTGTTAGGTAGGGAGTTCCAGGATTTTGACCCAGCGATGATAAAGGGTCGGCGATATACTTCTAAGTCAGGATGGTGTGTGACTTGGAGGGGAACATGGAGGTGGTGGTGTTCCCATGCACCTGCTGCCCTTGTCCTTCTATGTGGTAGAGATCGTGGGTTTGGGAGGTGCTGCCGAAGGAGCCTTGGCGAGTTGCTGCAGTGCATCTTGTAGATGGTACACACTGCAGCCACGGTACGCCGATAGTGGAGGGAGTGAATGTTTAAGGTGGTGGATGGGGTGCCAATCAAGTGGGCTGCTTTATCCTGAATGGTGTCGAGCTTCTTGAGTGTTGTTGGAGCTGCACTCATCCAGGCAAGTGGAGAGTATTCCATCACACTCCTTATTTGTGCCTTCTAGATGGTGGAAAGGCTTTGGGGAGTCAGGAGGTGAGACACTCGCCACAGAATACCCAGCCTCTGACCTGCTCTTGTTGCCAAAGTATTTATGTGGCTGGTCCAGTTAAGTTTCTGGTCAATGGTGACCCCCAGGATGTTGATGAAGGGGGATTCAGCGATGGTAATGCCATTGAATGTCAGGGGGCGGTGGTTAGACTCTCGCTTGTTAGAGATAGTCATTGCCTGGCACTTGTGTGGCACAAATGTTACCTGCCACTTATCTGCCCAAGCCTGAACGTCGTCCAGGTCATGTTACATGCGGGCATGGACTGCTTCATTATCTGAGGAGTTGTGAATGGCACTGAACACTGTGCAGTCATCAGCGAACATCCCCATTTCTGACCTTATGTTGGAGGGAAAGTCATTGATGAAGCAGCTGAAGATGGTTGGGCCTAGGACACTGCCCTGAGAAACTCCTGCAGTGATGTCCTGGGGTTGTGATGATTGACCTTCAACAACCACAACCATCTTCCTTTGTGCTAGGTATGACTTCAGCCAGTGGAGAGTTTTCCCCCCGATTCCCATTGACTTCAGTTTTACTAGGGCTCCTTGATGCCACACTCGGTCAACTGCTGCCTTGATGTCTAGGGCAGTCACTCTCAATTCACCTCTGGAATTCAGCTCCGTTGTTGATGTTTGGACCAAGGTTGTAATGAGGTCGGGAGCAGAGTGGTCTTGGCGGAACCCAAACTGGGCATCAGTGAGCAGGTTATTGGTGAGTAAGTGTCTCTTGATAGGACTGTCGATGACACCTTCCATCACTTTACTGATGACTGAGAGTAGACTGATGGAGCGGTAATTGGCCGGATTGGATTTGTCCTGCTTTTTGTGGACAGGTCACACCTGGGCAGTTTTCCACATTGTCAGATAGATGCCATTGTAGCTGTACTGGAACAGCTTGGTTAGAGGTGCGGCACGATAGCTGGGATGTTGTCGGGGCCCATAGCCTTTGCTGTAACCAGTGCGCTCAGCTGTTTCTTGATATCATGTGGAGTGCATCGAATTGGCTGAAGACTGGCTTCTGTGATGGTGGGAACATCAGGAGTAGGCTGATATGGATCATCCACTTGGCACTTCTGGCTGAAGATGGTTGCAAACACTTCAGCCTTGTCTTTTGCACTCACGTGCTGGGCTCCACTATCATTGAGGATGGGGATATTCATGGAGCCTCCTCCTCCCATTAGTTGTTTAATGATCCACCACCATTCACGGCAGGATGTGGCAGGATGGCAGAGCTTTGATATGATCTGTTGACTGTGATAATCGCTTAGCCCTGTCTATAGCTTCCGCTTTTTAAGCATGCATGTAGTCCTGTGTTGCATTGGCACCTAATTTTTTAGGTACGCCTGGTGCTGCTCCTTACTGAACCAGGGTTAGTCCCCTGGCTTGATGGTAATGGTAGAGTGAGGGATATGCCGGGCCATGAGGTTACAGATTGTGGTGGAATACAAATCTGCTGCTGCTGATGGCCCATTGCGCCTCATAGATGCCCAGTTTTGAGTTGCTAGATCTGTTCCGAATCTATCCCATTTTGCAGTGGTAGTGCCACACAACATGATGGAAGGTGTCCTCAGTGTGAAGACAAGACTTCGTCTCCACAATGATTGTGCGGTGGTCACTGCTACCAATACTGTCATGGACAGATGCATCTGCGACAGGTAGATTGGTGAGGACGATGTCAAGTAGGATTTTCCCTCGTGTTGGTTCTCTCACCACCTGTCGCAGGCCCAGACTGGCAGCTATGTCCTTCAGGACTTGGCCAGCTCGATCAGTAGTGGTACTACCGAGCCACTTTTGATGATGGACATTGAAGTCCCCCACCCAGAGTACATTCTGTGCCTTTTCTACTTTCAGTGCTTCTTCCAAGTGGTGTTCAACATGGCGGAGTACTGATTCATAAGCTGAGGAAGGGCAGTATGTGGTAATCAGCAGGAGGTGTCCTTGCCCATGCTTGACCTGAAGCCATGAGACTTCATGGGGCCCGGAGTCAATGTTGAGGACTCCCAGGGCCACTCCTTCCCAACTGTATACCATTGTGCTGCCAGCCCTGGGTGGGTCTATCCTGCCGGTGGGACAGCACATACCCAGGGATGGTGATAGGAGTTTGGGACATTGGTTGAAAGGTATGATTTTGTGCGTATGACTGTCAGGTTGTTGCTTTACTGCGGGACAGCTCTCCCAATTTTGGCACATGTCCCCAGATGTTGGTGAGGAGGACTTTGCAGGGTCGACTGGCCTGGGTGTGCTGTTGCAGTGTCCATAGCCGGTGCCGAGGTCGATGCTGGATGGTCTGTCCGGTTTCATTCTTATTATTGTGTTTCGTAGCGGTTAGTTACAACTGAGTGACTTGCTAGGCCTTTTCAGAGGGCAGTTAAGAGTCAACCACATTGCTGTGGGTCTGGAGTCACAAAGGCCAGACCAGGTAAGGACGGCAGATTTCCTTCCCTAAAGGACATTAGTGAACCTGATGGGTTTTTACGACAATCCGATAGTTTCATGGTCACCACTGATACTAGCTTTTTATTCCAGATTTATTTAATTAACTGAATTTAAATAGCTGCCATGGTGGGATTTGAACTCACGTCTCTGGATTATTAGCCCAGTGACATTACCACTATGCTACCGTTCCCTGCATTTTGAGCCAGCTGCGGAGGAGGGAAAAGCGGCACTGGCCAGCCGATCTTTTGGCAGTATTGCCGCAGGAAGAATTTTTATTTTTATTTATAAGGAGCAATATTAATGAAGATGCCCCAATTTTGACTGTGGGTGGGTATATAGGCCATGACCCAGACTTGAATTCCCAGGTGGGCCCTACTTCTGTCGTTGAGCAGACCTGTCTGCCAGGTTCATCCTGATGTCCAGGTCACTTGGCGTGGAAATTCCCTCCCCTCAACCCTACCCCCTGCAACATCATGAACATATTTGATGTGGACAGAAGTCCGACCACAATCAAGCGCCGATGGACACTCATGACCTGGGCCGGGACCTCGCATTCCTCAGTCCCGGCCAATTTCCCTGCAGCCGTGCAGTACTCCCAGCTGACATATGCTGAGAGTGCACCACTGGCGTCATGGAAATTCAGGTCCCATGATTTTAGTGTAGGTACAACAAATATATATTTTTCACTTGTTCTCAGGAAGTGGGTTATACTGGCATGGTCATATTTATTGCTCATCTCTAGTTGCCTTGAGAAAGTCGTGGTGGCCCTTCTTGAACCACTGCCATCCTTGTGGTAAACGTACTCCCATGATGGTGTTAGGTAAAATGGCCAGCTTCTGTCCACAAGCAAAGAGATTTCAGGAATTGGAAGCTGACATTTGTACCTGGGTAAATAAGGTCTTACTGGCATACAGGATTGACAGGATTAGGGGCTGAATGCCTGTTTAAGGACCCTCTCAGAACTTGGTCAGTTCTAAGTGGAGTATGCGCTGGGCATTCTCCGCTCAGATTTTCCTGTTCTTGTTGCAGCCTAACCAGTTCTCTGAACTGCCTCCAATGCAAGTATATCCTTCCTTAAATAAGGATACCAAAACTGTACGCAGTACTCAAAGTGTGGTCTCACCAATACCCTTGTAGCAGGACTTCCCTGCTTTTATACTCCAACGCCCTTGCAATAAAGGCCAACATTCCATTTGCCTTTTTGATTACTTGCTGTACCTGCATGCTAACTTTGTGTGTTTCATGCACAAGGACCCCCAGGTCCCTCTGAACTGTAGCATTTTGTAATCTCTCTCCATTTAAAAAATAATTTGCTTTTTTATTTTTCCTACCAAAATGGATAACCTCACATTTTCCCACATTATACTCCATCTGCCAAATGTTTGCCCACTCACTTAGCCTGTCTATATCCCTTTGCAGATTCTTTGAGTCCTCTGCACAACTTGCTTTCCCATTCATCTTTGTATCATCTGCAAACTTGGCTACATTACACTCGGTCCCTTCATCCAAGTCATTAATGTAGATTGTAAATAGTTGAGGCCCCAGCACCGATCCCTGTGGCACCCCACTAGTTGCAGTTTGCCAACCGGAAAATTATCCATTTATCCCGACTCTCTGCTTTCTGTTAGTTAGCCAATTCTCTACCCATGCTAATATATTACCCCCAATTCCGTGAGCTCTTATCTTATGCAGTAACCTTTTATGTGGCACCTTATCGAATGCCTTCTGGAAATCCAAATACACATCCACTGGCTCACCTTTATCCACCCTGCTCGTTACATCTTCAAAGAACTCCAGCAAATTTGTTAAACGTGATTTCCCTTTCATAAAACCATGCTGACTCTGCTTGACTGCATTATGATTATCCAAATGCCCTGTTACTGCTTCCTTAATGAAGGACTCCAGCATTTTCCCAACGACAGATGTTAGGCTAACTGGTCTATAGTTTCCTGCTTTCTGCCTCCCTCCTTCATCATATAAATAACGGGGTTACATCTGATACAATCAACATTCCTGACAACCTTGGGGAATCCTGAAATTCTGAAAAACTTGATGACCCTCTCAGTCTTCTGTCTGGGACCACGGTCAAACTATGTCAACTGAGCTGGCCAGCAAAGAGGATACTTGGGGGGAAAAATTCAGTTGGTAGCGCCACCCGTTAGTGCCTTAAGAGGGCGCTAAGTGGGGCGCAAACCAACTAGCGCCTGGGCACGGCGATATCTGCGCCTCTCGCGAAATTAACCGGACATTTTGCGGCGGCACTAAACACTACCGCCACGATCTCCTGCGCCGGCAGATCGTGACGTCAGTCGAGTGGGCAACACCCCGGTAGCACCCCGGACTGGAAATTGAGTGGCGCCCCCTGCCTTAACGCCTGCCGCTAGCAACGACAGGTTGAGGGGAGCGTTTTGCAGTTGGGAAGGGACTGGGGGAGCGCTATTTAAAGGCGACCGCTTCCTGCCTTTTTTTGTTGGTGACATTTTTGCACCATGCATTCTGAGAGAGAGAGAGAGAGACTTCTGGAGAAATCCTACACTGTGTGAAGGAGTTTTGTATACTGAGCAGCACTTTGCTGGTTCATTTTGATTTGCCCTTCCTTGTATCTATTTAGAAGAGACTGTGGGGGCTGCACTCTGAGCTCTTTCCCTGGGTCTCTCCATTGTTCTTTCCAGCAGATTTGATGTACAGGTCTCTCCAGGCCGAGACTCAAGGCTGCAATGAACAGGATGTGGATGGAGAGCAAGATCGACCCTCCCCTTTAAGATAAAAACAGAAAATGCTGGAGAAACTCAGCAGGTCAAGCAGCATCTGTGAAGAGAGAAACAGAGTTAACGTTTCAGGTCGATGACCATTCATCAGAACTCCCCTTTAAGAATTGGCCGGTGCCAGTGTGTCTGTGTTCCATTGCTGACTGACATCACATGAGCTTCGCCAGCGCTGTGAGTTAGCGCCTCGCTCCTTGGCCTTTGCGCCTTAAGACAGATGTGAAGCGCCTGATTTAGCGCTCCAATCACCTCCAGGGGCGATAAAAGCAAAGTTTGCAGTCGGAGGCAATAATTAGCGCCAGGCGCTAATCTTTGCGCCTGGCCAATAATTGCGCCCCAAATGGGGCGATACCGAATTTCTCCCCCTTGGTGTCTTGCCGAATAGATGAATGCTCGGCAAATTGACTGATGTGGCAAATGTTCCTGTGGTTCCCAGGAATGAGCCTGTCTATGACTGAAACGCAGCCTGCTGAGACAGAACTCCCAGAAATGTCTCAGAAAATGCGGATGGGTCAATACGTTGCTCTCGATGGATACTGCTGGGATGTTGTGGCTATCCTTTGGTGCTGCCCGATTCATCTGGCTTCCCTCATAGCCTCCTGCTGCACCTCTTCCTCCATGTTAAGTATGATTCCCTTTGGGAAGCCTATCTTTCAGCTTTCAGATACTGGCTCCCTAATTATCGTTAAACACAAAGGATAATGCTCTCTAATTATCGTTAAACACATTATGCTCTCCAAGGATAATGCAGAATGCAGGTGAATGCTTACTGAGTAGAATGACGGAGAAATCCACACAGGTAGTATTTCTATTTTCCCAATACAGAAGTATGGAATGCACACTCTCTCCACACTAACTTCAGAGAGCTTAAGTGCAGTTTGGCAAGAGGCAAAGCTTAGGCTGCAGGGAAAGTCCTGGGCCTAGAATTTGGGTATAGCCCCGCTTGGGGCGTTAGAATTGGCGCTGCGCAAATTTTATAGCCAGACGCAACTTATCACCACCTCGCGCGATATTGGGTTGCAGCGCCCCTAAAGGTGATTGAGGCACAAGTTCAGGAGTTACACGGGACTCCTAAGGCGCTAACATGCCGGCGCAACCCAATATCGGGGCGGGTGGGCGCAGCGCAGGTGCTCTCAATTACTGATGACCACGAGACTTCCAGGCGCCGGCCAGCTCTTAAAGGGGTGGGTCAGTCAGCTCCAGCATCCACACTCTGCGCCTTGTAGGCCTGAAAAATCGGAGCAGGCCCTTCTCTGGCGCAAAAAACTTGGAGCAGATGGAGAGGGTGAGGCAGAGAGCTTCACCAATGAGGCTCTGGAGGAATTGGTAGCCGCAGTGGAGCGCCGGCGAGATGTCCTCTACCCCGACAATGGCAGGAGGCCTAATCATAAGGACTACCGACGAGCTTGGAGGGATGTTTCTCAGAGGGTCAACTCCAGCAGCATGGCAACCAGGGGCCCTGTGCAGTGCAGGAAGAAATTCAACGACCTCACTTGGGTCGTGAGAGTGAGTGGTGTTTATGCAAACTTCTGCATCCCTCCATTTGCACCTGACTTTATGGCTACAGGGTGCGCTATGCCCCAATGGCCATCCATCAGCAAGCACCCATGGCCCTTTCTGGGCACACACATGCACATTTGACTCAGGGCATCATGTAAGGGCTCTTCCACCATGGGGGGCATGAGATGATAACTCAGGGCATCATGTAAGGGCTCTTCCACCATGGGGGGCATGAGATGATAACTCAGGGCATCATGTAACATCACTTCCCGTCCTTTCCCCTGCAGGCCAAGCTGGCGAGGAACCGCAAGGACCAGCTTCGCACCGGAGGAGGTCGTCCTCAACTGCAGACTCTGACGGATCTCGAGGAGAGAGTTCACCAGATTGTTGGAGGACGTCCGAGTGGTCCTGTCACCACTACAGCTGCCGACCCCATTGTCCACAGCGATGGGAAGGTTCTCACCTGCCAAGAAGCCAGCCTTGTGGGTGAGCCGGGGCCTCAAAAAGGTCAGCCACTGAGGTCTGCCGCAGGATGAACGCGTCGTGGCTGCTGCCAGGAAATTGTGCGTTGACCGCCATGATCATCTGCTGGTGATCACAGACCAGCTGCACATTGAGGGAGTGGAACCCCTTGCGGTTGCGGAACTCCTCAGGATTCTGTAATGGCGCCCGCAAAGCCACATGTGTGCAATCAATGGCCCCCCACACCATGGGGAAGTCCGCAATAGCCGCAAAGCCCTGTGCGCGCTCCCCCTGCTTCTCCAGGGTCACAGGGAAGGTGATTAATTCACGCCTCCTTCTATAGAGGGCAGCTGTCACTTGCCGGATGCAGCAATGCACCGCAAATTGTGAAATATTTGCTATGTCCCCAGTTGCTGCCTGAAACGAGCCGCTGGCAAAAAAGTTGAGGGCAACTGTGACTTTGACAGCCACCGACAGAGAGGTCCTGCACCGTAGCCGTGGCTGCAGATCTTCAGCAAGCAGGTGGCACAGCTCAGTCACAACATGCTTACCGAATCTGAGCCTTCGCAGACACTGCTCCTCCGACATGGTAAGGTATGAGACTTGCTGCCTGAAAACCCTGGCAGCGTATGGTTGGATTTGGCGACGTCCATTGGCCCTCCTCCTTCTGGCCAATCCTGGCCCTCTCTCCCTCCGTCTCTGTGCCCTTGCCAGTTGTTCAGCCAGGAGGACGTTCCCCTCCAAAGCAGCTCCCATTATTATGTCAGACGAGTAAGACACAGTAATCTCTCACGATCAAACTGTTCTGGACAGGGCTGAAGGTCCCAAGGCTCCGCTGGCTCAATGAGAAGAACGCTCTCCAACTGAAGGTCTGCAACTCTCTCCAGCAGCGAGCAGCATGGCCAGCCCAAATGGCTGCCGCTTTTATACTAGGGCTGCCCCCTTTAAAGAGCGCCCCCCGAGTCCGAGAAGGACCTGGTAACGTTCCATCCAACTGTCACTAATAGCGCCAGGCAGAATGGAGGGGTGCGCCACTGACTTTCCGGTCCGGGGTGCCAAAAAGGCGTTGCACACTGAAATGACGTCATGATCTGCCTGCGCCCGCTTGCGGGCGCAAAGAGTTAGCGCCGGCGCTAAAAGGCTACTCAATATGGCAGGAAGCGCTGGGTTCACTGCGCCCGCCCGCCCAAAAATTGGGTAACGCCCCAAATCTCGGGCTCTTTAGGCGCTAATCGCTGGCGCTACCAACCGAATTTCTCCCCCCTGGAGTTTAAACATCTAAACCTGTGCAATGTATCAGCACACAGCAGTGCTGAGCTTCCTGCTGCTTGTCCAGCCAACACTACCCTAATCATAAGAACATTGGCTTCCAAGGTTCTCTCAGGGCCTAAGCGAGAGGTGTAACACTGCCCCCTCCTTCCCCCCTCAGCCCCCCTCCCCCCGCCCCGGTCCCTGTAATCAGCCAGGCCAAGTAACAGTACCCCAGAATACTGTGGTCAATATTAGCAGATGAATACTTAAAGCATCAGTATGACATACTTCTATCAATGTTTTAACTAATTAAATTAATATGTTTAAATGATATCTTGCATCAGGAAAACTACACAATGTAACTTATAGTGAAATAATACTTTTAACAAATACTGTTCTTGCTGTAAAGGTAAGATACATTAGTGCTTTATTTAACAATTTACATTTCCCTTGGTGGCATGTGGTCTAACCATGTTTATCTTAAGTAAGCTTGCAATAAATAGAAGACATATGTTTGTAGAAGTTCAAGCTATAAATTGAATTAGAGGGTTCGTTCTTTCAAATTAATTAAATTAATTTAAATAGCCATTTGAAGGAAATAATTTAACACCTCAATTAAACAAAAGGATGTCAATAAAGTTGCTATGTATTTGTCCACTAATATAACCAACAGTAATTCCTTGGCTACTGACTGCTGTTTCATTGAACAGAATACTGCACAACCATCACAATATAAGGGAAAATACTTACTGTTACTTTCTTTCCTTGGTAAGATTCAGTGATTTTAACATTGTTACCCGATATGTCTTGACTTTTCACAGATAAATGCGGCCTGGTTTCATGTAATTGTCCATTACACATATCAAAAGCGATGATGTCCCCTCCTTCTTTAGCCACAAATCCACAGTTACAAGAAGCTGGATAATGAGGGCTCCCACAGTCCCATTGACGGACATGTACTTCAAAATCTCGAGCAATACTCTTATACAGCATAAAGGTCCCAGTTTTGTAATTATCATAACGCCTAGGGTTGTAAACAAAATATGCTGCAATGACTAGAAATGACAGCAAATGCAGTAGACATTTTGCAAATTTACTAAATAATTTGAGATTGAACAAATGTATTACTGGCAAATTGTTGTAGTTATAGTAATATTTTCAACAGTACCTATTCAATAAAAGCAATAAAATATTACTAAAATTGCACGTATGCTATATAATTTAATAATGCTGTAATAAATTAATTTAATCTAAGTTACAGTTTACAGTGCACGTTGTTAATAGATTTAGTTCCACAGTAAGAGATCTTAAGGCATTTACCAAGTAAAATATTTAATTCAAAGTATTTTCTAGCAACGTACGATTAGAAAAAAAAATTACAAAAAATCCTAGAAAAAAGTTAATGGTTTGTAATTAAATATTTCTATGATATCGGGAGAACCCCCCTGCTTTTTTTCAATTAGTGCCGTGGGATCTATTATTCCCACCTGAGAGGTCAGATAATTTCTCATCCAAAAGATGGCACCTCCGACAGCAGCACAGCCTCAGTACTCCACTGTTGTTGATAATTATTTATATCAATTTGTTTTAGTTGAAGAGATAAACATTTTCAGCAGGTCTGTAACCAACCTAAAAATGGCTATAATATTTAGACTAACTGTTCCAAATGATATAAATCACTGGTTAGAGGAATTTCATGATGGGGAATAAGCACTGAAAGAGGTAAAAGCCACCTCATCGAGTGGCCTCTATACTTGAAGCAATTTGCACTAACATTAAATAGAATTAAAATATTCTGGTTAAGCTTTAAGGCGTTTCTTTGCATAACATGAAGCCTTGTGCTAATGCCCATTTCTGCACTGACAAATGTATCACTGAGTCTTAGGATGTTATTTTTTTCCTGTTGTCTTCCACACAGTTAGTTTCTTAGGTTACAAAAAGAAAATACTGCAGATGCTGGAAATCTGAAATAAAAACAAAATGCTGGAGATACTCAGCAGGTCAGGCAGCATTTGTGAAGAGAGAAACAGAGTTAATGTTTCAGGTCGATGACCTTTCCTCAGAACTGGAAAAAAGCAGGAAATGGAACAAATTTTTAAGCAAGTGTAGGGGCTGGGAAAGTGGGGGGGGAGGATGAAAGAACAAAAGGGAAGGTCCGTGATAGGATAGAAGGCAGGAGAGGTTAAGAGACATTGGAGGAAAAATTCAGTTGGTAGCGCCACCCGTTAGCGCCTTAAGAGGGCGCTAAGTGGAGTGCAAACCCACTAGCGCCCGGGCGCGGCACTGCCCACACCTCCCGCAAAATTCAGCGGGAGGTTAGTGGTGGCGCTAACCGGTAGCGCCCTGTGGCGCTGCACCGCTGGCGATGACGTCATTGATGTGTGCAGCGCCCCGCTCACACCCCGGCCACGATCTTTGGGAGCGCCCCCTGACTTACCGGCGGATGCTATGTCCGACAGGGTCAGGGGGGCGTACCTGTGGCTGGGGAGGCGCAATTTAAAGGCGAGGTGCGGGGCGGCCATTTTTGCTGCTGGACGCCTGCCAGCACCTGCCTGCGCTCCCGCCGCCCCCCCCCCCCCCCCCGGAGTGCCGGCTGCGCTCCAAGAGCCCAGCACTTCTCTTGGGTGATGGGCTCTTTTGCCTGCACTCCCGATCCCTGGGGGCCCAGCTGGGCCCCAGGTCGCGCTGCACAAGGCCCCTCCCCTTTAAGAAGGGGAGGAAGGCCTGCAATACCGCGGCACGACGTGCCGTAGCGTGTGGCGCTGCGGCACATGACGCCGCAATATTGACTCAGTAGCTTCCCGCTTCCCTCTTGGGGCGCAACCACTCAATTTCTGGCGCGGGGGCGCTAATTTTTCCGGGGCGCTACTTTTAGCGCCCCAGCGAAGTTAGTGCCTCAATTGGGGCGCTACTCAATTTTTAGCCCATTAAGAGATATTCAAGGCAAAAGGAGATGGTAATGGGACAGATTAAGAAACAAAGGATGGCTTTAGATGAAGTGTAAATTGCACTGGCAGAATGAAAGAGAGCTGCCATGTGGGAGAGGAGAACAGAAGGCACAAAAAAAAAGTGTGGATAAAAAATATATATATAAAATAAGGGGCCGAGGTTATGATCTGAAATTGTTGAACTCTATGTTGAGTCCAGAAGGCTGTAAAGTGCCTAATCAAAAGATGAGGTGCTGTTCCTCGAGCTTACGCTGAGCTTCAGTGGAACAATGCAAGAGGCCGAGGACGGTGAGGTCTGAGTGGGAGTGGAGCAGAGAATTAAATTGACAGGCGATCGGAAGCTCGGGGTCACCCTTACAGGCTGAACAGAGGTGTTCCGCAAAGCGGTCACCCAACCTGCGATTGGTCTCCCAATGTAGAGGAGACCGCATCGTGAGCAGCGAATACAGTATACTAAATTGCAAGAAGTACAAGTAAATCGCTGTTTCACCTGGAAAGGGTGTTTAGGGCCCTGGACAGTGGGAAGGAGGGAGGTATAAGGGCATGTGTTGCATCTCCTGCATTTGCACGGGAAGGTGCCAGGCGAAGGGGAAGGGGTGTTGGGAGTGTTAGAGGAGTGGACTAGGGTGTCTCGGAGGGAGTGGTCCCTTTGGAATGCTGAAAGGGGAGGGGAGGGGAAGATGTGTTTGTTGGTGGGATCACGCTGGAGGTGGCGGAAATGGCGGAGGATGATCCGTTGACTGTGGAGGCTTGCATTGTTCCACTGCAGCTCAGCGTAAGCTCGAGGAACAGCACCTCATCTTTCGATTAGGCATTTTACAGTCTTCTGGACTCAACATAGAGTTCAACAATTTCAGACCATAACCTGGCCCCTATCATATATATATTCTTTATTATCCACACTTTTCTTTTGTGCCTTCTGTACTTCTCTCCCACATGGCAGCTGTCTTTCATTCTGCCAGCGCAATTTACACTTCATCTAGAACCATCCTTTGTTTCTTAACCTGTCCCATTACTATCTCCTTTTGCCTTGAATATCAATTAATGTATCTTAACCTCTCCTGCCTTCTATCCTATCACAACCTTCCCTTTTGTTCTTTCCTCCCCTCCCCCCTTTCCCAGCCCCTACACTAGCTTAAAAATCTGTTCCATTTCCTGCTTATTTCCAGTTCTGACAAAAGGTCATCGACCTGAAACGTTAGAACTCTGTTTCTCTCTGCACAGATGCTGACTGACCTGCTGAGTGTTTCCAGCATTTTCTGCTTTACTTTAGTTTCTTAGGTTGTTTAGTAGGGGCTGGCACAGAGCAGGAAGTAGTTGCTTCTGCACAGGAAAGGAGGGGGATAAAAAAAATCAAAGGGCAAAACTATGGCCCAATATTATGTTGGAGATGCATTCAGTGCGGGGCGGGGAGGAGGGGTGTGGGGGGGGGGGGCGGTGCGGTTGTGGTGTGGAGGGGTTACAGGTGGGAAACCCGGAAGTATGGGTTTCCTGAACGTCCTGCAGTTTTTGAATTTATTTTTTTTACACAGGTTTCCCGTCTGACAGCTAGCCTGATTGACAGGCTGGCTGCCTGCCTGTTGGGCGGGAAACCCTGCAGCAGAATGACACAGCAAAGCAGCAGTTAGGAATAGGTCACTGTCAGTGGTCTAGTGGGGTGGGGGGATAGAGATTGCGGGGGGGGGGGGTGAGGGGGGGAACAGACAGGAAATGGTGGTCGGGGGTCTGGTCATGGGCGGGGGGGAAAGCAGATGGTGGTTGTGGGGGTGTGTTCACGGGGGGTCGATCACTGGAAGGGGGGTGGTCGGGGGGAGCAGATGGTGGGGGGGCTGCACACAGTTCGCGGTCGGAGGGGGGGTGAGTTGGGGGGTGTTTACAGGCAGGCTTGTTGGGCCTGGAGGAAACACTCCTGCTCCTCCTCATCCACAAGCAGTGCTTCTCGCCTCCTTTTACCTGCCGTGTTTCCTGAAGCCTGGAAAACCCAACTGTGGTTAAAAATAGAATCACTGTTAAAATGGAGGCAGCCTCCTTAAAAGATTTCAACAACCGACCCGCCTCCTGCGAGTGGATTGGACGCCCGTCCCTCACCCCGCCTCCGTTAAAACTGGAAGTGGGAGGGTTCGAGGCAGGTTGGGTTCATGTTTCAGATTTTTAGATTTTTAACCTCCTACCGAAACAATCCCACCCATTTTTGGGGGTTAAAACTACCTCCTACATCACTAACGTGCTCCCTGTTGTACCCTGCTATGGAGTAGCATGAGCAGAAAGCTGCAGGGGTCCCCACCCATTCTCTCAGATGGGGTAAAGTACATGCCATCAGGTAACTGGAAGAATGAGCAAAACTAATTGAAAATGGGCAGCACCAACAAACAAAACTATGAAGTTATTCGGAAATTACCTGCCATCAAATGTGATCAGGTGTGGATCAGTAAATGAGTAACAATAGGCAGTGGGGACATCTTTCACTATTATCTAAATTTTAAGAAAAAAAATCATTAAAAGAAAGGAACACCTCCCATTAGTAATTTTGCGATCCTGCACTCCAAGCGAGGAAGCTGTACTAAAAGGTAGCATGAGTCAAAGATTATGCAAGCTCCAATATTATAGCTTGGATTCTCCAACTAATGCTCCCTATGATAGTGGCTCCTCAGTGGCTGCATTAGATTGATGTATTTTACAAAATGTAAACATAGGAAACTTGTAAAATAAATCATGAAGGCCTGGAATTTTCGCTAGGTTGCGTTGATATTTCCAGCGTTTAAGGACGTCATTTAAAAAAAAAATTTGCATTAAAAATATTACTCGATATATTTAAGAGTGGTAACCTGGTGCGCTTGAAATTCCTCGTTCTTTTGGCCAAGCGCACCAGGTTACCACTCTTAAATATATCGAGTAATATTTTTAATGCAAATTTTTTTTTAAATGACGTCCTTAAACGCTGTCCAATTGCGTTGGTACATTGGAAGATTTTACGTCAGGTGAAATGCAAATGAGCCTGCGTGGAAACTTGAGCAAAAATAAATTTCTGAAAACGAGCGCAATTTTGAGCGCAATTTGCAGTCGGATCGTTGATTGCACCCAAAGCGGAAACTCTTGACCAAATACTATTTTACAGCTTTTAAAAAACATGAACAGGAATTAAAATCACTGCATAGATAACAGTATGTTGTACTGTGACATACGAGGTGAATGTACATACACCAGGTGAGGTCCTGCAGCCTCAAATCCAACATTACTGTAATCTTTTCATCTTTTCATCTCCATTATATTACTTACATCTACTGCACTTCCTTTAAAAAATAGCTTATAAATATTTTAAAATTCAAATACTTGACAATGAGATTAAAGCTTACAACAAAATGTTACGCTTTTGCTTATAATGTTTGTTAAAAATCACCAAAGGAGTGAAATTCCTCCCAATGATATTTTTAGCTAAAAGGCCAACATGTCTACAAAAAGGAAATTGTGTTGTGAACCCACTTTGACCTATTTTGCGAAAATTATCAACAGGAGGAATTTCATCCCCAGGTTTACTTAAGCTACAAGCTCTATTGTCCGACGATCTCTGGGTTTTGGAGCCCGTGAGGGCCCCACCAAAGATAACCAGATGAGTCACTGAGCAAGCGATCAGCATGCTCAAGATGTGGTTCAGGTGCCTGGACAGATCTGGAGGCGCCTTCAGTACTCACCAGTGAACGTCTCCAGAACGATCATGGTGTGCTGTGCTTTGCACAACATTGCGCAGCAGTGAGATTGAAGCTGCAGGAGGACTAAGGCGAAGAGCATCAATCATCTGTAGACGATTCCGAGGAGGAAAATGGCGACCCCAACGCAGCACCAGTCGTTCACATTGCTGCCCGGGATGCTAGGGATTCCCTTTTGGCTGTAAGGTTCAGTTAGTTACTACCACTGGACCCATCTAACAAACACATCCAACGACCACTCTCATCCCTGCCACCCTCAATCTCACGGACACAAAGCAGTCCAGCTACTGAGCATCTACCCCTTGCACATTTCCATCCCCACCCCCCTTGGTCCTTGTCATGTCATGCTTTCCCATTCATCAACAAACAACTGAAAAGATGAGTTACCACCCAGCAACCAAGAATGGGCAACACGGGAAACTGGTGCAGAATAATAAATTTGATGTGATTCTACTAAAGAACGGAAACTTAACAAGAACATTTTATCAAACACCCACGTGCATACTCTTGTGCAACTATAAAGCTTTACTCTTTGTTTTACTACAGCTCCTACGTGGTGCAACCCGTGTGACTTCAGCAGGGGTAGAGGCAGGCTACTCAGATCCTTGCTCTGACTGCTGAGATGCTCTTGGCCGATGACCTCTGGGTTTTGGAGCCCATGAGGGCCCCACCAAAGACTGCTCCATTTGCACCTGTGCAGGGGTAGACTCGGCTATCGGGAGATGAGACAGCATGTCGGGTACTGACTGGGGTGGGGGAGGGGGCAACAGGTGAGAAGTGGGACCACTATGAGTAGAGTACCCATTTCCATGTCCCCTTTCACCATCATCCCTCTCATGGGCCAGCCCCACTTCACTGCTACCACTCTGCTGGAAAGTAGCTTGGCACAGATCAGTGACGCAATGCAAGGCCAAGGCTATGGTATCTGTCATCCTATTTAAGGCGCCAGACATGTTGCCATCCAGAGTTCACATAACCGTGGTCAAGGCCTGCATGGACTCATTTGATTGCCGCGATTGATGCTCCATGGAGTTGTCCACTCTACCCATGTAAGATAACATCCTCGCAATGCCCTGCGACATCAACCCACTCATGCTTGAGGTGAACTCCTCCATTCTCTCTGCAATCGTGGACTGTGGGCGTGCAAGGTCTGCCAGTGCAGCACAGATTTTCTCCTGCCTCTCAATGATTATCCTTTTCATCAATGGCCCCCAGGATACAGCATCTGTGTCCAGCAGAGCAGAGCTTGGAGAGGGCAGCGACCTCTGACGCAGACTCTCCACAGCTGTCCCTGCCACCACTGGCTGTTTTGCTCACTTGTGAACGGTGAATCATCAGGTAAAAACCCAACTATCTGTCTAATTGGACCCACAGAAGTGCGAGTATCTGCGCTGGTGCATGATCAGCATGAGTTCTGTGATGGTGCATCCTCAGAAGGAATCAGCTCCTCTGAGGATTCGTTGTCCGGGGGGTCCAACTGCTGCTGCACACGTGAAGGCCCTGGAGGAGTTAAAAGATATGTATTAGTACTGGGAAGGTAAGAATGTTTTAACTTATCATTATGAAGATGATCATATTTCACTCACTGCTGAAATCAAGTCAATATGACTGAGTGTCGTATGACATGTGGGTTGATGATATTTAAATCTGTCATCAGGTAGCTGGGAGGTCCCCATCTCCAATGGCCAGGGATGTCGAGATCAACGTTCCCCCACCAAACATAAAAATTAGAGGGAACATTGGTCGAAATGCCACTGATCTCCGGCACTTCCTCCTCTGCAGCTGTCAGCTGCAAGATCTGTGGAGGACCAACTCCAGTTCTCTCCCTCTTGCTTTTGTTTTTCACTCTCTTCTGTAGCAGGGGATAGAACAGACCTATGAGTAACTGTAATAGTATGTACTCACCCAATGGATGTGGTGCATTTGGTCTGGGTGGCTATCACGGAGAGGCATGAAACTGCATAAGGATCAGGGTGAGTAGCAGTGGTGGATGGATAGATGGGGATGTGAAGAAATGCATAGAAAGAGTAGGATGGGTGTGCTTGCAAGCTAAGTGGGTGTGAGGAGTGATGTGATGGTGTAGGCTTGAAAAGGAAGATTGCCGGGGGTGGGGGGGGACGGTGGTGGCAGGCGAGGTGTGATGCGCACAACCAAATATAGGTGAATGTGCAACTGTCCTCACTTTTCCTGACCTGGTTAGGTCACAATGTTCTGACCTCCTGGGCCACCTCCAGCCACACCTTCTTTGAAGCAGCAGCATGTTTCTTCCTCCTGTTGCTGGGGAAGAGTATTTCTCTCCGAATCCTCATTGCCCCCAGCAGTACATTAAGCAAGGCGTCATTAAATTGGGGCCTTGCCTTTGAGCGTTCTGAGTCCACATTCTTCAATTGCTGTCCCTTTGCCAAAGCTCCCGACTCCTCCAAATTTCATCTTTGGATTGGCCCTTTTAATGCTCGAGTTGAGATGGCGTCAGCGGGTCTGCACCACGCCCACTGCTGCATATTCGATGGCAAACCCAGAACATAAGAACATAAGAAATAGGAGCAGGAGTAGGCCATTCGGCCCTTCGAGCCTGCTCGATTCAATGAGATCATGGCTGATCTTCTGCCTCAACTCCATTCACTGGCCCTATCGCCATATCCCTTGATGCCCTTACTAGTCAGAAATCTATCAACTTCTGTTTTGAATATACCCAATGACTGAGCCTCCACAGCACTCTGGAGTAGAGAATTCCAAAGATTCACCAGCCTCTGTGTGAAGAAATTTCTTCTCATCTCAGTCCTGAATGGCCTACCCTTTATCCTGAGGCTGTGGCCCCTGGTTCTAGACTCCCCAGCCAAGGGAAACATTCTCCCAGCATCCATGCTATCAAGCCCTGTAATAATTTTGTATGCTTCAACGAGATCCCCTCTCATTCTTCTGAATTCAAGAGAATACAGGCCTAGTTTATTCAATTTCTTCTCATACGACAGTCTCGCCATCCCAGGAATCAATCTCGTGAACCTTTGTTGCACTCTCTAGATGGCAAGTATAGAAACATAGAAGATAGGAGCAGGAGTAGGCCATTCGGCCCCTCGAGCCTGCTCCGCCATTCAATGCGATCATGGCTGATCATCCAAATTCTGTACCCTGTCCCTGCTTTCTCCCCATACCCCTTGATCCCTTTAGCCTTAAGAAATATATCCAACTCCTTCTTGAATATATTTAATGAATTGGCCTCTACTGCCTTCTGTGGTAGAGAATTCCACAGGTTCACCACTCTCTGGATGAAGAAATTCTTCCTCATCTCTGTCCTAAATGGCTTACCCCTTATCCTTAGACTGTGACCCCTGGTTCTGGACTCCCCGACCATCGGGAACATCCTTCCTGCATCTAGTCTGTCTAGTCCTGTTAGAATTTTATAAGTTTCAATGAGATCCACTCTCATTTTTCTAAACTCCAGCGAGTACAAGCCCAATTGACCCAATCTCTTCTCATACGTCATTCCTGCCATCCCAGGTATCAGCCTGGTGAATCTTCGCTGCACTCCCTCCATGGCAAGAACATCCTTCCTCAGGTAAGGTGACCAAAACTGCACACAATACTTAAGATGTGGTCTCACCAAGGCCCTGTACAACTGCAGCACGACATCCTTGTTCCTGTACTCAAACCCTCTCGCTACAAAGGCCAACATACCATTTGCCTTCTTAACCACCTGCTGCACCTGCATGCTTACCTTCAGCGACTGGTGCACAAGGACACCCAGGTCTCGTTGCACTTCCCCTTCTCCCAATCTATTGCCACAGATAATAATCTGCCTTCTTGTTTTTGACACCAAAGTGGATAACCTCGCATTTATCCACATTATATTGCATCTGCCATGCTTCTGCCCAATCACCCAACCTGTCCAAATCATACTGGAGTTTCTCGGCATCCTCCTCACAGCACACACGCCCACCCAGCTTTGTGTCGTCTGCAAACTTGGAGATATTACATCTAGTTCCCTCGTCCAGATCATTAATATATATTGTGAATAGCTGGGGTCCAAGGACCGATCCCTGCGGTACCCCACTAGTCACTGCCTGCCACTCGGAAAAAGAGCCGTTTATTCCAACTCTTTGCTTTCTGTCTGCCAACCAGTTCTCTATCCAAGTCAATACCTTGCCCCCAATCCCATGTGCCTTAACTTTACACGCTAATATTCTTCCTTAGGAGACCAAAATTGTACACAGTACTCCAGGTGTGGTCTCACCAAGGCCCTATATAATTGGAGTAAGACTTCTTTACTCCTGTACTCAAATCCTCTTGCAATGAAGGCTAGCATACCACTTGCCTTCCTAATGGCTTGCTACACCTGCACATTCACTTTCAGTGACTCATGTACAAGGACATCCAGGTCCCTTTGAGCATCTGCATTCCCCAATCTTTCACCATTTAGGAAATACTCTGCCTTTCAGTTTTTTCTACCAAAGTGGATAACTTCACATTTATCCACATTATATTCCATCTGCCATGTTCTCGCCCACTCACTGAGCCTGTCGAGATCCCCTTGAAGCCTCTTCACAACTGACACTGCCACCTAGCTTTGTATCATCAGCAAATTTGAAAATGTTACATTTAGTCCCCTCATCCAAATCATTGATATAGATTGTGAATAGCTGGGGCCCAAGCACTGATCCTTGCAGTACCCGACTAGTCACAGCCTGCCATCCTGAAAAAGACCCGTTTATTCCTACTCTTTGTTTTCTGTCTGTTAACCAATTCTCAATCCATGCTAGTATATTACCCCCAATTCCATGTGCCCTAATTTTTTTCACCAACCTCTTGAGTGGGACTTTATCGAAGGCCTTCTGAAAATCCAAAATCCAGAAAATAATAATGAGGTGCTTGCATTAAAATGCAACAGACAAACGCGCTGCATTTATCTCCGGGTTTGCCACGCGTTATCAGACCCCTCTGCACCCCCCACCGCTGTTCCCAACGTGCCACCAAGTTAATATCAGGGTCAATGCTACCTGTCTAATACCAAGCAAACAAGAAAGTGCAGATGCTTGAAATCTGTAACAAAAACAAAAAATGCTGGCAACACTGAGCAGATCAGTCTGCATCTGTGGAATTATTTGCTAATTCTTATATCCTGGCAATCAACTGTGACATAAATTTGCAAGTGATTATGTCAGTTATTATTTCTTCAGTGTGAACATGAACATGCATCTATTTTACAGAGTCCACAGACCATCTCTTATACCTGCCAGCAAGAATAAAATTCCCCACAAACTGCAATACATGTTTTATAAAAATAACAGATACATACAGGTAAGTTCAAGGCCGTAATCTCATTTCAGGGCCAGGTAATTGTTCGAAACTGCTTGATCTGCAAACTTCTAGTTTACAAAGTCAGCTGAAATCCTTACTACCTTACAATTACTACTGGATGTTCATTATTTTTCATTGAATATACAGTTCATAATTTATTTTCCAGTGATCTTTAGTAGAAAAAAATGATAATTATTAGTGTCATTGATTTGATGCCATATAATTTTTATGTCACTAGCATCTTCTATTACCTTTTCACAAATTAAATACTGCCTCTACTGCATTCACTGTGCCTACTGCATTGTAATTAAAAAAAAAGTAAACCATGTGTAAAAGTAATATAAAAGCTATATGAGTTGAATTTGCACTGTGCAGTACTAATAGAGAGCATATCAGCCCATTTATATCTTTTAGCAAATAATTTGCCTACGTAAATAAATTAGTTAACGCCTTTGTTACAATTTTATTTGGATGTTTAATACAATAATTACAAATATTGCATAGAACGATTTCAACCTAAAAGTCTCTATAACATAAACTAAGGCAGTGTTGTCAAATATGTTTGCCACATATGGCGAATTGGGAATCCAGATGTGAATACAGTAATTGCATTTCTGATTCGTAAATAAAAAATGAACAATAGACACCATCGTTGGATATGTGACCTCAATACTCATATTCACACGCCATATACATGTGCACTTTAACTTTTTTGTGCACTGGTTAGTAAAATGATGAGATAAAAAGCAGAGTTTGCGAGGATGTTTTTTGGATTGTTGTGAGTGCGTTAATTCCTTGGTTACAGAATGCTGGTAGATGTTTGTTAAGTAAATGTACACGTGAAGTATATTTACCTGTATTGTGTTTTAACCATTTTCTACTAACATTAGTGCATGTGGCTAAAATGGTATCACCGTGCAATTTCTATTGGACAACTCTATTCTAAGGAATAACAAATAGATGGTAGCATTTGAATCTCCAGGTTCTGCTGATATTCATATGCCTCTCAAACTTCATTTGTGTGATTCATATAATACTTGGCTGAATTATTGCTACTTCGGGAATGTTTTCTGCTTTTAGAAACCAGGGTGTTACTCTCTCTATTTTAATTTTATTTTAATGCCAACAATAGAACCGCTAATTACTTCTTTTTCCTGTTCGGAAATTTTTTTCGATAGAATTTTGTCAGCCTTACCAGGAGAAACCTGGCCAATTAAAATTTACCTGCAACAATGTTCATTTTGTGCCTCCAAAGTGGACCAACAGACACTTAACTAGACAAGTAATGGCCTAACACATTAATCTGGCTCGGGAGAATGGAAAACTGTAGGAATTTAAGCAGAGCAGTGAATTTATGCAGCCCAATCCACTGATGTGTCATTTTGAAAGACTAATTTATAGATGTATGACATTGAATCAAAGCATTAAGTATTCTGCATGTAATCAACGTCCACATTTTGAAATCCATTACTGAATCAAGTTCAGCTCAGTGGAAGAGCTAATTCCTCTTTGGCTGTTTTTATTTTGCCCAGTGGAAAAATGCTGCCTTTTCTCTGAAAAGTAATTTGAAAGTTTTTAACAGACCTCAACAAACAGCAGAAAATCTTCTAAAAGAAACAATTTTACTTCTCCCCTTTTGGGCAGAAAATAGGGAGTAGCACTGTAAAGGAAAACAATCTGTGAGCTTTACCTTATCTCCCAGTTTTCTGTCAGTTTTGAAGCTTGTCTCTGCTGTTGACGTTCCCTTTGTAACTACTGCTTGTTACTATATTAGATTTTATTGCATCACTGATAATTGACAAACAGGAGCAGTTATGTCATAGTATGGAATGGACCTTATGTCAAAATGAAAAGGGTGTTGGCTTATTTGGCTTAGTTTAGCTAAAGTATCGCCATTGCATTTATCAATTTAGGGAAGAGTCATTTTTCATGCTATCTTTTTATTAGCATCAGTACATTTTGGAAGAACAATTGCCAGTTTGTTTTTATTTAATCAAATCGTTATTTAATTTATATTAGAGACCTCAGTAGTCCCGCTAACACCATTTACATCTGTTCACTTTAATATAGAGAACATTAGTGGTTTATCTAGCATGGCATATGATTACAATTAAGAACATAATTACAGGAGACAAATAAAAGGATGTGCTTTTATTTATACATAGAGGGTGAATTTCCGCAGGGGTTCTCTTGGTTGATCGGTGGAATTACAGCGGTCTAGCGGGAGACCCCCCCCCCACTCCCCTCCCCGCCCCCGCAGAAATTCATCCCCATGTACCTCAAATGTTGAATAGGCAATAGGCAAATAATGCTTTACAACCTGAACTGGCTCTGGGATGTAGCTATTCCATAAGAAGTTTTCAGTGGCAATGGGCCATGATGTAACTTCAGTCACTCTGTCACCATCCTGTGCAAAGTCAGTCACTGCTGTATAGTAAACAGACGATCGGGAACATATGCCTCGATTGCAAGGTGCTTGGGGTAGGTTCACATGACATGAGGAAAGGGCAAGATTTGATCCTGAATATCCTGCACTTGGTACATCTAGGTTGAATGAAATATTAAATCAAACACAATATAAGAATATCTTAGCACTCTATTCATTCCCAGCATTAAAAATGAAATATGCTGTAGATGGCCTCGCACTGGTGAAAATGTGCATCAGCTGCAGTAGAATGGCAGTGTATCACTAATCATATGTTAATGAATAAAAAGACTTGAATATAGAGTTGCTTTTAACTCAGGGCGCGAATCGAGCAGGTGGGGCAGGCACAAATTGGCACCCCGTGTAGTTTAGAGGGTCAGTTAGTGGGGTCTGCACTGGGAGATTCACCGAGCATAAGTATACAGGAGCAAGGGCAAGGGGATAGGATGGCTCAGGAACTGGCTCATCAGAGGGAGTGTCTGCATCCTACTTCTGCTGCAGAGGGCACAGATAATGACTTCAAGGGCCCAGCCTATAGAAGACTGATGGCTGTGTACAGCCAACTTCTCATTGCATTTGACTGCCTCCCAGCGAGCCTGCGCACAATGTCAGACAGTATAAAGGAGACCAGCTCCAACTTGTGTGGGGTCATCATGAAGGGCATGGAATCAATGCAGTCAACCATGGAGTATGTGATCACCTCTACTCACACTGCAGCAGGGCCCTCAGTTATGCAGCCTTTAGTAACAGCTTCGATGGAAGCTACAACTGCTGGCATTGTGGTCCTGGGTTTCTACCTCTCCTCCAGCTGGCTAGGCATGTTTGAAAACATTGATAGGGACTTCCAAACCGTCGCATCACTCCTGCACTCTGTTCTTGCGCAGAGCGGTGGGACTGCTAAAGCGCAACCACATGCAAATGGCAGTTACATCATGGGAGATGCACAAACTGTGCTATCTCAGGATGACAACATGCCTGCTCCCCCACCAGTCTCTCAAGCTATGCACATGTTGATGCCAAACAGCGAGTTGGATCACACTGCCCCACCAGCTACTGTGTGCTACAGTCTACAGCCAGGCACTCTAAGGCCGGAGCTCCTCGAGGTTGATCACCATGGCCATCTCAAGAGCCCTCACAGGATGATCAGCAGCCTTCTGTCTCCCAAGTTGTAGCCACTGGAGTCGCACCTTGTAGGAGCACCATTTTGTTGGACATGTTGGAGAATTAATGTTTAATAATCGAATTGACCTGATAACTCGTCATAGAGGAACAGGCTTTCGATGATAAACAGGAAAACAGCCAGCTGCCTGAGCAAGGAAGGAAGTGACTGGGACAACATTGGCCATGGGTGATTAGTGTATAACTTTAGTGACTAGTGCAAGAAACATAGGTAGAGGGATCAATAAACCATGGCATAGAGTGGATGTATAGGTTACTAAGCAGTCAATAAACTGTTCTTGAAAGGATCCGAGAACTGATAAATCATCAGGTCTTCTCTGTGAAATATACCTTTTAAGCAATGTTCCCTCTAAGCTGCGCACAGCCCAGGACCGGCTTTTTCAATGTTAAGTTTTGTGCACGCGAAACTGTGAATGGGCCGTGCAACCAAAAGAAAATGAGGAGGAACATTGCTTTTAAGTAGGCAGACTGAGATGCATAAAGGAGAATGGTATTCCAGAGTTATTTGGAGGGCTGGAAAGGGAGAGAAACCTTTGTTCTGTATAGACTGATCACCTGTGCTGTATATGAATAAAACCTGTTCATTATACTCCACTATCGTGCTTACACAAAGTGTATCATTGTGAACCATAGAAGAAAGGTGGCTGACGAACAGTCGATTCAACACATAGGCCCATAGTATGTGGTCAGCAGCGAAGCAAAGGTGTTCAGCGCAGGCCCCGAAGTAAGCTTCCCGCAAAGATCACGTGATCTCTGTGGCGAGAAGTTGGCTTTTCCGACGTGTAATTGAAATCAACGCAAGTTAATGGGGAGTCCCTAACACGAGCTGCTGTAACGTCAACAAGCTATCTAAGCAGCCAATCACAATGCAGAATTCTCACAGACAGCGAACCAGGAAGTGAATCAGCTCCTTTGATTCTAACTTTTTTTAAATGTTAGAGAGAGCAAAACAAAGATTGGGGCTCTCATATGGGGAAAAGGCAAACCTGAAATAAAGATGAAGAAACAATTTTTTTTAAATATAATTTTATAAAATTTTTACTTTTTATTAAAATTGATAAATTTGACACTCCACAAAATTAAAATTAGAATTTCAGGGCCATAACTTTTGTTTAGCAGTCAATACACTGTTAAAACCCCAGTTACACCTAATCCAAAAGGGTCTAACTTTTAATGGGGTATTTAACAGTGTAATTACTACGGAAGAGCCAAAGTTTCATCAGTTTCCATGAAGTGACAGGTTACACTGATTGCCAGCTCTGGGGGTGGGGGGCGTTCATAGTGAACCCTGTGGAAGAGCAGTGAATGACAGACCGCAACTTCAGGATTTCTGCGTTAGGCTACAAAATAAACATTCCAAATCAAATTTATAAATCAAATCATGCCATATTGCATACAAACATAAACTCCGTCGATCATCCTTGTGCATTCCCTTAGTGCCTGCCTTCCATGTGCCTTTGCCTGTCCTAGTGCTCCTATGCAGTGCTACCCCAGTGTCTGCAGTATGGCTGATTTTCAGTGGAGGAGACTGTAGATGGCCTTGCAGGACGACTCGAACAGTTCTTGGCCTAGAAGGCCCAGCTGCGGACTGCACCATCTCGGCATAGGCGGCAGCAGTCTGGGCTGGTTGGCTGATGGGCAACAGCAAGGGCACTGGAGGAGTGGCAGTGGTGGGAGGATGAATGCTGTCATACTGAGAGAGGACAGCAGGTTCGTCCTCCATGGAACAACTGCCACTCCCCAGGAGCGGCGCCTCAGCAATCCTAGTAATCTGTTGGAGGACAGATTGCTGGACTGTTGTGACACCCTGCAAGCCTGAGCTTGCATGATAGCAGTCTGAGCCTCCACTGCAGACGTTGGGTAGCTGCTGCTGCTTGTGCTGCAACGGAAACTGAGACATCGGCCATCAGAAGCTGTATTTTGGTTGGGTCCACAACTGTGCTAATGGAGTTGGGCACAACTTCGATGCTGGAAAGGATGGGCTCCAAGCTCAGCACAAAGCCCTATGCCAAGTTGGTGCTGGACTCCTCCATGCCCCTTGACATTATACACAGGCTTTCTGGCAGGCTTCCCAATGCACCAAGCATTTCATTCTGCATACCCATTAGCCTTCTTCTGTAGTCTGCCCCATCGAAGTGCTCATCGGTTATGTAACTAGACTAGTAATCCAGAGGCCTGAAATAATGATCCGGAGTCGTCGGTTCAAATCCTACCATGGCAGCTGGGGAATTTAAATTAAGTTAGTTAAATAAATCTGGAATAAAAAGCTAGTATCAGTAATGGTGACCATGAAACTACTGAATTGTTGTTAAAAGCCATCTGGTTCACTGTAAATGGGATAGATTCAGAACAGATCTAGCAGCTCAAACGTGGGCATCCATGAGGCGCTGTGGGCCATCAGCAGCAGCAGAATTGTATTCCACCACAATCTGTAACTTCATGGTCCGGCATATCCCTCACTCTACCATTACCATTAAGCCAGGGGACCAACACTGGTTCAATGAGGAGTGCAGAAGAGCATGCCAGGAGCAGCACCAGGCGTACCTAAAAATCAGGTGCCAACACAGGACTACATGTATGCTAAACAGCGGAAGCAGCATGCTATAGACAGAGCTAAGCGATTCCACAACCAACGGATCAGATCAAAGCTCTGCAGTCCTGCCTCATGAATGGTGGTGGACAATTAAACAACTAACAAGAGGAGGAGGCTCCATGAACAGCCCCATCCTCAATGCTGGCGGAGCCCAGCACGTGAGTGCAAAAGATAAGGCTGAAGCTGAACCACCTTCAGCCTGAAGTGCAGAGTGGATGAACCATATCGGCCTCCTCCTGAGGTCCCCACCATCACACAAGCCAGTACTCAGCCAAGTCGATTCACTCCACATGATATGAAGAAACAGCTGAGCGCACTGGATACAGCAAAGGCTATGGGCCCAACAACATCCCGGCTGTCATGCTGAAGACTTGTGCTCCAGGACTAGCTGTGCCTCTAGCAAAGCTATTCCAGTACAGCTACAACACTGGCATCTACTCGACAATGTGGAAAACTGCTCAGGTATGTCCTGTCCAGAAAAATTAGGACAAATGCAATCCGGCCAATTACTACCGCACCAGTCTACTCTCAATCATCAGCAAAGTGATGGAAGGTGTCGTCGACAGTGCTATCAAACACCAGTTACTCACCAGTAACCTGCTCACTGATGCCCAGTTTGAGTTCCGCCAGGACCACTCAGCTCCAGACCTCATTACAGCCTTGGTCCAAACATGTACAAAAGAGCTGAATTCCACAGGTGTGGTGAGAGTGACATCAAGTCAGTATTTGACCGAGTGTAGCATCAAGGAGCCCTTGTAAAATTGAAGTCAATGGAAATCAAGGGAAAACTCCGCTGGCTGGAATCATACCTAGCACAAAGGAAGATGGTTATGGTTGTTGGAGGACTTCACTGCAGGAGTTCCTCAGGGCAGTGTCCTAGGCCCAACCATCTTCAGCTGCTTCATCAATGACCTTCCCTCCATCAGAAGGTCAGATTTGGGGATGTTCGCTGATGATTGCAGTGTTCAGTTCCACATTCGCAACTCATCAGATAATGAAACAGTCCATGCCTGCATGCAGCAAGACCTGGACGACATTGACTTGGGCTGATAAGTGGCAAGTAACATTCGCGCCACAGAAGTGCCAGGCAATGACCAGCTCCAACAAGAGAGAGTCTAATCACCGCCCCTTGGCATTCAACAGAATTACCATCGCCGAATCACCCACCATCAACACCCTGGGGGGTCACCACTGACCAGAAACTTAACTGGACCAGCCACATAGATACTGTGGCTACAAGAGCAGGTCAGAGGCTGGGTATTCTGCGGTGAGTGTCTCACCTCCTGATTCCCCAAAGCCTTTCCACCATCTACAAGGTACAAGTAAGGAGTGTGATGGAATACTCTCCACTTGCCTGGATGAGTGCAGCTCCAACAACACTCAGAAAGCATGATACTATCCAGCACAAAGCAGCCCACTTGATTGGCACCCCATCCATCACTTTAAATATTCACTCCCTCCATAATTGGCGCACCGTGGCTGCAGTGTGTACCATCTACAAGATGCACTGCAGCAACTCGCCAAGGCTTCTTCGGCAGCACCTCCCAAACCTGCGAACTCTACCACCTAGAAGGCCAAGGGCAACAGGCGCATGGGAACACCACCACCTCCAAGTTTCCCTCCAAGTTCCACACCATCCTGACTTGGAAGTATATTGCCGCTCCTTCATCGTCGCTGGGTCAAAATCCTGGAACTCCCTCCCTAATAGCACTGTGGGAGTACCTTCACCACACGGACTGCAGCAGTTCAAGAAGGTGGCTCACCACCACCTTATCAAGGGGAATTAGGGATGGGGAATAAATGCTGGCTTTGCCAGCGATGCCCACATCCCAGGAACAAATTTTTAAAAATCGCGCATCGCAATCCCCGCATCCATTTTCAGGGGCTATCAAATTTAGGGGATAGCACAAGGGTGATCTTTATTTTTTCAACTTGTTTTTTAGCCCAATTGAGAAATGAACCATTTGGAACAATTTTTCTGCCCTAATTCTTTGGATTGGTGTTTGTTTGACCATGCCTAGTGAAGTGGTACCAATACACATGCTGTTGTTCAAGTTAAGAGCATTCATCTAGAGGGTGTAAGGACTCTGTATGATGGTAGGAATGAGGGTGTGGGAAGGGATGATTCAAGCGGTCCTCCTTGATTTACTGCTATAAAGCTCTGGCAGCTGACATGATTGGTGGCCCTTGCTCTTCCAAAGCATCCCATCACCCTGCTGCTCTTCCTGCTCCTGCATCTCCACTTCTTCCTCCCCTGGTGGCTCCAAAGGTTGCCCACTTTAGAAGGAAAAGTTATGGAGCATGCAGCAAATTAGAACAAATCTGGAGACTCTCTCAGGGCTATATTGCATGAGGTCTGCAGACCTATTTAGGCAACAGAATCTCTGTTTTTAAATGTCAATTGTTTACTCAATCACAGCTCCTGTAGAGGCATAACTCTGATTGTAGCACTCTTCTGTGTATGTAGCCAGGTTCCTGATAGATGTCATGAGCCACATGCTCAGGGGATACCCCTTGTCCCTAAGCAGCCCACCTCACACATGGGTGGAAGAGAGTGGCCAGTTTAGGACTGATGCAGGATAAAGTTATCACGACAGCTGCTAGCGCAGAGACCTACATGATACATTGCCTGTCATAACACACCAGCTGAATGTTGAGTGATTGGAAACCCTTCCTCTTTATGTATACTCCAGGTTCTTGATATGGCTAAGACTATGTGGGTGCAGTCAATTATTCCCTACAGCAGAGGGAAGCTTGTGACCCTGACGAAGTCCAGAGCTCTGTCTTCCTGCTTTGCTGCCTCCATGGGAAAGTGATGAATTTAGTAGCCTTAGCGAAACAGGCATCCAGCACCTGTTTGACACAGGAATGCACTACAAATTGACTGGCATTGTTAATGTCACCTGTTGAGGCCTGTAATGACCCAGAGGCATAGAAATTCAGGGCCACAGTCGCCTTCAGGGCTACAAACAATGAAGTGTGCGACCTGATGCTGGGCTACAGTTGGTGCTGCAACAGGTGACACACTGTTCCACAGTTAACTGGAAGTAAGATGTTCTGTTCTTGTACACTCACATGGTATAGGCTTCCAGTGCCTCCTCTCCTAATTCCTCTTCTCCCAGCAGTTGCAGGTCTCTGCACTCACACTCTGACTTTCTGCTCTTCCTCCTCCTCATCCTCCAGCCCCAAAGGCATACTGAGCAGCACACCTATATTGCCAGAGAAGGTTTGTGCACAAGACCCTGGCAGAGATTGTCCTGCAGCTCCAATTTCTGAACACAGCTAGAGCAACGAATACAGCCAGAAATAGGCCTGAAAGCCCCCTAACAGTCTAAAACAACTAACTAATGTTAACCTGAATGCAGCTAAGGATCTTTTTAAATAACACTGATCCAGCCTTCTTCCCAACTGCTGCTGCCAGGTGGGCGAGTTTTAGAATGAATGAATACAGCATTCTCAAAGCTCAATTTGGCAGAAGGATCGTTAATTAGGCACAGGACCCTAATTTACATATATTTATTCGGTACCTGCTCCTTTCAGGCAGGAGCCCTGGACTACTAAAAGTAGCCCGAGTCAATAGGGCGTCCGGCACAATTCTGGCGTAGATTGGGCGTGACGGGACATTATGAAAATGCTAAACGTGGGAAATAAGAATCAATTAAAGTTGCTTACCTTGATTGGCTGTGTTAAGCATAATGGTGAGTTTACATTCATCTTCAGTCTGGCTGAACTCAGAGCAAGGGATAGGTACTGTACTCTCAATCACCAGTCTGTGTTGCTTTCCATCCTCTGCTATAGTCAAAGCCTCTGGGTGAATCTGGCAAATCACAAACCAGAGCAATTACACACTGAATACAAGACTGAAAAGCAATGTATTTGTGTCACCATATTTTTGAAGCAGGTCTCCTCTGTTGAAATTACATCTCAATCAGCACGCTGTGATTCCTACAAATACAATGCATGCCAATTATTAGGCATATTGTTACTATGACTGTTCATTTATAGCAGATATTTACAGCCACACAATAATTTACCAAACACTCTAATCCATTGTTGGAGGAATTGAGACTGGGGGATGCGCCTTTTAGGTACAGTTCTTCAACAGCACCACAAAAGAATATGACTGAATTAACATATGTGCCATAAAGACAGTGTATATGATACATTAGTGCAAAAGGAAGGATGGAAAATCAGATTAAGTGTCATTTTAGGCCACTTTCATGTACCAACTATAACTGGACAGAAGGGTACTGGCAGAAGTCGGGAGTACACTGCATGCACAACCTTTTATCTTGAGATGAGTGGCTGAAAAAAGAAAATGGTAAAAAATACCTTTAGTTTTGTTTCATTTGAATTGAATGGATTAAATTAATATTCTGTTCAGCGTGGATGCCTTCATTTAGAAATTTCTATTGCACTTCAAATTGTTAACAAAGACTGTGCATAATGATTTAGACTTAAGAATCAAAAACACAATTTCTAAATTTACGGTGCCACCAAATTGGGGGCGGATAGTCAATACTGAGGAGGCCTGCAACAAGTTACAGGAGGACATTAATAAACTTGCAGAATGAGCATATAATTGGCAAATGAAGTTCAACACAGATAAATGTGAGGTATTACATTTTGGTAGGATGAATAGGAAGGTCACATATCACTTGGAGGGTGCGAGTTTGGGTGGGGTAGAGGAACAAAGGGATCTCGGAGTACAAATACACAATCCACTAAATGTTGCGACACAGGTTAGCAAGGCCATAAAAAAAGCAAACCAAGCACTAAGGTTTATTTCTAGAGGTACAGAATTGAAAAGTATGGAAGTTATGCTAAACCTGTATCGAACCTTGGTTAGACCACACTTAAAGAGTACTGCGTGCAGTTCTGGTTGCCATATTATAAAAAGGATATAGAGGCACTGGAGAGGGTGCCGAGAAGATTTACAGGAATGCTGCCAGAAATGCAAGGGTATACATATCAGGAAAGGATGAACAGGCTGGGTCTCTTTTCTCTTGAAAAAAGGCTGACGGATGACCTAATAGAGGTTTTTAAAATTATGAAAAATTTTGATAGAGTGGATACAGAGAGAGTGAATCCACTTGTGGGTAAGAGCATACCTAGAGGCCATCAATATAAGATAGTCACCAAGAAATCCAACAGGGAATTCAGAAGAAACATTTTTACCCAAAGAGTGGTGAGAATGTGGAACTCGCTACCATAGGGAGTGGTTGAAGCGACTAGTATAGATGCATTTAACAGGAGGCTAGACAAGCTTATGAGGGAGAAGGGAATAGAGGGTTATGCTGATAGAGTTAGATGAGGAAAGATGGGAAGAAGCTTGTGTGGAGCATAAATGCCGGACTGGTTAGGCCGAATGGCCTGTTTCTGTGCCGTATATCCTATGTAATTTCTTCATACCTTAATACCGGCAAAGAATTCTTTGCTTTCAGCAGGGGGTCCTTGAATATCTGGACTATCCAAGTAGAAACTTAAACTCCTGCAGTAAATCTGTGAATTCAAGAATAGATAACACCTGATAATAAGTATAGTTCAGGTAAGGGTCAAATTAAAAATGTGAGTAAAATAGTTTTGATCTTTGCTCTGTGAAGACCTAAGCCACTGAACAGAATGGATTGTTACACTGAACATGTGGGGGTGGAGTTTCCGCTTTGGGCACAATCAGGAACTTGTGCCCAAAATGCACGGATTAGGTTACAGTTCATGTTTCCGCTAAAATTAATTTGCATTATCACAAACGTAAAATCTTCCATGAACCAGCGCCATTGGGCAGCACAATAGAGTGTAATTGTTTCTTTTTTCTTCTTTCCACTAAAAATAATCCTTGATGTATTTAAGAATGGTAACCTGTGCAGTTTTATTAATACACCTGAAAATGGGTTTATCAGCAAAAATAAGCATTTTTAATAAAGGTGTCCAGTTCTCTACCTGTGAGTAACCTTATTTAAAATCACTGAAAATGACTAAAAAATACATTGAATCATTTAATAGTTTCATTGGTGTCAGTTTCTTAGTAATTTAATATTTTGCTATGAATGAAACTTTTAAAACATACCTACGATTGTCTATGCGCCAAAGAAAATGAGCACAATACAAAAGAGCCTTCCCACAACAGCACAATTGGTCGAATCTCGCAATTTTAGCATGGGGCATGGCCAGTTTTGTGGGTAGGGCTTGATCAAGGCTAATTGAATCTCGAACCAGCGTAAAAGATCGCGGAAAACATGAGCTTAAGTAGTTTTTAGGCATAACTCACTTATATTTCAAATTTCCCAATCTTTTGCGTTTGTTCAGTCGATTCCGTCCAGATTGTGCTGATATTTACTGGCGAAAACAAGCGGAAACTTTATCCGGTATTGTTTAATAAGAGGAAAACATCTTTAAAATAACATGTGAATTGCTGCCTCTGCAGGACTGATTCTCATACGAAACGGCCAGTATTTTGTTTGCTGAAGCACAATTAATGCTTTAGAAATTTCTATTGCCATACCTATATACTTTTTTCCTTTATTGTGCTAAGAATCTGGAGACAGTTACCAAATAGTAACTTTGCCAGGCAAGTAAAATGGACTGCTGTAATTTTGCTTGTGGGTACTCAAGCAACAGTATGAAATTCTGCACATCGCTGGGTTGGAGTGGGAGATACCAGTTTTGTGTATCTGTATACTTTTTGAATGTATTTTGATTTTTTTTCCCCAATTTCCACCTTTTTGTATTTTCTTCTAATAACAGCTCATTTGTGTTATAAAACTTGGTTTCAAAATATGTGTTATTGATAGCATACTGTAAATGTTTACTTTCTTTTCTTTCTTGGACTTTCATATTTTCTTTGTATTTTTTGTGTCGGGTTTATAACCTCTCCTCTTTCCTGCCTCTCTGTTTTGTCTCTTTCCTGCCTCTGCAGGCAGGAGTTGAATGTACATACTTCACATTTCTGTAAATGTGTGCACATGAACAATTTTAGCAATCACTAGGTCATTTGCATGAGAGGATGAATACAGCAGTCTCGCTTACAGGAAGACACCACTCCTCCAGTTTTCAACATATATATTTCACTCTTAAATGTTCACATACATACACACTTGTTTGATTCTCCTATTCCAATCCCATCTCAATGGGGTCAGTAGTTCACAAGTTATTTCATCAACCAAAGGGGCAAAGAAAAACAACTTCTATGGCAAAAAAGACCAAGTTAAAACCATGCCTCAATGTGCTACAGCTCACATTTAAAAGAAAACTGCTCCTGCATATGCAAAGTGTCAGCTTGTGGTGAGAGCTAAATCTGTAAGCACAGATCAGAGTTGTTCAATAATGTCATCATTTTGTGACCCTTGAAAGAGAAACCTTCTGGTTAGAACCAATTTTTGACACGGTCACTATTTTATTATTCTTTCTTTCCCCTCCAATTTAAAAGTTATTTTTCTTCCTTCCTTAAGTCCCCCATGGCATGCACATTTCCCTAACTAACACACCAACCTGACTTGGTGGTTTGGAGCATCAGTAAACACAGCAATATGTCAAACCTCAAACAAATTTTGAACATCAAGATTGATCTCATTTATGTTTCGTAAATAAGGCCATGAAAAAAAGGCCAGCAGTTTCAATAAATGCCTTGGGGCCGAAGTTCCTTGTCCATTCCACCGGACTCCTGTTGTAACTGCAACAGGAGTTTGGCAGAACAGCTTGGAAAAAGGGCAGGACCTGGCTCCCTGCCTTAGTTGTGAATTCCTACTCAGCTTTCTGACGCAGCCGCCGCCAGTCCCTTAAAAGACCACTTATGTAAGGGCGAAGCTGGGGAAGGGGGGAAGGGGCAAGAACTTCCAATGCTGTTTCCATAAGGGACCCAGTGTTATACTGGAGGCTGGTCTGTTAGGTGAGATGTACCAGCCTCCAGAATGACAGAGGTGGGCCCCACTGGAGATGAGGGAAGTGACCTGGGCCCAAAAGATGGGTAATTAAAAAAAAAAATGTATTGATCAGCTCCCTCAGTCAGGAATTGCTGACATTACAAGCAACATGGGGCAGGACGGTCACCCAAGATGTACCCATTGTAGGGTGGGCACCTGCCAGCCCCATGGAAGTGAGGTGCTCTCCCACTGACCTGGCAAACTCCAGCAGGAACAACACCTGTGGGCATGATCCTGGCATAATTGCTTGTGCATTTTCAGGGCTTCAATTTAAAAAAAGGATAGCAATGGTTTCAAAACATGATCCATCCATCTTTTACATATTTGCAAAGGTAACATACCCTGTCGCCAAGTCTGAGATTTATTCCATCCAATTCTATGAAAGAAAACGTCTGGACTGTTGTTTCCTGACGCAGCTCCTCTTTGATTCCATCGGGTGACAGTCGAGACCAAGCGATAATAAATCCAAGCGAGCTGTTTACTACTGGACTCTCAAAGGAACACTTCAGGTAAATACTGCCATTATCTAACTCAGCCACAACTTCAAGAGCAGCTGGAGATGGTGGATGTTTGGCTGGTAAATACAAACATATGTCATTAGTATTCTAAAACTTAATGACAGTGTTTATTTATTACATGGACACCCCATTCCAATTTCTCAGGCCTGGTTATTTGTGATCATTGCAATACTCAAACATACACATTAAAGGATTCATATACTAATTTTTAATGTTATTACAATTTCGTTTTATCAAATTTTCCTCTTTTCTACCTCTTGAAGGCCTTGACTCCTTGCTCAAGTATGGTTCTATGTGCACCAGCTACCACCCAGTACTTTGCAAAAGGGCCCATTCCTCACACGTGACCATAGATGATAAAAGTCAGTAGGCAATTTGAGCATGGAAGCATTGTGGTCAAGCTCATCCTGCCTGCACTTACACACATGCACTTCTAGCAGGGCTCACTGCATAATGATCAGAAATGGGAACACGGGATGATTTTTCCCTCTGTAACCCAAAGATACTGGAATTAATTGTAGTGTGAATGTTAGCGAATAGCTAAGCCGTATAGATCAGCCAGGTGTCAGATTCAATCCCCTATCTGATCTGAGTCAGGGTAGCAGTTGCAGCACCACAATTAGCCTCAATGTCTCTCAGTAAGGAGGATGGGAAATTAGCCTGATGACTTTCCAGCCACCCAACTGGAAACCTGCAGATGTGGATATTGTGCTTCTTGTAATCCAATAGCCGACTGACACTGACTGTTCCATTACATTCATGAAGGATGGGCACTTGAGCAAGTATGCTAGACAGCTGGTACCTGTGGAATCAGAAGGAGTCAAAGACTTCAGGAGTAGAGGAAAAAGGAGACAACTGGTGAATAAAAAGACTGTATTAAATATATAAGAATCGCAAGGAATCAAATGGGTTAATTTTAACTTTTATCCCCAGGCAAAAAAGGGTCGATAGGGAATTGACAGCCCAATTTACACCTCACCTCATTGGCCCAGAAATTCGGGTCTCCACGGGTGAGTACGCACGGGGTACTCACGCGTGGGCCCGATGGAAGTGCCGGTTTCCTGCATGCGCGGGAGACCGGCACTTCCGTTCCTCTGAATGAAGGGGTTCAGAGGTCGAACGCATGCGTGGGGGAGTCTGCGCGTGCGCTTTGAACTTACCCTCACGGAAAAACCTGTAAAAAAAAAACGTAAGTCTTTAGAATTTAGAAATGTAAAAAGCAGGCATAAGGCCTGCTTTTTACAAGGTAAGTGGTCAATTAATTAAAATCAAAACATTTTTTCCACAGGTTTATTATTTTTAAATACTTTAAAGCAAGGTAAGTTTATTTTTAGCCCCGTTAGAATATAAAATTATTTTTTCAAAAATTTAAATTGTTTAAAATATTTATTTAATGTAATTTATAGCTTATTTAAAAAGTGTGATTTAAAAAAAAAATTATTTGAAGGTTTACTGCTATTTTGGGCCGTAGTATTTATAAGTCTTGACAGGTCTTCCTGTCAAGACTTATGAATGGGCTTTTCCCCCCTCCAATTGGCTGCCCATGGTCCACGTGATCCCAGGGGACGCATCGAACTAACTGCACCCCTGGGACACGCAAGCACAGCGCGCCGGCAGCTGGGCCAGGCCCCGGATCGGAATTCCACGGGGCCCTACAGCACAACTGCCGACGCGCAAGGTAAGTGCAGGTCGGGGGCTTGCACCCGCGGGAAGCCCCCGACCCGAATTTCTGGGCCTATCTTTTCCACCTGTTTTTTGCCCAGCAATAATAGTTAAAATTACCCATAAAGAGCTCAGGAGTGGAGGGAAAAGGAGACAACTGGTGAAAACACAAAAGTATATTAAATATAAAAATGCTGACAAAATAATTTTACTGTCATTATATTATTACCATCATTAAAATTAGGTGTGCAAATACTTAAACAAATTAGATTATAGACAGACAAGAAATATTGCTAGTGTCCAACCAGTAAAATTTAATTTGATTTGAATTCACTGGGGGCTAAATTGGGCTGTGTAACGCCTGTTTTTTAGGCACTACATAGCCACCTAATGCTCAAAAATGGGGTCCGAGATGCGTATGCTCACTTCCGACAGGAAGAGCGCAGGGCGCCATCTTGGTGAAGAGGTTTGCACGGGCACACACCTAACGACCACCGACGGCATGCAGCGCAGGTAGATCATGATGCAAATCAGTGTGTAACGCTGATTTGATGCCAGCAATTACATTTTTGAACTGCACACTCTAGCCAACAACCTGTCTTAACCTCGCATAGCTGAACATGCATTAAAAGGAATGAAGGACCCCCCCACCAGCGCTATTTAAAGGGATCATGAACTGAAAGGTGAGTTGCTGGATAATTTCTTCTGGCTGCTGCTGCAAATGTACATGTTTTTGGAGTTTTCCTATAGTTGCCTAAAGTTTGAATAATCTACAGGCAGTCGTCTGGCTGATGCTGAAGTGCTTTTCTGATCATTTAAAAGCATGTGCACAAACCAGTTGCTTCCAGACATGGGTGACCTGGTAGGGCTTCCTTTGGGAATTGAACATGACTGGGAGAATGAAGAGAGGCCTCGCAGAGCAGTACAAGTTGCTAGAAGAGGGAGGAGGAGGAGGGGGAGAGGGCTCTCAGCAGGAGGCCGTATCTGCTGAGGGTCTTCAGGGAGCAACTTCAGCGAGGACTAATGCAAGAGACGTCTCTGCTTCACTAAAGAGGTCATGACTGAAATCTGCCAATTGCTGCAGCCGCAACGGCAACCTCAATGCAGGCCAAGTACGGCATTGCCTATGGCTGTCAAGGTGACCGTGGCTCTTAACTTTTGTGTCTGGCTCCTTCCAGGCTGCTGCTGGAAATATAAGCAACATCTTACACTCTGCAGTGCACTGCTGCATATGGGAGGTCACTGAGGCTCTCTGTTCACAGAGAAACCGTTTCACCTCATTCCCTCTTGCCAGAGACAAGCAGGCAGGTTTGCACAGATTGCAGGCTTCCCCATGATGCAGGGTGCCACTGAATGCATGCACTTTACCTTGCAGGCACCTCATGTGAACTCAGTCATTTTCATGAAATAAAAGGGGTTTCACTCCCTCAGTGTGCAGCTGGTGTGCGACCACAGGCAGCGCATCATGCAGGTGAATGCCCATTATCCTGGCAATAGTCACACTTCCTTCATTCTGTCGCAGTCCTCTGTGCCACCTGTATTTGACCCATCATGGATGTCCAAGGGTGGCTACTGGGTGACAAGATTGATTCACTCATCACATGGCTCACAACTCTGGTATGGAACCCACACACACATGCATAGCATGCCTACAATGAGAGCTATGCTGCCACAAGGAACATTAGAGCACACCATCGGGGTCCTCAAGCAATGCTTCTGCTGCCTCAGCCGCTCTGGAGCAGTCTTGCAGTACTCAGCTGAGCGGGTATTAAGATTTGTGGTAGTATGCTGCACAACACTCGCCATTATGAGGGAACAGCCTTACCACCACCTATCAGGCAAGAAGCTGAGGATCAGGATCATGAGAAAGAGGAGGGAAAGGAGGAAGTAAAGGAGGAGGAGTGCAACATGAAGTGAAGGAATAGGAAGAGGAAGGAAGTCTACAAAATAGACAGCCCCTTTCTGCCTGGGCTCTCTGTGACTAAATAATTAATGAGCGATACCAGTAACCTCAACCACACCTCCCCATTCACCAACAATCCCAAACTCCTTACCTTTCCTCTATCACTGACCATCACATCGACCTCTTTCTGACAACACAAAATTAAAAGCCATCAGAAAATGCACATTCCAATCCTACAAGGTGCATCCCCAGTTGCTGCAACTAGTGGAAGGCTGCTGACCTCCAATTGAGACTGCAGATATCCTTGGACATGACCTTGAGCAGCTCTGGGCGTAGAGGGCCCGGTTTTAGACTGCACCATCTCGGTCTGGGCTGCAGCAGTCTGAGCTAGCTGGCTGACAGGCAACAGCAAGGGAACTGGCGGAGTGGCAGGGCTGGGAGCAGGAATGCTGTCATCCTGAGAGAGGACAGCAAGTTTGTGCTCCATGGAGCCACTGCCACTCTCCTGGGGCGGTGCCTCAGGAATCCTACTGAGCTATTGGAGAACAGATTGATGGACTACTGTAATGCCCTGGAAGCCCCTTTGAACAGTGGTATCCAGAGCCACGATGGCAGCAGTCTGAGCTTCCACTGCAGCTCTCAGACCTTTGGTGGAAGCTGCTTGTGCTGCAATGGAAGCTGGGACATCGGCCAACAGACGCTGGATCATGGTGGGTTCCACAGGTGTGCTGATGGAAGTGACCACCTATTCCATGTTGGTATGGATGGGCCCCAAGGTCTACGCAAAGCCCTCTGCCAAGTTGGTGCTGGACTCCTCCATGATCCTTGACATTGTGCGCAGGCTTTGTGCGCAGGCTTTCTGGCAGGGTTTCCAGTGCACCAAGCATTTGGTTATGTACACCCATTAGCCTTCTTCTGTAGCCTGGCCCATCGAAGTCTTCTTCCGACACCTCTGCAGCAGAACTAATGTGCGACCTCGCCCTCCGGCAAGCTGGCACCTGTGCTATCCTTTCTCCCAACCCTGACTCCTGCGTACTTGTGCCTGGTGTCTCACCACGTGCAGATCCCTCCTCTATCCTAGCCTCTAAAATATGCGCAGTGTCTCTGAGCTGCTGGCTGCGCATGTAAGATCGAGTGATCTTCACTGTCTTCATCCTCTTCTTCCTCTAACTGGAAAGGTTCTAGTTCTTTGGTATCTGAAATAAAAAAGGGACAAGGGTGGGGTTGTGGTGAGGGGAGAGGAGAAAGTAAGAAGTGTGTGCTTACACGATCTGAAGCTTGTGAGTCAGAAGATATGGTGGGATGAGGGAGAAGTGGTATGAGAGAAGGAGGATTAGATATGTAGATACCCTCATCATCGATCCCTCCAGCCCTGCCAGTGGCCATGGCCTCAGCGATGGCCAGCACTATCTCCTCCATGGGGGTTAAAACATGCAGGCATGCTTGTCCTCCTCTAGTTCTTTCCTGCTGTTTCCTGTTATGCGCCAACTTCTCCTGCAAGAAAGAGGGAAGAGTGTCAATGAGTTTCCTGCATTATCTTTGGGTGATGTGGCTGTCATTGTTGAATATCTGCCAGTGTGTGTGAGCTGTGAGTTGTGAGTGTGAGGCTTGCAACAGTGCTAAGTGTGTGAGGGTGAGGTGATTAAAGGGTTGATTACTGATTAATAGAGATTGTTGGTAGGTGGGTGATGGGGTGTAGTGAATTGAGCAGTGGATGAGCCTAGTGGTGCAGTTGGTAAGATATGCCATCTGAAGATGGACTCACTCACCTTGGCAACTCGTGTCAGAACTTCTTCCTGCACTGCATCCATGTTCTTGGAGCAGCACTCCTGACATTGACCTCCGCTTTCTTCCCACTGCCTCCTGAGCATATGCCTGGAGGGCCTCCTGCCCCTGCGGATAAATGATGTCTTTCCATCTCTCCATGTCTTGCACCAAGACCTCCAAGTGCATTATTGGAAAACCTTAATGCTCGCTCTCTTGCATATTCAGTCATTCCTCAAAGTATCAAAGCACAGATTCACTTTTCAAAAAACTCCCACCACTTCTTGCAGCCTCAATCTGGCTCCCCTTTAAGAGGTGCAGGCTGCCTTTAGCACTAGCGACTCGCGATATCGGGCCCCCTGCTGATGTGCACGGCCAATGAACAGTGCAGGTAGCTCTGGTTGCACGCAGAGCTACATGCAGCACAAATTTAATGTGGTACCTGCAACACAATGAACGGGCGTGGGTTAATCCTCACGCCTGTTTTCGGGGGTTAGCCAGTTTAACCCCCCGTCTCTTGAAGTAATGTTGGCTCTGGGTACTAAAATAAACTGATAGGTTCAAAGTTATGGTTATGAATGAATAAATATTACTGATATGATAACATGAATTAAGTAGACAGTTACCTCTACAAGTGTTTCCAATTTCAGTCTCCTCTGGACCACAGTTGCTTTGTTCTTTTGTTTCAGACACAACTAGGGCAGAATTAAATAAATGTCATGATGGTTAGGTTCTGTTAAATTAGTTAAATCATTATCTTCGTTAAATCCCACTGTTTTTGCTCTCCAGTTGCAGGAATCTATCCCAGCATACTCTGAACCGAAATAGTGCTTCAACCTAATGCCACCTCTTTCATCATTTACAGCTTAGCCTGATGAGGGAATTTATAGCTTATCTACTTGTCTTTCAGGGCTAACAGTGGCCAATCTATCTTCACAATCCCTAATGCCAGTTTGATTAATAGTTTCAAATCATCCAAGTGAACAGTGGGTCCAATTTTCCTTTTGCACAGATTAGATTTGAAGTAGAATCTAGTAAATTATTTCTCCATGTAGTGCTGCACTGAGCTGTGTCAGAGGTAATATATATAACGTACCAGATCCCATTTTGTCTGTTGAGCTTATGTTAAGGGATATTGCCCCCCACCAATTTTTTGTTTCTTCAAAGCTGCACATTTGCTTTTAACTAGCTATATATCAGGTAGTGTAGTGGTTATGTAACTGGACTGATAATCCAGAGACCATGGACTAATAATCCATGAGTTCAATCCCACAGTGGCAGTTTGTGAATTTGAATTCAGTTTTAAAAATAATTAACTAAATTTGGAATAAAATGCTCGACCATGAAGCTATCAGATTGTCGTAAAAACCCAACTGATTCACTAATGTTCCTTCGGAAACCTGCTGCCCTTACCCGATCTAGCCTACATGTGACTCCAGATCCACAGCAATGGACTCTTAACTACTGTCTGAAACGGCCTAGCAAGCCACTCAGTTGTATCAAACCACTACAAAGAGATATAATAAGAATAAAACCGGACAGACCACTCAGCTTTGACAGAGGCATCAGACTCGGATATGACAAAGGCACACCCAACCCCCCCAGTTGACCCTGCAAAGTTCTCCTCATCTGGGGACTTGTGCCAAAGTAGACAGAGCCGTCTCACAAACTAGTCAAGCCAGACAGAGTCATACTCACAGAATCATAACTATCAGACAACATTCCAGACACTTTCATCACTATTCCTGGGTATGTCCTGTCCCACCGGCAGGACAGACTCACCAGAGGTGGCGGCACTGTGGTATACTATCGGGAGGGAGTGACCCTGGAAGTCTCTGGACCCCAGGAAGTCTCATGACTTCAGCTCAAACATGAGCAAGGAAACCTCCTGCTGATTTCTACCTACTGCCCTCCCTCAGCTGATGATTTAGTACTCCTCCATGTTGAACACCACTTGGAAGAAGCACTGAGAGAAGCAAGAGCAAAGAATGTACTCTGGGTGGAGAACTTCAATTTCTATTAGCAAGAGTGGTTCGGTAATACCACCACTGACTGGGTGAGAGAACAAACATGAGGGAAAAACGTACTTGATCTCATCCTCACCAATCTACCTGTCGCAGATGCATCTGTCCATGACTGTACTGGTAGGAGTGACCGCAAGTAGTCCTTGTTTAGATGAAGTCCCGTCTTCACACTTCACAATCCTCAAATTGTGTTGTGTGGCATTACCACTATGCTAAATGATTGACAACAAATCTAGCAGCTCAAAACTGGGCAACCATAAGGCCCTGCGGTCGATCAGCAGCAGCAGAATAGTATCCCACCACTATCTGTAAACTTATGGCCCGGCATATCCCTGACTCTACCATTTCCATCAAGCTAGGCGACCAACCTTGGTTCAATGAGGATTTAGAAGAGCATGCCCGGAGTAGCACCAGGTGACCTGAAAATGAGGTGCTAACCTGATGAAGCTACAACACAGGACTATAACCAACAGATCAGATCAAAGCTCTTCCGTCCTGCCACATCCAGTCGTGAATGGTGGTGGACAATTAAACTAACGGGAGGAGGCGGCATGATGAATATCCCCATCCTCAATGATGGCAGAGCCCAGCACATGAGTGCAAAAGACAAGACTGAAGCATTCGCAACCATCTTCAGCCAGAAGTGACGAGTGCATGATCCATCTTGGCCTCCTCCTGAGGTCCCAACCTTCACAGATGCCAGTCTTCAACCAATTCGATTCACTCCACATGACATCAGGAAATGGCTGAGCGCACTGGATACTGCAAAGGCTATGGGTCCAGCTGAATGCCGGCTGTAGTGCTGAAGACCTGTGCTCCAGACCTAGCCATGCCTCTAGCCAAGGTGCTCCAGTACAGCTACAACACTGGCATCTATCCGACAAAGTGGAAAATTGCCATGGGATGTTCTGTTCACAAGAAAGCAGGACAAATCCAATCCGGCCAATTACCACACCATCAGCCTAAACTCAATCATCAGCAAAGCGATGGAAGTTCGTCAACAGTGCTAGCAAGCAAAACTTACTCACCAATAACATGTTCAGGAGTGTGATGGATTATTCTCCACTTGCCTGGATGAGTGCATCTTTAACAACACTGAGGGCACCCTCCATCATGTTGTGTGGCATTACCACCATGCTAAATGGGATAGTTACAGAACAGATCTAGCAGCTCAAAACTGGGCCATCAGCAGCAGCAGAATTGTATTCCACCACAATCTGTAACCTCATGGCCCGGCGTGTTCCTGACTCTACCATTACCATCAAGCCAGGGGAACAACCCTGTTTCAATGAGGAATGTAGAAGAGCATGCCAGGAGCAGCATGTGGTGTACCTGAAAATGAAGTGCCAACTGGTGAAGCTACAACACAGGACTACATACATGCTAAACAGTGGAAACAGCATTCTATAGACAGGTAAGTGATCTCACAACCAGCAGGTGAGATCAAAGCTCTGCAGTCCTGCCACATCCAGTCGTGAATGGTGGTGGAAAATTTAACAACTAAAAGGAGGGGGAGGCTCCATGAACATCCCCACCCTCAATGATGGTGGGGCCCAGCACGTGAATGCAAAAGACAAGTCTAAAGCATTTGCAACCATCTTCAGCCAGAAGTGCACAGTGGATGATCCATCTCGGCATCCTCCTGAGGTCCTCACCATCACAGAAGCCAGTCTTCAGCCAATTCGATTCACTCCACATGATATCAAGAATTGGCTGAGCGCACTGGATAGAGCAAAGGCTATGGGCCCCAACAACAACCCGGCTGTCGTGCTGAAGACTTGTGCTCCAGAACCATCCCCACCTTTAGCCAAGCTGTTCTAGTACAGCTACAACACTGGCATCTACCCAACAAAGTGGAGAATTGCCCAGGTGTGTCCTGTCCACAAAAAGCAGGACAATTCAAATCCGGCCAATTACCACCCCATCAGCCTACTCTCAATCATCAGCAAAGTGATGGAAGATGCTGTCAACAGTGCCATCAAGCAGCACTTACTCACCAATTCTCAGTTTGGGTTCTCGAATTGCAAATGTTATACCCTTGTTCAAAAAAGGGTGTATAGATAAACTCAGCAACTACGTCAGTTTAACCTCAATAGCGGGGAAGCTTTTAGAAACGATGATCCGGGACAAAATTAACAATCACTTGGACAAGTGTGGATTAATTAAGAAAAGCCAGCATGGATTTGTTAAAGGCAAATCGTGTTAACTAACTTGATTAGAGTTTTTTGATGAGGTAACAGGGAGGGTTGATGAGGGCAATGATGTGGTGTACATGGACTTCCAAAAGGCGTCTGATAAAGTGCCATATAATGGGCTTGCTAGCAAAGTTAAAGCCCATGGAATGAAAGGGACAGTGGCAGCATGGATACGGAATTGACTAAGTAACAGGAAATAGAAAGTAGTGGTGAATGGTTGTTTCTCGGACTGGAGGAAAGTATACAGTGGTATTCCCCAGGGGGCGGTTCTAGGACCACTGCTTTTTTTGATATATATTAATGACTTGGACTTGGAAGTACAAGGCACAATTTCCACATTTGCAGATGACACAAAATTTGGAACTTTGGTGGACAGTGAGGAGGATAGTGATAGACTTCAGGAGGATATAGACAGGCTGGTGGAATGCGCGGACACGTGGCAGTTGAAATTTAATGCAGAAAAGTGCAAAGTGATACATTATGGTAGGAAGAATGCGGAGAGGCAATATAAACTAAAGGGAACAATTCTAAAAGGGGGTGCATGAACAGAGACACCTGGGGGTATAATCGTGCACAAATCGTTGAAGGTGGCAGGGTAGGTTGAGAAAGCAGTTAAAAAAGCATTCGGGATCCTGGGCTTCATAAATAGAGGCATAGAGTACAAAAGCAAGGAAGTTATGATGAACCTTTATAAAACACTGGTTCGGCCTCAACTGGAGCATTGTGTCCAATTCTGGGCACCACACTTTAGGAAGGATGTAAAGGCCTTAGAGAGGGTGCAGAAAAGATTTACAAGAATGGTTCCAGGGATGAGGGACTTCAGTTACATGGATAGACTGGAGAAGCTGGGGTTGTTCTGCTTAGAGCAGAGAAGGTAGAGAGGAGATTTGATAGAGGTATTCAAAATCCTGAGGGGTCTAGACAGAATAGATAGAGAGAAACTGTTCCCATTGGCGGACGGGTCGAGAACCAGAAGACACAGATTTAAGGTGATTGGCAGAAGAACCAAAGGCTAGATGAGGAAAAACTTTTTTACCCAGCAAGTGGTTAGGATCTGGAATGCACTGACTGTGAGCGTGGTGGAGGCAGACTCAATCGTGGCTTTCAAAAGGGAATTGGATAAGTACCTAAAGGAAATAAAATTGCAGGACTACGGGGAAAGGGCAGGGCAGTGGGACTAGCTGAAGTGCTCTTGCAGAGAGCTGGCACGGGCTCGATGGGCAGAATGGCTTGCTTCTGTGCTGTAACCATTCTATGATTCTTTGGGGGAGAAATGCATTATAGCCCCGTTTGGGGCGCTAAAAATTCAAAAGCTAAAAAATTAGTGCCAAGCGCTAATGATGATAGGCTCCCATGAAATTCAGCTGTAGCACTCCAAGAGGGAAGTGCAGCGCTAAATCAAGCGCTACCACTTCCCTCTTGGAGTGCTAAAGCTGGCAAGAGGGGCGGTTATGGTGTAGCGCTGCCCAATGTCGAGGTCAGCGCTGCCAGGAACGGAGGCTCCTTCCCTCCCTTAAAAGGAAGGGCTATCGCTGCAGACGTTGCATTGAAACGAGGTCCCTCGTCGCCGACAGCAGTCGCGATCCGACACGATCAGCCCCAAGTGCAGGCCGAAGAAAATGCTGAAAAATTAAAGTAAGGCATTACGAAGATTTTTTTTTCACATAACCATCATCACCTTTAAATACCACTCCCGAGGCAACCTCCCTGACAATGCCTTCTGCAGCTGTCAGTGTTGATGCCCGGCAATGCTGCAGGGGGCGAAACCGAATTTCGGGTCTGGGGCGTTACCAGGGCGCTGCGCAGTCGTATGACGTCCTGATCTCTGGGCGCAGGAGATCATGCCGCTAGTGGTTACCACTGCCGCAAACCTCCATGTAAATTTCGTGGGCACGGTACTATTGCCGCACCCGGTCGCAAAGCCGATAGCGTCCAGTTATCGCACCCTGGAGGCGCTAATGGGAGGCGCAAAGGAGGCGAACATCTAGCCCTATGATTCTGTGGCCTAAAAATTTGGTTGCTTTGCGCCTCCCTTTAGCGTCCTAAGAGGGCGCTAACGGGGCGCAAAGCAACTAGCGCCTGCGCGCAGCACCGTCAACGCCTCCCGTGAAATTCAGCAGGAGGTTAGCAGCGGCGGTAACCATTCGCGCCCCACGGCGCTGCGCTGCTGGTGGTGACATCATCGCTGTGCACAGCGCCCCACTCGCGCCCTGGCCGTGAACCTCGGTAGCGCCACCTGATTTACCACCGGACACTATGTCTGACAGGGTCAGGGGGGGCCTACCTGCAGCCAGGGTGGCGCAAATTGAAGGGGAGGTGCCGGGCAGACATTTTTGTTGCTGGCTGCCTGCCAGCACCTGCCCCAGTTGCCATCCCCGGCCTCCTGAGTAGCCCACCCGCAGAGTGCCAGCTGCGCACCGTTAGCCCGGAACTTCTCTTCAGTGCCCGGCTCTTTTGCCGGCACTCTGATCCCTGGTGGCCCAGCTGGGCCCTGGGTCATGCTATGCTAGGCCCCTCCCCTTTAATAAGTGGAGGAAGACCTGCAGTACCATGGCGTGACGTGCTGCAGGGCGTGGCGCTATAGCACGTAGTGCCGCGATATTCACTTGCAGCGTCCCAAGAGGGAGCTGGGGCGCTTCCAGTAGCGCCCGCCTCCCACTTGGGGCACTACCGGTGAATTTCGGCTGTGGGGGTGCTAATTCTTTCAGGGCGCTACTCGAAGTTAGCGGCCCAAAGGGGGTGTGACTCAATATTTCCCCCTATAAATTCAGAAGTGGGGATGTTCGCTGATGATTGCACAGTGTTCAGTTCCATTTGCAACTCTTCAGATAATGAAGCAGTCCATGCCCGCATGCAGCAAGACCTGGACAACATTCAGGCTTGGGCTGATAAGTGGCAAGTAACATTCGCGCCATATAAGTGCCAGGCAATGACTATCTCCAACAAAAGAGAGTTTAGCCAGCTCCCCATTACATTCAATGGGATTATCATCACCAAGCCCCCCATTATCAACATCTTGAGGGTCACCAATGACCAGAGACTTAACTGGACCAGCCACATAAATACTGTGGCTAAAGAGCAGGTCAGAGGCTGGGAATTCTGCAGCGAGTGACTCACCTCCTGACTCCCCAAAGCCTTTCCACCATCTACAAGGCACAAGTAAGGAGTGTGATGGAATACTCGCCACTTGCCTGGAATACTCAAGGAGCTCAACACCATCCAGGACAAAGCAGCCCACTTGATTGGCACTCCATCCACCTCCTTAAACATTGAATCATTCCACCACCAGCGCACCATGCCTGCAGCGTGTACTATCTACAAGATGCACTGCAGCAACTCACCAAAACTTCTTTGACAGCACCTCTCAAACCCGCAACCTCTACCATGTAGAAGTACAAGGGTAGCAGGCGCATGGGAACACCACCACCTGCAAGTTCCCCTCCAAGTCACACACCATCCTGACTTGGAAATATATCACCGTTCCTTCATCGTCGCTGGGTCAAAATCCTGCAATTCCCTCACTAATAGCACTGTGGGAGTACCTTCCCCTCACGGACTGCAGTGGTTCAAGAAGGCAGCTCACCACCACTTTTTCAAGGGCAATTAGGGATGGCTAATAAATGCTGGGTTTGCCAATGACTCCCACTTCCCATGACTGAATAAAAAAAACACTCAAGAAGCTCGACACCTTCCAGGACAAACCAGTCCGCTTGATTGGCAGCCCATCCATCACCTTAAACATTCACTCCCTCCACCACCGGCACACCGTGGTTGCAATGTGTACCATCTACAAGATGCATTGCAGTAACTCGCCAAGCCTTCTTCGATAGCACTTCCAAAACCCGCAACCTCTACCACTTGGAAGAGCAAGGGCAGCATGCGTATGGGAACACCACCACCTCCAAGTTCCCCTCTGAGTTACACACCATCCTGACTTGGAAGTATATTGATGATCCTTCATCGTCACTGGGTCAAAATCTTGGAACTCCCTACCTAACAGCAAAGTGGGAGTACCTTCACCACATGGACTGCAGCAGTTCCAGAAGGTGGCTCACCACCACCCTCTCAAGGGCAACTAGGGATGGGCAATAAATGCTAACCTTGCCAACAACACGCATATCCCTTTTAAGGAATAAATAAAAAATAATGGGCCGGATATTCCGATCCCTACGGGTGGGTACGCGTAGGGACATTGGAAATGCCGGATTTAGGCATGCACTGCACATGCGCTGGAAACCGGCATTTCCGATCTGTCAAGAAAGCTCGACAGTTCCTCTGGCTGCCCGGGAGAAGGGCCTCTGCAGGCAGATAGTTCCGCTTTTTGGAGACCCTCCGCCCGCAGAAAACACTTACAATTCATGCGACTGGTTAAAGTAGGCGTAAGGCCTGCTTTTACCAGGATAAGAGTTGAAAAAAGTTTTTTTTTTTTTAAATTTCCACTGATTTATCATTTAAAAATACTTTAAAGAAAGGTAAGTTTATTTTTAGCCCCATTAAAAACTTTAATGATTTTTTTCAAAAATTTAAATTTTTGCTTAAAATAGTTAATTTATGTAATTTCAAGTAATTTTAAAAATGTGATTTAAAAAAAAATTTGTTTAAAGTTTTACTAGTTTTGGGGGTGATCTCCATTCATATATTTGACAGGTCTTCCTGTCAAATGGATGAAGGGAGATTCCCTTCTCCGATTGGCTCCCCATGGCCCACGTGATCCCAGGGACGCTGCTATCTACCTGTGCCTCTGTGATACGTGGGCCCTGCACACCGGCAGTTTGGAGAGGCCCAGCAGCGGAACTGTGCGCCTCCCGTGAGCCCTCAGGTAAGGGCTCAGATTTTTCCAGATCGCAGCCCTCCGCCCGCTGGAGGCCTGCGATCGGAATATCTGGGCCATGGTATTTTTAAATTTATGTGGTAGAACTTCATCTTGGGCAGTATCGCACTGACTGGCCTTTATACCCCATGCCTGCTATTCAGCTTCATTGAAGTGAATAGAACTAAATATCGGGCGGGGATGTGACACCACCAGTTTTGTGCTACTGCCCAAGGTAATTATCTACTCCCGTGTTTCTTTGGAAACCAACCATTTTTAATGTAGAGAGCCGGCAATTTTAAAGTAGTGCCCAAAACAGGGGCGAATTTGGTATTAGTCACTCCACTTGCCCTTTCGTGCCTGCATGAGCCGCAAGCCAGTGTGATGTCTAGGCCTCATTAGCATGCCTCCAGCGAGCTGTGGGTGTCAAGTTTGTGCCATGCTGCAGTTCATAGGATCTGGGTGGGCAGGAAACCAGCTGGTTCTCACATTGAGCCATCCAGCGGGTTGAGATTGGCAAGCGGGTAGACGATCCCAGGAGGGTCTCAGATGGGCTGACAGCAGGCCAGAGGCTATTGAGGGACCCAGGAGGAGAATTCCTGGGCCCACCAAAAAAAAGTTTCAACGACCATTGGTTAGGCCATTAAATGCCTGGTACAATTAGCCAGAATGTGCACGGTGTATGCTTCATCCATCTGTACCGCCTGGGATGCCCAGAAGAATGGGCCCTGTAACTTTAACAGTGAGCGTAACACTTGCGCATAATGGGCACAAGCCGTCCACCGTTAAATTGGTATACTTTGCATCCATTTTATGGCTGAAAAAGAGATGCAGCTCTACCAATTTCTACTCCATAGTCTGGGCTCCATTTATTCTGAGCTTATCACTGCAAATACAGGAAACTTTCGTTTAACCGGAGGTTAAAAGTCCGGAAAGCTCTATCTACCGGCAAAATTCAGGAGCCGTTTTCTATAAGTTTTTTTACTTCTCGTTGCTTTTTTTCCCCCAGTCAGGCTCTGCAAGGTCTGTAGCTAAGCAACAGCTTCAGCTAGAGACGCTTGCAGCTGCAGCCGACTGTTTTGAAGCTGTTGCTAAGCAACAGGGTTTGTTGATTCACACGGAGCTGAAGAGCTCTGTATGTTTTAACATTGCCGCTGGTTTATACGGCAGTTTTGATCTAATGGCACCAGCTCGGTCCCGTCAGTGCCGGATACCAGAAAGTTTCCTGTAGTAACTTATCTCCGTTACAGTAACTCCTTTTCCAATTCCAGATTTTCTCCCGTTGCCTCCATTTTCTGGATGTTATAACTCAAACTGAGCACAGTACCACTGATACAGGCCACTCTCTGCTACACATTGAAGTCTCAACCTCTTCTCACTGGGCATCTACACATACTCACATCTAGCAAGGATGAAGATCAGACTGGAGATTAAAGGATCAAATGCGAGACCTTCATTATCTGAATGGACCAGTGCCACATCAAGCAGTTCATTTTATCCCTTGAGCCATCATGAGAACTCAGTAACTGCTTTAGGCCAGGATTCAAAGAAGGAAAACTTATTTTAAAAAGCATGCACTACAGCTGACAACTGCATGCACACTGTAGAGATAACTGAACTGTAATTTCTTAACATTTATATTGTATAGGAAATGAAAAAGAAAAAAAAAGGAAAACTTTACATCAAATAAAAACTGCTAAATTTTGAAAAGTATCGGTGATAGCAATTATCACTTAATACCAACTGAATTGGATTTGGTCTTTGAGTTGGTGTTGGTCTTGGAGATGTTAATAATTATAATATAGAAAGTGCTATAATGCTTCATTTGATTAATTATTCTCCTGCTCAATGATCTCTAAATCACCATCTATGGAAGAATAACCTTCCTAAATATTATTATCCAATATTTTTGTCCATGGCAATGACACAGGTATTTTGTTGCTTATATTTGTCCCAATCTAATAAAACCCAAATTATATTCCCTTATATGAATTGTGGTTCTGCTACTAAATATACATATGTTTAAATCAATGTTTAATATCTACAAGAACAAAGTGAATCAGCCAATATGCATTGAAGGTCATCTGCCAAAACCAATTAAAGTGATAAAGGAACTTAGTTTTTACCAGCACAAATTACTACCGAACACACTGTACTTTTGTTTGTAATTTTGGCAGAGATACCTATTATACTGCACCACCAAAACAATACTGCACAACACAATAACCAGATTGTCTTATATTTTATTGCGAGCACATATCTCCCGTTTCATTACATGCTTGTACTTGATGAAAAGCATGTATATTCATAGAAGACGCTACACGTGCCGCAGTGTGATACCATATTTACAACAGCGGACCTGACCTCACAATACTCGAGCAACAAAGGATTCCACGATCTGTTAAGTCCATGTAGTAAATTGGTACATGCTGATGACGCAAAAGTCACTGTTAAGACAGAGGATGCAGCAAGGGATTTTTAATCAGCTGTGCAACTAGGTAGATTTAAATGCAAAGGATCACAAATAGGTTGACAAAATGTGGGATTTAAAGATACAATGGGGGTCATTTTCAATTCCGCTGCATTGACGGTAATCTTGCAGAGCCGATCCTGTTCCTCTTATAGAACCGGTCAGATTTTCATGCCATTGATTACAATGAAATAAAAACAGGTAGGTTCTACAACAGGTGGACAATCCACTCAATCAGATTATCACCCATGCGGCAAAGTTGAAAATTACCCCCAATGAATGGTATTGAATTAGTCTGATAACAGACTTAGAAAGGTACCTGGACACAATAGTAGATACAATACCTTCAATGCAGTGAAGCAAATAAAAATCCTAATAAAATGCTACAATGAATATCCAGACCAATAAATTATCTTGGTAAAACTGCACTGTGTGATATCAATAACAAACACATTCGCATATTTGTATGAATGAGGCCCCAGAGCTTAAATACCTTGGGGCTTAAACTTAGGCCAGCAAGTGCATTTTGTACTCATCCCAACCCCCGCTCCCCCAAAACCTGCTCGGGGTTTGGAGTTGTTCAAGATACAATTAAATGTCATAGTGAGAAAGTTAATGTACTAGAGTGATAATTTTTTATGGGGCAAATGGTCTTTCCTCATCCTCGTCTTTTCTTACGTTCTTCTTATCACACCTACCTGTATTTATATCATGTTCTATTTATGCAAGGTGCAATTTTTGTTTTTGTTTTAAATGTTTGTTTAAAGGAAGAAAAAAAAGAAAGAGGACAACCTGATAATTGTGCATGTCATTGATATTTTCACAGTTCATTTCAGCATTTCATTGTTGATATCGCTTTTCCCTTTCCTTTCTGTAATTTTTGAATAGAGAATAGTCAAGAGCAGTGGTGTGATACTAAATCGCGTGGTACATCATATGATTGTTGAAAATTTTCTTGTAAAAATGCAGGCTACCACTGTTGCACGATAATTGTCCTGGGAGCAGATGTACTGTATACAAATGACCATAGTCCATTCATAGTCACTTAAACCAATTATTTCACCTTGCTTCGAGAACATTTTCAAAATGTATGCTCAGAAATAGCTGGTATTGTGGCCTGTCCCAGAAGCCCTGAGGGTCCGCAGGGATTCCAGGAGTAGGCTGAAGATCTGCAAGTGGGCTCCAATATTTATTTTCTGACCCCCCTCTCCAGAAGCCAGCACTGCAATTGGGATTTTCTGACTGCCAATCTCCATTGAGAGCCAAAGGTTTTCAATCACCAAGACCAGAGAGGTAGCTGTGGGCCCGAGAGACCTACAGCTACCTCTAAATGTCCAGACTCTACCACCCAGTGCAATGCCCTGCCAAAGGGCAGGTCAGCCCCAGCGCTGCCACAGGGATGAGAGGTATTGGCGATCCTGGGGCTGGACAGATGTAACCTATTTTGGGTATACTGCTCCTGTTTAGTGCCCAGGCAAAGAGGACCCAGGAAAATTGCCCCTAAAGGGACAACAACGCTCTGGGGGAGGAAAGGGGAAGTAATTTCAGTTTGAAGTGCAACCTCTGTGATTATTGTAATAAAAAAAAGAAAAGGTTGATTAATTTCCCTTACCGGAAAACAGTAATTACATATTTGTGGAATCAAAGATTGGTGTGGGAGAAATGGGTTATGATTCCTGGGGCATTGGCACCAGTACTGGGATAAGAGGGAGCTGTTCTGTCAGGACGGGCTTCATTTGAACCAGGCTGGGACCAGTGTCCTGGCGAATCGAATAACTAGGGCTGTAGACAGGGCTTTAAACTAAATAGTGGGGGGGATACGCTGAGCGGAAATTTAAAAAGTAAAAAAAAAATGAGAAGGCAAAAGTGCAGGGTAGCGATAAGGGTAATGATAACCAGAGTGTGCCAGGAAGGGACAGAGCGTATACACATTAAGAGAGCATCAGAAAGAGGGGTCAGAGTAGGGAAAAATGGTAAAGAGACAACAGTAAAAGCTCTATATCTGAACGCACGCAGCATTCGTAACAATATAGATGAGTTTACAGCACAAATAGAAATAAATGGGTATGATCTGATAGCCATTACGGAGACATGGTTACAAGGTGACCAAGGCTGGGAACTGAATATTCAGGGGTATTTGCCATTTTGTAAGGATAGGCAGAAAGGAAAAGGAGGTGGTGTAGCTCTGTTAATAAGGGATGAGATCAGTGCAGTAATGAGAAATAATATTGGCCTAGAAGATCAAGACGTAGAATCAGTTTGGGTGGAGATAAGAAATATTAAGGCTAAGAAGTCACTGGTGGGAGTGGTCTACAGGCCCCCAAACAGTAGCCACACTGTAGGACAGAGTATAAATCAAGAAGTAATAGAGGCTTGTAAGAAAGGTACGACTATAATTATGGGAGATTTTAATCTTCATATTGATTGGACAAAGCAAATTGGCAAAGGTAGACTTGAGGAAGAGTTCTTAGAGTGTATACGGGATGGTTTCTTGGAACAATACGTTGTGGAACCAACCAGGGAGAAGACTATTTTAGATCTGGTAATGTGTAACGAGGCTGGATTAATTAATGATCTCAAAGTGAAGGATCCTCTTGGGAAGAGTGGGCATAGCATGGTAAAATTTCAAATTCAATTTGAGGGTGAGAAAGCTAGGTCTCAAACAAGTGTCCTGAACTTGAACAAAGGTAATTACAAAGGTATGAAGGCAGACTTGGTTAAAGTGGACTGGGAAAATATATTACAGGGTAAGACTGTAGAAAAGCAGTGGAAAACATTTAAAGAGATATTTCATAACTCTCAACAAAGATATATTCCAGTGAGAAAGAAAGACTCTAAGAGAAGGATGAACTATCCGTGGCTAACTAAGGAAGTAAAGGATGGTATCAAATTGAAAACAAAAGCATACAATGTTGCGAATAATAGTGAAAGGCAGAGGATTGGGAAATTTTTTTAAACCAGCAAAGGACGACTAAAAAAATGATAGAGAGAAGATAGCTTATGAGAGTAAGCTAGCAAGAAGTTTAAAAGCAGAGAGTAAGAGCTTCTACAAGTATATAAAAAGGAAGAGAGTAGCTAAAGTAAACGGTGGTCCCCTAGAGGATGAGTCTGGGGAATTAATAATGGGAAAGAGGGAAATGGCGGAGACTTTGAACAAATATTTTGTGTCGGTCTTCGCGGTAGAAGACACTAAAAGGATCCCAATAATGGATAATCAAGGGGCTATGGCGGGGGGGGGGGGTGGAATTAAAACAATCACTATCACAAGAGAGAAAGTACTAGGCAAACTAATGGGACTAAAGGTGGACAAGTCCCCTGGACCCGATGGCCTGCATCCTAGTCTTAAAAGAGGTGGCTGCAGAGATAGTGGATGCATTGGTTGTAATCTACCAAAATTCCCTGGATTCTGGAGAGGTCCCAGCAGACTGGAAAACCACAATTGTAATGCCCCTATTTAAGAAAGGAGGGAGACAGAAAGCAAGCAACTATCGACCAGTTAGCCTAACATCTGCCATTGCGAAAATGCTGGAGTCCATCATTAAGGAAGTGGTAGCAGGACATTTAGAAAATCATTATATAGTCGAGCAGAGTCTGCATGGTTTTATGAAAGGGAAATCATGTTTAACAAATTTGCTGGAATTCTTTGAGGATGTAACGAGCAGGTGGATAAAGGGGAACCAGCAGATATCGTGTATTTGGATTTCCAGAAGGCATTCGATAAGTTGCCACATAAAAGGTTACTGCACAAGATAAGAGCTCACAGGGTTGGGGTAATATATTAGCATAGATAGAGGATTGGCGAACTAACAGAAAACAGAGAGTCGGGATAAATGGGTAATTTTCCGGTTGGCGAACGGTAACTAGTGGGGTGCCGCAGGGATCGGTGCTGGGGCCTCAACTATTTACAATCTATATTAATGACTTGGATGAAGGGACTGAGTGTAATGTAGCCAAATTTGCTGATGATACAAAGATAGGTGGGAAAGCAAATTGTGTGGAGGATGCAAAGAATCTCCAAAGGGATATAGATAGGCTAAGTGAGTGGGCAAAAATCTGGCAGATGGAGTTTAATGTGGGAAAATGCGAGGTTGTCCACTTTGGTAGGAAAAATAAAAAAGCAAATTATTATTTAAATGGGGAGAGATTACAAAATGCTGAGGTACAGAGGGATCTGGGGGTCCATGTACATGAATCACAAAAAGTTAGCATGCAGGTACAGCAAGTAATTAGGAAGGCAAGTGGAATGTTGGCCTTTATTGCAAAGGGAATGGAGTATAAAAGTAGGGTAGTCCAGTTACAACTGTACAGGGCGTTCGTGAGACCACACCTGGAGTACTGCATACAGTTTTGGTCTCCTTATTTAAGGCAGTTCAGAGAAGGTTCATGTGGTGTATGTAACCTGTTCCACCTTAAGAGAACTACCTTAAGAGATGTACTACTTTCTCTTGGCTGCTGTATACTGTAATACTGTAATACCGGTGGTGACCACACCGGTATATAAGTGTTGTGCAAGGATTTGCTGGGCAGTTCAGCCCTGACCTTCGAATAGTAAAGACCTGTTAAAAGTTATTCTTGTTGTCTGTGTCCAGTGATTGATCCTAAACCTAACTGGGACATACAGACTCAACAGTGGCGACGAGTCCGATCTTACCCTGCGGCAAATTTACATCCAAGGCAGCTTCGTCCTCAAAACGGGCGTCGAGAAGAGGCATCCGCCCTCATCATCCTGCTGAGCACCATCGCACGGGAGGCATCGAGAACCCGGGTTAAAAAGAAAAAGAATTCTGACCACGAAGCCCTCCATCAGCGACAGGCAGTGTTCATCCCTTCTACCACGGTGGTGGGTACGCCGATCAGCGACACGAGCAGAAAGTCGGCCACGTTGACTGTGGAGTAGGGGAGGGAAAACGGAGGAATAAGGGCGGAGAGCTCGACCACAGCCGGTAGAAAGGGCCGGGCTGCAATCGAGGCCGAGAGGCGCAGCGACTGGGGCAGCTTAAGGCTCGAGAGCTGCGGAGAACTCAAACGCAGCCGGTGTACAGGACCGGGCTGCGAGCGGGGCTGCGAGGCAAAACAGCGTCGGGGAGTTGAGAAGCTTAAGGCACGAGAGCCACGGAGAATTCAAACGCAGCCGGTGTAAAGGACCGGGCTGCAAGCGGGGCTGCAAGGCAAAGCAGCGTCGGGGAGTGAGAACCGCTGGGGAGGCGAGAACGGCAGCAGCAAGGCAATCGCCATTGCAGCCAGCGGGGGAAGAAGACAAACGCAGGAATCCGCCATTGTAGTCGGCGGGGGAAGAAGACGAGCGCGGGAAAGACCGCCAAGCGTGGGAAGCCGCCATTTTAGTAGGCGGGGGAAGAAGACAAGCGCGGGAAGCCGACATTTAAAAAAAAAAACATTTTAAAAACTTGCAAGGATGCCTAAACATGGGAGCATTAATACCTTTGATAGTGATGTCGAAGATTGGACCACGTATGTAGAGTGCATGGAAGTTTACTGTAAAGCAAATAAGGTACCAGATGATGAGAAAGCATTAACCTTATTAAGCTCAATGGGGGCGAAGACATACGGGCTATTGAAGCACCTTCTATCACCAATTAAACCGGCGGATCAGACCTTCGCGAATATTGTTACTGTTCTGAAAAATCATTTAAACCCCACACTGCTGATGATAGCGGAACGATTTAAATTTTACAGAAGAACGCAGTTGAAAGACGAAAGCAACGCTGAATTTTTAATTGAACTACGTAAGCTATCGAAGTACTGTCAGTTTGGGACACGGCTAGCAGATGCGCTGAGAGATAAATTTGTGTGTGGATTGTTAAAAGAAGGAACACAAAAGCGACTGCTTGAAGAGAATGATCTTACGCTTGATAAAGCTGTCACTATTGCAGCATCGCAAGAAGCCGCAGCAAGAGCCACTGCTGAAATGCAGCTACGGTCACCGGAACTCTGTACCAATCAAATGGTCTTGAGTACAGTAAAATGTTATCGTTGTGGAAAGACAACACACGATCAGAACCAGTGCTGGTTCAAAAATCAGGAATGCAGAAAATGTGGCAGGCTTGGTCACATAGCTAAAGTATGCCGGTCAGGAAAGAAGACCAGCAACAAAAAGTCACCGCAGGAAAAGTACAAAAAGGTACACAAGGTGACAGAGAACAGTTCGAACGAACAGAAGTCAGATTCAGACGCCAGCAGTAATGAACTGGGTAGTCTAAGAGTACACAATGTTGGTAAGGAAGCAGACCTCCAAACAATTTGGGTCACACTTCAGATAACAGGAGTCCAAGTGAAGATGGAATTGGACACTGGATCGGCATTGACGGTCATGAATAAGAAAGATTACAAAAGGTTATTCCCACATATTCCCCTACGGGATACGGAGATTGTATTGAAAACATACACGGGGCAAAGAGTATACCCCATCGGGAAGATAGAGGTAAAGGTGGTCCACAAGGGCAAAGAAAGCCGAGGAATGGACTTATATGTGCTACCTGAGGGAGGTCCACCACTACTGGGACGGGAGTGGATTAGGAAAATAAATATGGACTGGCATTCCTTAAAAGCACTAACGGTAGATTCCGGTACAAAAGATGTCAAACCTAAACGATTGTCCAGAATATTGGACGATGCTAAAGAGGTGTTCCAACAAGGACTGGGAACACTGAGAGGAATTACGGCAAACATCAAGATTGAAGAACATGCAAACCCGAAATTTTTCAAAGCCAGACCGGTACCTTATGCAATACGACCTGCTGTGGAAGCTGAGCTGGAAGGGCTAGAACGTTCAGGAGTACTGTCTAAGGTAGACTGGAGTGAGTGGGCCACGCCCATTGTCCCAGTCATGAAGCGTTCATCGAGCAACAAGCCGGGGGAACCGGGGAAGGTTCGCATCTGTGGAGATTTCAAGATCACTGTTAATCCGGTGCTTCACACGGTGCAGTATCCGCTTCCGCGGATTGAGGATATCTTCGCTTCATTGTCTGGCGGGAAACACTTCACCGAGATAGACCTGGCGCAGGCGTACTTACAGGTGGAAGTTGAGGAAGAGTCACGCCAGTATCTCACGATCAACACGCATAGAGGCTTGTACCGGTATAATAGACTGGTTTTTGGAGTGGCATCGGCTCCAGCAATTTGGCAGAGGGCCATGGAGCAGGTATTACAGGGAATTCCAGGTACACAATGTTACCTGGATGATATTCTGGTTACAGGAGATGATGACGAGGAACACCTTGCAAACTTGGAACTGGTGCTCACCAGATTGAAAGAATATGGTCTTCGAGTTAATCGCCAGAAATGTGAATTCTTTCAGAAGCGGATCTCGTACTGTGGTCATGTCATTGACCAGGAGGGGCTTCATAAGTCTCCTGACAAGATCGAAGCTTTTGTGAAGGCTCCCGCTCCGGATAATGTATCCCAATTGAGGTCGTTTCTAGGGTTAATTAACTATTACCATAAGTTTCTGCCAAATTTATTCACGGTGCTGCACCCACTGAACGCTCTTTTGCAGAAGGGAGTACCATGGAAGTGGAGCGAGGACTGTAAGAGGGCCTTTCGCGAAAGCAAGGCATTGATCACCTCAGAGGAAGTGTTGGCTCACTTCAACCCAACGCTGCCTATTCGTTTGGCTTGTGATGCTTCTCCATATGGTATTGGGGCAGTACTCTCACACAAGTTGCCAAATGGCCAGGAGAGGCCAGTTGCGTTCGCATCCAGATCATTGACCTCCGCTGAGCGCAATTATGCTCAGATAGATAGGGAGGCTCTCAGCCTTGTGTGGGGAGTAAAGAAGTTTAATCATTACCTGCAGGACCAAATGTTTACGCTTCTGACAGACCACCAGCCGTTAGTATCCATTTTTAACCCTAAGAAGGGTGTTTCGGTGATGACAGCACAGAGACTCCAGAGATGGTCCCTTTTCCTAGGGGCACATCAATATCAGATAGAATTCAAAGGTACAAAGCAGCATGGTAATGCTGATGGGCTGTCGCGCCTGCCACTACCTACAGAGGAGGAGGCACCGACGGTTGACCCTGTTGAGTTATTTCACTCGACCATCATCGAATGTTTACCAGTCACCAATGCAAGTATTGAAAGAGAAACCAGGAATGACCCGACACTGTCCAGGGTCTACGAAGTGACAGTGAAAGGATGGCCAGCACATGGTGATCCACTGTTACCGGCATTCTCAGCAAGACGAGAACAGCTGTCCGTCTGTCAAGGAAAATTGATGTATGGAACAAGGGTGATTATTCCTCCTAAGTTAAGAGAGAGAGTTCTAAAGGAACTGCATGAAGGTCATCTGGGGGGAGTCAAGATGAAAAGCCTTGCTAGGGCTTATGTGTGGTGGCCGGGTATCGACCAACAGATAGAGGAGCTGACGAAAAGCTGCTCAGGGTGCCAAAAAGTGCAAAATGCACCTCCGATTGCACCGCTGCATCCATGGGAATGGCCTTCAACCCCATGGCAACGTGTACATATTGACTTTGCTGGTCCTTTCATGGACTCCATGTTTTTAATTGCGGTGGACGCACATTCTAAATGGCCAGAAGTGATTAAGATGACTACCACTACCTCGGAAAAGACGATCGTGGTGTTAAGAACGATATTTGCGAGAAATGGATTGCCAGAACAAATATGTTCAGACAACGGACCGCAGTTCGTGTCAGAAGAATTCCAGGGATTCATGAAGAAGAATGGGGTGAAACATTATACCTCTGCCCCATATCATCCGGCTACAAACGGGTTGGCCGAGAGATTTGTACAAACGTTTAAAAAAGCAATAAAGGCCATGAGCGAAGAGCAGATTCCACTACAACACAAGGTGGACAATTTCCTACTGGCATATCGAAACGCCACTCATGCAGTGACAAACCAAAGTCCTGCCATGATGTTCTACAACAGGAGGTTGCGGTCCAGGTTGGACTTGTTAAAACCAAATGTGCGGAGGGAAGTTGAAAACAAACAGTTCCAGCATATAAATAACAAGACCACTCGGAGTTTTGAAATAGGACAACCAGTGTTAGCCCGGGACTATAAAAACGAGAAATGGCAATCTGGAACAATTCGGGCCAGACAAGGACCCCTGATGTACACGGTAGATATTGGTGAAAATGTAATACGGCGTCATGCTGACCAACTGGTAGAATCGAGAACAAGGGTCGAACCCATGGTTACAGCAGAGACAACCGTGAAAGAAGTTAGTGAACCTGAAGCATCTACCTCAGAAGTGAATGTACCTGATGATGATGTCCAATCCATAAGAGACCAACTAGATGAGTCACCCCAGCAACGAGAATCAGAGACCCCTGAAAGGCGTTATCCAACTCGAACCAGGAGGCCTCCTCAGAGACTGAATCTTTGAACTGTTTTGCATGAAGTTGTATATATATATGTTATTATGTTATGTTAAACTAGCTGAAGTGCCCGGCGGTGCCGAGGCTTTTTCGAGGGCATGTTGTTGTTGGAAGAGAGAGAGAGAGAGCGACTGGGGGGAAGAGAGAGAGCGACTGGGGGGAAGAGAGAAAGCGACTGGGGGGAAGAGAGAGAGCGACTGGGGGGAAGAGAGAGAGCGACTGGGGGGAAGAGAGAGAGCGACTGGGGGGAAGAGAGAGAGCGACTGGGGGGAAGAGAGAGAGCGACTGGGGGGAAGGGAGGGGAGGGGGGAAGGGGGGAGAGGGGAGGGGGAAGGGGAGGGGAGGAGGGGAGGAGGGAGGGGAGGAGGGAGGGGGAGGGGAGGAAGGGGGAGGGGAGGAGGGGGGGAGGGGAGGGGGGAGGGGAGGGGGGAGGGGCGGGCGGGGGGGGAAGGGGGCGGGGGGGGGCAGGGGGGCGGGGAGGGGCCGCTCTCGGAGCCCCCGCACTCTCGAGAGCCATGCTCTCCAAGCCCCAGCCGCCCCCCCGCCCGAGCCGAGCGCGGAACACTCACCAAGGCCGAGAGCACTGTCGAGAGCCACGCCCCCCCCGCCCGAGCCGAGCGCGGAACACTCACCAAGGCCGAGAGCACTGTCGAGAGCCCCGCCCCCCCCGCCCGAGCCGAGCGCGGAACACTCACCAAGGCCGAGAGCACTGTCGAGAGCCCCGCCCCCCCCCCCGCCCGAGCCGAGCGCGGAACAGAGACGCCGCGTCTCACCTGCTGCTGCTGCGCGCGCACCCTGACCCTCGTGGCTGACGCCGTTGCCCTGGGTAACGTGACACGGGGGGGGGTGGTGAGGAGCTTAGCAGAAGCCCAATCACCTAGCTCGGGCGTGGCTGGGCAAGAAAGGCGCAGGCTTTCAGGCCTAAGAAAAAAACGGGGAAAGGTAGGAAAAAGAATGTTCAGGTTAGAGAAAATATTTACAAATGAGTGATTTTTTTAAAAACAATTTAATAAATTCAATTTTATTTTGGTGGAAATGTATATTTGAAAAGAAAGACGCAGAAAGCAGGAAAAAGAATGGAAGCAAGATGGCGGTGACTCACCTCGGTTCAGAACGATAAGGCCCGCCCACACACGCACCGATTGGTCGACCGTCAGGTCACCAAAGCGTAGGATTGGTCAATCGTCCCGTCACTCGACCGTAGGAGGGCCCGGCCGCACGCGGCAGCAAGCCGCCGTACGATTGGTCGACCTCGAGGTCACTCTGTCGCTAATGAGCGGATAATGAGATGCTAATGAGCGGAATGTTGAAGGTTTTTCGGATACCGCGGGCGCGATTTTAGCCCGGCCAAAACGTAAATACGCTTAAAACCGTCTCGGAAGCGTAAGCTTTCTTTGGAGGTAACGCGCGCGTCGGTACGCCCTGTAACTTTCGAGCGCATAGCCCGCCAGACGCACACGCAATGACAGACAGACAGACAGAAGGACAGAAGGACAGATGTACTGATTTATATATATATAAGATAAGATAGATGGGGATATAACTGTTAAGCTAAAAAGGGAGGATTGTGGTGTATGTAACCTGTTCCACCTTAAGAGAACTACCTTAAGAGATGTACTACTTTCTCTTGGCTGCTGTATACTGTAATACTGTAATACCGGTGGTGACCACACCGGTATATAAGTGTTGTGCAAGGATTTGCTGGGCAGTTCAGCCCTGACCTTCAAATAGTAAAGACCTGTTAAAAGTTATTCTTGTTGTCTGTGTCCAGTGGTTGATCCTAAACCTAACTGGGACATACAGACTCAGCAGTTCACGAGGTTGATTCTGGAGATGAAGTGGTTGTCTTATGAAGAAAGGTTGAGCAGGTTGGGCCTATACTCATTGGAATTTAGAAGAATGAGAGGGGATCTTATTGAAACATATAAGATTCTGAAGGGGCTTAACAGGGTAGATGCAGAGAGGATGTTTCCCCCCATGGGGGAATCTAGAGCTAGGGAGCATAATTTCAGAATAAGGGGGCACCCTTTTAAATCAGGAATGAGGAGGAATTTCTTCCCTCAGAGGGTCGTGAATCTTTGGAATTCTCGTCCCCAGAGAGCTGTGGAGGCTGGGTCATTGAATATATTTAAGGTGGAGATAGACAGATTTTTGAACGGTAAGGGAGTCAAGGGTTATGGGGAGCTGACAGAGAAGTGGAGTTGAGGCCAAGATCAGATCAGCCATAATCTTATTGAATGGTGGAGCAGGTTCAAGGGGCCAAATGACCTACTCCTGCTCCAACGTCTTATGTTCTTATAAATTGTTTGCTGGAGATCTGCCATGTCATATCTATCTGAAAAGATCCATCAGTGTTATGTATACTGTAGATCTGCTATTAGGTGGCTCTCATTGCTTTGAGCAGGGATTGGCATCCTTCCCGGTCCTAATGCTGATGCCAGTGTTCAACACAATTAAGATGGATCTTTTATTCTTTCTTTATGTCACTTTTTAATTTAAAGAAGGAAAATTGATCTTCAGTAGCGCGAAACAGGCTCACAGTGAATCGGCAGCACATTTTATACTGCGCCCAATTTTAAAATCAGTGGAAAAGAAAATCGGGCGCGGTGTAAAATGGGTTGCTAATTCGCTAAGAGTCTATTTTGCACTACTGGCATAGACTAATTTCACCTCCACAGCACTTTACCCAGAATATGTGTGTCTGTTAAGTGAATTCTTCTTAGTTCAGAATGGACATTTTATTGTTCATAGCCAAAAATACACTGTCACCTGCCACATGTGTTGTATAACTTCTGTTGTTTCAATGAACTACTTAGCTATAACATGTCAAAAGTCATAATTCCCCTGTAGAACAAGGATGCCTTAGCATCCCACTGCCCAACCTAGCCATCAAGCAAACCCCTAAATCCTCCATCTCAGTTTGACCAAAGGAGTTACCTCAGCTCAATGCATAGTGCGACAAAAATGTACGGACTGCACAAAATCCTCAATGTATAAACCTGCAGCTATTAGTTAATCATTAACACATCAGACCCTAAGGAAGCATGTCATTTTCAATTCAGTAGAAATAAATTGTAAAATAGAATCACTGGAAATATTTCATTACAATTAAACAGATGCAAAACATTTGTACAATGGAAATTTCTAGTAATATTTCATTGTGAATACTTAGACCTAGAAATTCAGTATCGCCACGTTTGGGGCGCTACAGCCAGGCGTTCGCTAAATTTAGCGCCCGGCGCAACTTAGCGCCACCTTCGCCAAAATTGAGTTGCATCGCCCCAAGAGGTTGCTGCTGCGCTGAAGCAGGCGATGCACGACTATCATAAGGCGCTAAGCCGGCGAGCCGAGGCGCTAACACAGAGGGCGGGCACAGCGCAGGTGCGGCGAGGTGCTGATTGAAGGCAGTCACGCTGGCGGTCAGCTCTTAAAGGGGGAGGGTCGATTTCTTTGGCTGCCACGCCCTGCACACTGCAGCCCTGAAGCAAGGCCTGACCATTGCTGGTTCAACAGTTCAACGCCCAGGACAATGGAGAAGGCTAGGGAGCGAGCGGAGCGCTTCAGCGAGGGTGCCCTGAGGTTACTGGTTGGCGCAGTGGAGCGCAGGCGACCTGTCCTCTTCCCTGACAGTGGGAGGAGGCCGCTTCCCAGCGAGTACCGAAAAGCCTGGAGGAAGGTGGCAAACAGGGTGACCACCAACAGCATGGTTGCCAGGACTCCAGTTCAATGCAGAAAAAAGTTCAACAACCTCACTCGTATTGTCAGGGTGAGTACCCTTTCCACTATCCTCTTCATCCCTGCATGTGCAACTAAGTTTCTGGCCAAAGGGACCTGAAAGCCCCAATGCCCAGCCCTCATCCAAGAGCTATGGGACTCTCATGAAAACCACTTGCACATTCAGCACTTTACACACAGTCAGGGCTATTCCACCATGGGACGCAGTGCAGGCAAGATGAGGGCTTGACACTGTCAGGGCTATTCCTCCATGGGAGGCAGTGCAGGCAAGATGAGGGCTTGACACTGTCAGGGCTATTGCACCATGGGAGGCAGTGCAGGCAAGATGAGGGCTTGACACTGTCAGGGCTATTCCACCATGGGAGGCAGTGCAGGCAAGATCATGGCTTGACACTGTCAGGGCTATTCCACCATGGGAGGCAGTGCAGGCAAGATCAGGGCTTGACACTGTCAGGGTTATTCCACCATGGGAGGCAGTGCAGGCAAGATCAGGGCTTGACACTGTACTTAGAGGCCGTCCTTTCTCTTGCAGGGCAAGCTGGCCCACAATCGCAGGCAACAGCTACGGACTGGGTGAGGCCGTCCTGACCTGAAAGAGCTCAGCAACCTGGGGCGGCATGTGGAGCGCATTATGGCAGGCCGGCTGATTGGCCCCGTCGCCAGTGGAGATGCCGACCCTGTTCTGGACAGCAATGGTAAGGTCATCACCTTTTTGACCTCTCTCTTTCCACTTGTGCCTCACACCAGCATCCTTTGCCACTATCGAACCAATGCAGTGCATAGCAGCACTCATGCCTCCCTCGCTGCCGCCCTGTCCTCACTCTAAAGCAACTCTTGTGCCTCCCTGCTTTCAGATGCTGATTCGCCAGGTGAGGAGGCGGCCCCTCAAGCTGCCACTGTCAGTGATTCTGAATTCGAGCAGGAGGAAGAGGAAGCCGGCCCATCAGTGCCACCCTCAGCCAAGGCAGCCCATGGCCATGATGGGGTCACGTCTTCCCTGGAGGGGGGCAGGGGGAAGGGTCTGAGGAGAGTGAAGCTCCGGGGCCCAGCGGGCTGCAGCAACGCGGGAGGGGTGGGGAAGCTCGGCGGCTTTCTCCCCGGAGAGTGAGTGCGGCCTCCAGTCCTGCTACGGTGAGCGCAGAGGAGGTGCGGCTCCTTGGTGAAATGGGCGCCCAGGCTGAGCGCAGGCACACTGAGCTCATGGCTGCAGTGGCAAGGATGCTTGACTTCATAGAGTCACTGGCAAGGAGTGTTCAGGAATTTGGGGCAGCACAGGCCAGGAGTCTGCAGGAATTCAGGGCAGCATAGGCCAGGAGTTTGCAGGAATTCAGTGCAGCACGGGCAAGGAGTCTGCAGGACTTCGCGGCAGCACAGGCTAGGAGTCAGCAGGACTTCGCTGCATCACAGGCGGCTTCCAGCCAAGTGCTCAGTCGTGCCGTGCATTCACTGGCTGGTCTGATGCAGACACAGATCAGGGCCACACGGGCACTAACTGCTGCCACCCTCGCTGGATTGGCCAGGCATCGCCGGGGCCCTCGCCACGCCGCAGCAGCCCAGCAGTCTGTGCTTCAGCAGATTGCTGCGCATGCTGCAGTGCTGGCCCGTGCGAGTGCCAGTGTATCAGCCAACCAGGGAGTGCCCGTGCTTTGTCAGGTTGGCAGCATTCCTGCTGCCAACACTGTCACTCCTCCACTGCAGCTGCCACCACCCGTAGGACAGACTGCTGCCGCCCAAGCAGAGTTGGAGCAGTCAGCAGCCGGGCCCTCCAGGCCCAGAGCTGGTCCAGGCCATCCCCAATGGGCATCTGCCGTCTCACCATCTGACCCTCAGCAGCCTTCCCCTAGCCTCGCTGCAGCCACTGGGGTCCCATTGAAGAGGAGCTGCAAGGCGGGAAGGGGCCAATCGCGGAAGCGAGGCGGATCGCCCTCACGGGGAAAAAGTAGAAGGTGTGGCCAAATGTTGTGTTTATATATGAAGGCCGAGACTGTTGTGTTTGTTTTTTATATGAGGGCCGGGAATGTTGTGTTTGTTTTTTATATGAAGGCCGAGGATCATGGCCATTTTTGTTTAACTGTTTTATTCATTTTCTGAAGGTTGTGAGAGCCAGTTATGTATCTGACTGTTTTTTGGGGGGTTTATCTGAATTAGTTTGTCATGTGGGAAGGGCACAGAGTTTGTACAATAAAAAATGTTCTTTATTCACATTGTCCATGTTTGCACTTTGAACTATTTGTTGCCTTGACCGGCTTAGGGGTTGCGGAGCGGCTCCATTCATGTTCTTTCATTGGCACAAGCCATTCCCTGAGAGGGGGCCTAGAACCGAGTTGCAATAAGCCGCCGACGGACGGCCCTTGCACTTTGTGCCTCCCTCCCGTCTTGGTGCTCATCCTCCTCCTCCTCTGGTGGTCCTCCAATGTCTGCTGGCAATGGCTGAGTCCTGAGGATAGTCAGGTTGTGCAGCATGCAGCACACTACAACGAAATGGGAGACTCGCTCAGGCGAGTACTGTAGGGCTCCTCCGGAATGGTCCAGACAGCGGAACCGTTGCTTGACCACGCCGATTGTGTGCTCAATGATGTTCCTGGTAGCTTGATGGCTGTCATTGTATCGCTCTTCAGCAGGGGTGCTGGGCGCACGGAGCGGGGTCATCAGCCAGGTGCACAAAGGATAGCCCTTGTCCCTGAGAAGCCATCCTCGTGGGTGAGCCTGGGCTTCGAAAATGTCTGCCACAGAAGTCTGGCGAAGGATGAAGGCATCGTGGCTGCTGCCTGGAAAGCGGGCATTGACAGCTAGTATGAGCTGCCTGTGGTCACACACCAACTGGATGTTGAGCGAATGGTAGCCCTTCCAGTTGCAGTAATCCTTGGCATTCTCTAGAGGTGCCCACAAAGCCACATGCGTGCAGTCAATGGCACCCTGGACCATGGGGAAGCCCGCTATTCTTCCAAATCCCATTGCACGCTCTTGCTGCTTGTCCAGGGTCATGGGGAAGGAGATGTACTGACGTCTCCTTCTGAAAAGGGCATTGGTCACCTGGCGGATGCAGCAATGTACCGCGAACTGGGAGATGTTGGCAATGTCCCCAGTAGCGGATTGGAAGGAGCCGGTGGCATAGAAGTTGAGAGCCACCGTCACCTTCACTGCCACCGACAGAGACGTCCTGCTCCTCAGCTGTGGCTGCAGATCTCTGTGAAGCAGGTGGCAGATCTCAGTGACCACCTCCCTTCTGAATCGCAGCCTCCGAACACACTGCTCCTCAGACATGTTCAGATATGAGAACTGCTGGCGGTATACCCTGGGTGGGTAAGGCCTCCTGTGCTGACGCCTGTTGGCCCTTCTCCGTCTGGCCATGTTTGGCACTCTCTCACGGCATCTCTGACCCCTTTGAATGCAATGCAGAAAGCCAACGTTTTCACCCATTGCAGCCTCCATCATATGTGGTGACTCTAGGCTATGGCACTGAAAGTTAAATCCAAGTGCAAAGCTCTGGCCTGAAGCCAGAAGTACCTGTGCGAGCGCTGAGTCAAAGCAGAAAGCTCTCTCCCTTTGTCTCTCTCCAAATATCTGTCTCTCACACAGAAGGATTGGCACAAAATGGCTGCCACTTATAATACAGGAGGAGTCCCCTTTAAATAGCACCCCCCGCAGCGACTGGGAACCGTTCCCCTCTACCAGTCGCTGGGGGTGCCAGGCGCACAGAAGGGGGGCGCCACTGAAGTTCCGGATCGGGGTGCACCAAGGGCGTTGCACCATGAAATGACATCAGGATCTGCGTGCGTAGCTGAGCGGGTGCTGCGGTTTTGCGCCACCGCTAAATCTTGACTGAAGTTCGCGAGATGCGCAGATCGCGCCGCGCCCGGGCGCTAGCCACTTAGCGCCCCACTTCTCCTCCTCCTAAGGCGCTAGCGGCTGGCGCTAACAACTGAATTTCTAGGCCTTAATGAATAAATGTTCCTATCAGTGAATTTAATGCTGCAGAATGCCAGTTATTGACACAAGCCTACCTTCTGCACAATATCCCATGCATCCCTGTGTAGGTTGGAGTAGGTACAGAAAAAAGTCACCACAATTTCGTACACTGACTGGAATTCGGAAGAGACAGCAGTCCTTTGTTGTGCTAAAGAAAAACTGCCATGTTGCACAGGCAGTCAAATGTTTAACCTCTCCAGGCTGTGGCAGAGATTCAGTCTCTCTCAGAGACAACCAGACAGGGGCTTGAGTTCCACAGTGATTCATCTAAAAGGGAAAATATGTAAGATTAAAGGCGACAAGCAACTATTTTTCTACCACAATGGATATAACTGCTTTGCAAATAAAATGGATCTAGAATTAGGTATAACACAGCAAGGAACTGTCTCAATCCTGTTGCTAAAAAATGAAAAGTATTTCTTTTGTCTCTCAGGTTTTACTCATGAACATTTGCCACTGTAGTTACTTTACTTCTTGATCAAAAAAGGACCTTGTCCTCTATACATTACCTACAGTGTATGTTTTCCAAAATTCCTTAAAGGATATATCTAAAGACCACATGGCATTCTTTCATTATCATACTGGAATACTGTCAATTCAGCAGGCACCATGGTTCTTATCTGTCATTCATAAAGTTGTACTTACTGAAAATGCTGTAGGGAAATGAGTTCTCAGATTCATCTCTTATAGTCCTGCCTAAAAGTAGACATTTAATGGGCCAATGTTTTACACTTCCAAAAGTGGGTATCAATATTTAGGACCAAATCTTCCAACTCTGGAACATTTTGGAGATTTATGAGATCAGTTAGCTAGGATTACAAAAAAGTCACAAATTTCTTGATTGCAAGAAATATTTTTAGTAGTTGGCCTACAAAACAATGGTGACTACATTAAAAAAATAACACACTGGCTTTCAAGTGTTTTGGTCCTGAAAGGCACTACGTGAATATTATTTCGTTTTAGTTTAAAAGCTAACAAGATTCAAGTACTACAACATAGCTAAAGGAAATGTAAGACACTGCCATTTTGGAAAGACTTTCTTAAAAAACAAAATAAAATGATCTTTTCACCTAATCTCAAGAACTGAGGGTGCTGACTCATGTTGTGTACAGTTCCATAGGTAACCAAAACCTTCCAGTGTCTTTCAAACTCAGCTTTCTTCGTGTGAGAGGCTGCTAACTTTCAACAGGTACCAATAGATAACAATTAGGAGCGAGCCAACTTATCTCATCCTGACCCCATAGTTACTGAAGCCACTTGTATAATGCTGAATTCTCTGCCAGATAAAATCAACTAATACAGAACAGAAAATGATTAAAAATTAGGCTTTCTGGGTCCCTATAAGTCAGAACTTTTCAATCCAGATACTTTTCGTCAAGTCTTCCTAAATTTGGTACCGCTGGACTGGAAATACTTTTTAATGCATCTTTCTATCCAATAAACATTAACATTGTTTCTATGTAATTGAGTGCACTATGTGAAAATGGACTTCTCTCTTTAGTTCATGGTCTGCCAATGGTTTGGCCATTTTGGAACACTGTATACCTCCACACATTTTCTTGGCATTTCTGCAGGTTTATCAAAGATCTGAAAGCGATACCATCCTGGTGTTAAAGAGTGATCACATATTAGCTCCTGAATTGCTGACTGCTGCAGTCGGAGTGAATCAAAGTCCACACTTCTGTAGGGGTTCTGAAGGAGCTGGTGACCACCAGGGTAGCATTCAGGGGCTGACAAAAAACAGAAAAGGAATTAGTCACAGTACATTGAAACTGTCCAACTTTATTTCATATATTCAACAATTAACTTTATCAATGCTATAGTTTGCCAATTATATAGCCAAAAATATTCATTTGGAAATATATATATACACTGGAAAGGCAATTTGCTAAACTTGATCCCAAATTCTGAACTATGGGTTTTAGATCTCCTGATTTCTTAAAGCTAACAGTGAATTTCTGCAATGGTTTTTGTTTTTGAGTTAAAATATCTTTGTATGATATTTGAAGTTAGAGCTGATTTCTACTGTATAAATTCAAATCAATTTGGTTTCAGAAAACATCATCAAACCTCAATCTTGATTTCAGTAACAAAATATGTTTTGCTTAACAATAGTTAAAGTTCTGGATTTAAAATTCTCTTTTTGATGAAAGTAATTGTAAAGAGAACTTTTTCAAATCATCAACATTTATTGATATAGGAACATAAACCACACCATATCAACATCATATACAAATGACACTGTGCATAAGAGCAACAGCAACAAAGTGACAAACTCAACACATAGCCCAAAACAGAAAAGATCACAGGGGGAAGAAAAATACAAGGAAGTGATTGCTGGGTTCCCCTTGATTCCCCATGACTTCTCCAGCAGCAGCAAGCTTCCAACTATCAAGTCACACTGCAGTATAATCAGTATAGCTCACAATTTTTACTCCTCACCTCTGCTCCCCAAGGCCCACAGTGCAAGACATCACGTTTGAAAAAAGTAAAAGAGGTCACAGGGTGGATCAGGAAGTAGTGATAAGTTAATGCAAAGCTTGGGTTTTAAAACCATGAAGATTGTAGGAGGAAAGTGTTGTGTTTTGAGTTTTGCTTCAATTAAGTTTGTCCCAGTTCCCGGGTGTTACCTGAAGGGGGTGCTGGGGGGCTCGGTTTTACTTTGTCTTTCACTTTCAGTTTCGGGTTCTACCATGCAGACAATGTGCTGTAATGTCCACCCATTTACTCAGTAAATAGTAAAAGGTACATTCCGTCTCCTCTATTCATTACTGTTCGGTCAAGATGCAATACTGGCGACGAGGCGGCTGTTGAACTCTCTAGAAGGACGGAGATAGACATGCGAACCTACAGCCGTGATATTGGAAATTGCGACGAGCGGGCCACTCAGCTAGCAACATCAACGGCATTTTGATAGTTGGCTAGCTGCGACGTAGACGGCGGACAGAGTATTGTGCGGGCCAGGCAACTACCGTGAGTGTAGCTACCGTAACTCTGGCCGGAGGAGAAAAATAATTTTTTTTAAAAAGGAAAAGGTCCGTGGATCTTAAAAGGGACAGTGCACATTAAAACTATGACGACCTTGGGATGTATTGAAGAGTTCTCTGGGGATAAGGACAGTTCATGGGTGGAAAACGCAGAAAGACTGGGGTGTTTCTTTGAGGCCAATAATATTGACAAAGAAGAGAAGAGCTCAGTGTTGCTAAGTGTATGCGGAGCTGCTACTTACTCCGTCCTGCGTTCATTGGTGGATTATGCTGATTTGATTGAGAAGCTGCAGAAACATTTTAACCCAAAACCCTCAGAGATTGTGCAGTGTTTCCATTTTCACAATTGTAAACAACAGCCTGGACAATCTATTTCAAGTTACATTGCTGAGTTGAGGAAACGCTCATTACATTGTAATTTTGGTGACCAGTTAGACAATATGCTCCGTGATCGGATTATGTGTGGAGTGCTGGACTCGGCATTGCAGAGACAGCTGTTAGCGGAGAAGGCCCTGACGTTCCGGCTGGCCGAGGAGAAGGCTTTAGCAGCAGAGGCTGCATCGATGAACACACGTATGCTCCGTACAGAGGCAGCACCATCTCAGGCCGCCGAGGAGGTGCACAAGACCACACATGCAGCTGCTGCTGCGAGAGACATGGAGGCAACTAAAGAGACAGGAAGAAAATGTTTCCGCTGTGGGGCTCTCCATGGTTCCACTACATGCAAATTTGTGTCAGCGGTATGTCATTTCTGTACGAAAAGAGGACACATAGCTCGTGTCTGCATGAAGAAAGCTCAGGCTGCTGCAGCAGAGCCAACACAAGCATCGCAGACACACACCCTGACACTGGAGGACAACAGTGTATACCACGGAAGCTGAGCAGCTACCCCACAGACGGTGGGGATACACGGCAAATGTGATCATGAATGGGGCACCACTCTGCATGGAGGTGGATTCAGGCTCGGCGTGTTCATTGATAAGTGAAGAGACTTACAATAGGCTGTGGCCAAGTGAACCCCCGGCGATGGCTCAGATCAGTGGCGTGCTACGGCAGTGGTCCCAAGCTCAACTCCAGGTGCTGGGTATGATTCATGTGGCAGTTAAGTATCAGGCAGTCAAGGACACACTTCCACTTTATGTGGTGGCGGGGCAAGGCACAAGCCTGCTGGGCAGAGATTGGTTTGAGCCCCTCGGTATTGAAGTGACAGGAGTACACACGGTACAGCGACAGCCCATAATGCCTATGTTGGAGAACTATGAAGAGGTTTTTGGTGAGTTCGGGGCCTGTCGGGGATCGCCAGTCTCAATCAAAGTGGACCCAGGGGTAGCGCCTAAGTTCTTCAAGGCGCGACCAGTTCCTTTTGCGTTGTGCAAGAAGGTGGATGAGGCCCTGGATAAGCTGGTGAACCAAAGGGTTCTCTTGCCAGTGAAGAACTCCCGTTGGGCCACCCCTATCGTGCCCATTGCAAAGAAGGATGGGGGCCTGCGAATCTGTGGAGATTACAGATGTACGGTTAATACTGCTGTGTTACCAGATGTGTATCCCTTACCAACAGTTACAGAGCTGTTTTCAACACTGGCTGGAGGCACTCTGTTCACCAAGCTGGATCTCAAGCAAGCATACCAGCAACTGGTCCTGGATGAAGAGTCAGCCGAGCTGTTGACAATCAACACCCACAGAGGACTTTTCCGAGCCACAAGGCTGCAGTTTGGGGTGTCTACGGCTGTGGCAATCTTTCAGAGGTTCATGGACACCCTGTTGGCTGGTGTTCCGGGAGTTCAGCCTTACTTGGATGACATACTGATTACAGGCAAGACACAGGAAGCCCATGATGAGTGGCTGCAGGAAGTACTACGCCGGCTGGCTGAGGTAGGACAACGCCTTCAGAAGGAGAAATGTGTGTTCGCTGCCAATGGGGTGGAGTTCTTGGGATTCCGAGTGGACAAAAACGGTGTGCATCCGACTACGGAGAAGGTGGAGGCTATCAGGAGCGCTCCCACCCCCAAGAACAAGACCGAACTGCAGGCATTCCTCAGACTGTTAAACTTCTACAGTTGTTTTCTCAAGGGCAAATCCACAATCTTAGAGCCACTGCACAGGCTGTTAGACCAAGCAACAGTGTGGAACTGGACCTCAGCTCATGAAACAGCCTACAGATAGGCAAAGGAACTGCTACAAGTAGATAAGGTTCTGGCACAGTATGATGAAAACAAGCCATTGGTGTTGGTGTGTGATGCTTCACCATATGGGCTGGGAGCTCTGTTGGGTCACATAGAGCCAGATGGCCGGGAAGCGCCTATCAGTTTTGCCTCAAGAACACTCTCAACAACAGAACGTAATTACGCCCAGATTGACAAGGAGGCCCTAGCCATCATATTTGGGGTAAAGAAGTTCAGCCAGTACCTGTTAGGGAGACAGTTCGTCATCTACACAGACCACAAGCCACTCTTGGGGCTCCTGCATCACTCCAAGCCCATGCCCCAGATCATACCACCGCGTATGCTTCGGTGGAGTCTGATGTTGGGGTCTACAGTTATGAACTTTGCTACAGGCCTGGGAAGATGCTGGCTAATGCTGATGCTCTGAGTCGCTTGCCTTTGAACCGGCCGATGGCTGAGACGCCACCACCCCTGGAGGTGCTGCTACTGGAGGAGGTTCCGGAGGCCCCATTCCATGCCCAGTGGATTGGCAGCCTCACACAGAAAGATCCAGTCTTATCACGGGTGCTACGCTGGCTGCTGCATGGCTGGCCCTCCGAGGTCCAGGAGGAGCATTTCAAGCCCTTCGTTCAGAGGCACCATGAAATGTCTGCACACAAGAACTGCGTGCTCTGGGGAAGCCGTGAGGAGGTGCTGAAAATGCTGCATGACTCACACCCTGAGATTGTGCACATGAAGGCGTTGGCGAGAAGCTACGTCTGGTGGCCGGGGTTGGACCGAGACGTGGAGGAGGTGGTAAAGAGCTGTGAGACATGTCAGCTGACTCGCCATAGCCCATCCAAGGCTCCCCTTCACCCCTGGGAGTGGACCACTCGTAAATGGTCAAGACGCCACATTGACTTTGCAGGGCCATTTCAGGGGAAGGTCTTTTTGATAGTGGTGGATTCTCATTCGAAATGGCTGGAGGTGGCTATCATGAGCTCCATGACATCCAGTGCAGTGATCAACGCATTGCGTTTGCTGTTTGCCACACATGGGGTCCCCGACGTGCTGGTTTCGGACAATTGAGCAGTCTTCACGTCATCGGAGTTCAAGGCTTTTGCAGGCCGAAATTGGATCCGCCACGTGACCACAGCGCCCTATCACCCCTCCTCTAACGGGCAGGCAGAGAGGATGGTGCAAACCACAAAAGAGGCACTGGTGAGGATATCGGTGGGGGACTGGCAAACCAGATTGGCCAGGTTCCTGTTATCACAGCATACCACACCAAACTCAGCAACGGGGAAGAGTCCTGCCGAGATGCTGATGGGTCGCCGGCTGGCGACTGCACTGGACCGGCTACAGGGATGAGATGCACACAAAGCAAGAAGAGCTGGCTAAGAAGCACCAGGGCACTGCCAGGCAGTTCAAGCCATCAGAGACTGTGTTTGCCCGTTGCTATGCAGGAGACAAATGGATGCCTGCCGTGGTGGAGCAGGCCACGGGTCCCCTGTCGTACAGCGTCCGTACACCTGATGGCCAGCTACACATATGCCACGTAGACCAGCTACGGGGTCGTACTCCGGTGAGAGTAACAGAGACGTCACAGGCTAGGCCATTGTCTCCACCACCTCTGCCAGGCAGTGACGGCCTGCTTCCTGCAACAACGACGGAAGCCACATCGACAGAAGGTGTCACGGAGTCATCAGCCACGGAGGAAGGTTTTCCTGCGGCTAGCAGTGGCACCCCGACTATGCCTGTCCAGCGGCGCTCAAGTCGGGTTAGATTCCGTCCCAGACGCCTGGAGGACTAAGGGTTTCATCTGGGGGAAAGGAGCGTTGTGTTTTGAGTTTTGCTTCAATTAAGTTTGTCCCAGTTCCCGGGTGTAACCTGAACGGGGTGCTGGGGGGCTCGGTTTTACTTTGTCTTTCACTTTCAGTTTCGGGTACTGCCATGCAGACAATGTGCTGTAATGTCCACCCATTTACTCAGTAAATAGTAAAAGGTACATTCCGTCTCCTCTATTCATTACTGTTCGGTCAAGATGCAATAGAAAGACCACGGGACATATATTTTCCTCTGAAATAACAATAGAAAATGCTGGAAATACTCAGCAGGCCAGGCAGCATCTGTGGAGAGAGAAACAGAGTTAACGTTTCAGAAGGGTCCCAGACCTGAAACGTTAACTCTGTTACTCTCTCTCCACAGATGCTGCCTGGCCCGCTGAGTATTTCCAGCATTTTCTGTTGTTATTTCAGATTTCCAGCATCCGCAGTATTTTGCTATTATATATTTTCCTGTTATTTTTAATGCAAAAGTAGATGTGACTGTAAAACGGCTGTGACAAAAATATAGCACTTTTGTTTGTCTAAAAAGGGCTTGGTGGCTGTCCCTCTAAATGCAGTCAGAACATATATAACATATATAACATAGATAGATAGAAGCATAATCAGACAAAAATTGACAGAGCCAAAGAAATTATATTAGGATGGTTGACTAAAAACTTGGTCAAAGTGGTAGGTTTTAAGAAGCGTTTTACAGGAGGCGGCGGAAAGTTAAAGGGAGGGAATTCCAGAACTTACTGCCTCGATGGCTGAAGGCACGACCACCAATTGTGTGGCGAAATGATGCACATGTGGCCAGAGTTAGAGGAATGTAGAGTCCATGGAGGGTTGTAAGGCTGGAGGATAGGGAGGGATTTGAACACAAAGATGAGAACCTGAGTTCTGTTCTGCCTAGTGGAAGAATAAAATTGCATCCAAGTCCTAAATATGTCATAGGATCTCAACTTAAATATACATATATAGGTGTCAGCCATGGCTCAGTGGTAGCACTCTCGCCTGAGTCAGATGGTTGTGGGTTCAAGCCCCACTCCAAAGACTTGAGAACAAAATCTAGACTGACACTCCAGTGAAGAACTGAGAAAGTGCTGCACTGTTGGAGGTGTTGTCTTTCAGATGAGACGTTAAACCAAGGCCTAATCTACCCTCTCGGGTGGACGTAAAAGATGCCACTGCACTACTTCAAAGAAGAACAGGTGAGATGACCCTGGTGTCCTGGCCAATATTTATCCCTCAACCAACTTCACTACATAAAAACAGATTACCAGGTTATTACAAACCAATTGCTGTTTATAGGAACTTGCTGTGCACAAATTGGGTGCCGCGTTTCCCACATTACAACAGTGACTATACTTCAAAAGTGCTTCATTTGCTGTAAAGCGCTTTGGGTCATGAAAGCACTCTATAAATGCAAGTTGTTTCTTTCTTGATTATATTAACAACGGTTCTGGATGGCGCGCTGGCCACCCAAATTGAGGCCCTGCTCAAAAACTGGGCTAGCCTCTGGCGGCAACTAGGCGGTTAATTGTTGTTCCTTTAGCGTCCAGTTCACACTGAAAGATGAGAGCAATATGACACAGAAAGAATGTAAAAATTCATGCTGCTAAGCCCACTAATGTTACATATTAGAACCTTACTGTTCAATTATTAATGTAAAAGAAAAAATATTTAAATAATTCCACAAAAGGATTAATATTGAACCATTTAGCCAATGCTTATGAAGTCAACAAAACAGAAAGATTACTCTTAATTATTCTTTAGATCGCTACTTTATATGGCTCCACATCTCAGCAGGCATACATACCTCACCCGACAACCAGCAAATGTGCCCCCCCCCACCAACCACCCCACCGGGGGTCCAGACTGGGATGAAAGATTCAGGGGGGAAATATCTTTTTCAATATTGCAACTAGACCCTGACACAGGGAGCCACTGAAGACGGCCTCTTCCTCTTCCTAGGGTGGTGCCTGTCATCCCACCCTCACAAGCTGATACGTTTATGCTGGCGTTACTGGCCTCTTCAATGTGGGGGTGCACCATGTGCATCCCCAACCTGCCAAAGACACACTCCTATGGATTCCCCTTTGACCCTGTGAACTTGGAAGGGTCAGTGGTGTGGGAATGAATGCATCCTGACAACAAATGGAATGTGCCTGACCTTTGGCCCTTGTACATGTAGGCTATACCCTTTAATAATACTGCTCATCTATCTGCACAAAAGTCTTGTCAATTGCATTCAGATGTGTCCGTACATGCAAACTTCTAATTGTATCAAATTTCTCAGGAACCAATCAATAAAACACTTTGCTGTCTCTAAGCATATCTCTTACAAATTTCTTTCCAGCCAAATGGTATCCTTGGGACTTAAGTATCACTTCGATGCAGCACCAGGATAGATTTAAGAACAGCACAGAGAGGCACAGTGGTGACAAGAAGCACTTGCTGGAAATATATATGTGCACAGCAAAACTACTTGTGATATGAAGGTCAATGTTCCGATGAAAGTTGGATATTTGTTTTGAGAGGATGTTTTGAGGTCCGTTTGCAATGATAAACATCTATGCCTCCTTCTTGCACAACTGCCTCCTTAAGCAGACATCTTCTGAGACATCATTGAAACAGCAGGTTGTCTTCTTCGCCTTTGGTGTAACCTTATCCCGCCTGCCTTCAGCACTTCCTCTTCCTGCTCCCATTCTGCCTCCATTATAAGGACATATATGAAATTACCCATAGTGAATCTCATGGTAAGGGTTCCATGACAGAACATATGAAAATGACAGACAGGAAAAGACCTACTGGTCCATCCAGCCTGTCCCACACAGTTGTGATGCCTTATGCATCACAATACATACACTCCCCATCTACCCAGAGCCATGTAATCACTGGGGAAGAGGCAAAAAAAGATAAAAATCCATGCCAATTAGGGGAGAAGAATTTGGAAAATTCCTCTCCGACCCCTTTAAACGATCAAAACTAACCCAGGAGATTGCATTGCCCTGGAAAAGTGGGAAGGAAAGTATTTCCCTACCTGAAGCTGTTGAAAAGTAACTTACAGAATCCTTTCTTAGCAGTACAGCTGAGAAAAGGTTTTTCTAATCATTTCAGTCAAAGCTCATGTTTTAGATGAAGTTTGTAGGCATTAAAAGCCCGTGGACTCCATGGCCTAGCAATTGGATATCTCCCGAATTGGGTCGCGATCCCAGTGCAGCACACGCTGCACGCACCTAATGAAGGGATCAGCACTGAAGGGCATCAGTGCCACCTGAAGGAAGGATGATGGCAAATTGTTCTAGCGGCCACATTAGGATAGTACCAGTGAGCTACGGGCACCATTCACGGCCCCAGAGGCAGCTCGCTGGTCGCGGTGGAACAGCAAGATCAGTCAGCTCAGACATAGACTGATGGCCTCAGAGAGTTCAGGCAGTGAGAGATGCAATCGGAGGGGGGTGGGGGTCAAGTGGTGGCCGGCAGTGGCCCGCAGATTTAATGTGGAGCTGGGAAGAGCATTCCTGTTCCTCCCAGCTCTACAATAAGGTAAGTAATAAACAGGGTCCGGCTTCTTTAGGTGCGTGCACAAACTCTGATGGGGTCAGCACCGAAGGGCATCAGTGGGCATGATGCCAGCGTAACCACCAGGACTGCGTCCCGTGGATTTTCAGAGCCATAGGAAGTCATTTTACTTTGATAGTAAGTAGAATTGGATGGAGGGTAAAACGGGCAATCAATTTGATTCCGTCAGATGGGTTAGCTTAAAAATACCTCCCATAGTGTTTACATCTGGAACTCTCCCTCTTTTCCACAGCCCAACTCTGTAAAAAAAAGCTCCAAAGCTTTGGAAACTTTTCACTTTCATCAGGTGACCCAATTTCACTGTGAACAACATGCTATGTTGAACAGCATATCCTCAGGCTCACCTCCAGCATTGCCATGGGAGATTCACTAGTATAGTAATAAAATCATGTACACCACAAATAATGCAAAACTGCATCTTGTATTTTCAATTTGTTATGCTACCTATTGACCTTTATTTTCCCATTTATTTCATGCAACTGTTTTGAAGCTGTGTTTTAACACTGCCCTGAGTTATTTATATAATCTTGTTTCAGCTATTTCTTTTGAAAGGTTTTATCTACATCATCCCTCTTATGAGTTTTGCAGGTTATTTACTGAACCGATACAATAAAACTCATATAAGATTCAATTTAAACCTAGCAGTGCTTATATAGTATTATGTACTTTTAAAATAAAATTCAATCACAGTAAATAACCTGATTATTTGGTTGGCTGTCATTTATATTTAGAGGCTCATAAAAGTCTTTTAAACTAATAATGAAATGTTGAAAACTACATGTAACTTTTTGAAGTCTTGAAACATGATAATGGGAATAATATGTATATTCTAGTTTCACCACATTTTCAAAGATCTATAGTTTAAGTAGAAGTCTGTCGCTCTGACAATTAATTCATATTACAGTACAGTAAATATGTACAAAGTCTCAGATAAGCTGGTTTATAATGGTGCCAGTTCAAAAGTAATCTATGTGAATTATGGACCAGCTCATGGGATCTGACATGAAGATTTTTAATATTTAATGCGAGATGAAAGCAACTAGTGGAAAAGTCGGCTACAAAGACTGCTGCAATTCCATTGACACATTGAAGTACAAACAGGTAATAGGAATATTTATTCACAAAATTAGTATACATTTAAAAATAGTATTTTACTATACATGCACTTCTAGGTTTAAATTGAATCTTGCACAGGTTTCTATTATATTGGTTTCTTCAAGTAGCCTGAAAAACCAATAAGAGAGATATATATAAATATAATGGCCTGTATTTTCTGAACCCCCACAGGCATGTATGAGGACCAGTAGGGGCCTCGCATGTGCCAGTTTCAGGCATGCGAAGCGCATGCGCTGAAAATCGACACTTCCGATCTGTCAAGAATCCTCCTGACAGATCAGCTGCCTGCCCAGGAAAAGGGCCTCCGCAGGCAGAGAGTTCCGCTTTCTGCAGAACCTCCGCCTGCTGAAAACCTTTAGAAATCTTACGCCTGGTAAAAGCAGGCATTAAGGCCTGCTTTTGCCAGCAAAAGAGTTTAAAAAAAGTTTAAAAAAATTCACTCCTTTATAATTTTAATACTTTTAAAAAAGGTAAGTTTATTTTTAGCCCTGTAAAAAACTTTAATTATTTTTTTCAAAAAATTAAATTTTTGTTTAAAATATTTAATTTAATGTAATTTTAACTAATTTTAAATACGTGATTTTAATGTTTTAGTGTGTTTTTTGAGTGATCCCCATTCATACTTTTGACAGGTCTATGCGGAGAGACCTGTCAAGAGTGTGAAGGGGGATTCCCTTCTTTGATTGGTTCCCCATGGCCCACGTGATACCAGGGATGGTTGTGAACCACATGCGCCCCTGGAATACCTGGGCATCTGCGCGCGCGCACCAGGAGAGGCCCAGGATCGGAAGTGTCGGGACCTACGGAGCCAACAAGTAAGTTCGTAGATTTTTCCAGATCGGAGGCATCCGCACGCAGGAAGCCTCCGATGGAAAATCTGGCCCAAAATAAAGGGATACATTGAGAAACTTTGGAAAGGAATGTAGTGCTGAAGGGAATCTTCAAGATTCCTGTTAAAACTTTTGATGGAGGAATTATTCAATGCACAAACCTGTGGTAAAGTAGAAGTTTCCTGTGAACAGCATTACAATTCTTGCTGTATGTGTATCACAGTTCTAGAAACTTAGAGCAGTAGAGCAGGAGTAGGCCAACTACTCTGCACAACTATCACAGCTCAATAATTTAACAAACTGGAAATAAGCCTCTTGATCACTATGAGGAATATTCGACACTCCAAACATGTAGGTTGGAAACTTTAGAGCTAAGGCTAAGGTCATTGTGAAACGTCCAGTATGGCGTATGCAAGAAAGTATGGTCAGATGTGCAACTCACATGCACAAATGCTGGCTCTGGTCCCAAGTCATATGTCAAAAATTAGCCTGGGAGGACATCACCTGCAGGGTGAATGTAATATCCACCCTCACCCATCACTCATTAGATAATCCACAGGATCACACTCTGGATGGAAGAGTACATCAGCTATAATGGAACTGGATGCTGCCACAAATCTCAGACTGGCCTTCAAACCACTTTGAGGTATAGCTGATTAGCAACATGAATGGCCCGTGGTCGCAATTTGCGGTCAGCGGCATAGCTAAGGAGTATGCCGCCGACATCCAAAGGAAATTGGCACGTACCTTGTGCGAAACCCCCTTCAAGAACTTGCTTTTAAACACTGCAGAGTTGTGCACAGCGTAGTGCCCCATGGAGCCCAGGGGCACACCATTGTGCGTAGACGTACCTAGGATCATGTGAGGCAGTGCTCCTTTCACTTCCTGACTCTTAGCCAATCAGGAAACAGAGGAAATTGCTCACTTGTACGATTTATAGGAGACAAGGCAGTATCAAACATTCATTAAAAAGCACAGACCTAAGCCTATTGGAGGTACAAACTACGAGCTGACAGGAGTACATCAAATTTACATTTACAGTATCAGCTGCAGTAAACTGCATAAGCTTGGCAGCAATTGAAATCTCCAAAACAACAAATAATGGGACAATATTTATTTTAACATTCTGACAATCTTTAAAGTTGTGTATATCAAAGCATTTATCTTTGTGCTGGGAACCTGACAGATAAGAACATAAGAAATAAGAGCAGGAGTAGGCCATACAGCCCCTCGAGCCTGCTCCGCCATTCAATAAGATCATGGCTGATCATCGACCTCAACTCCACTTTCCCGCCCGATCTCCATATCCCTTGATTCCCCTAGAGTCCAAAAATCTATCTATCTCAGCCTTGAATATACTCAAAGACTCAGCATTCACAGTCCTCTGGGGCAGAGAATTCCAAAGATTCACAGCCCAATGAGTGAAGAAATTCCTCCTCATCTCAGTCTTAAATGGTCTACCCCTTATCCTGAGACTATGCCCCCTAGTTCTAGACACTCCAGCCAGGGGAAACAACCTCTCAGCATCTACCCTGTCAATCCCCTTCAGAATCTTGTATGTTTTAATGAGGTCACCTCTCATTATTCTAAACTCCAGAGAGTATAGTCCCATTCTACACAATCTCTCCTCATAGGACAGCCCTCTCAGCCCAGGAATCAACCTAGTGAACCTTCGTTGCACCGCCTCCAAGGCAAGTATATCCTCCCTTAGATAAGGAGACCAAAACTGTGCACAGTACTCCAGGTATGGTCTCACCAAGGCCCTGTACAATTGTAGCAAGACTTCCTTACTCTTATACTCCAAACCCCTTGCAATAAAGGCCAACATGCCATTTGCCTTCCTTATTACTTGCTGTACCTGCATGCTAGCTTTCTGTGTTTCTTGCACGAGGACACCCAAATCTCTCTCAACACCAACATTTGAAAGTTTCTCACCATTTAAAAAATATTCTGTTTTCCTATTCTTCCTACCAAAGTGAATAACCTCACATTTCTCTACATTATACTCCATCTGCCACCTTACTGCCCACTCACTGAGTCTATCTATATCCCGTTGCAGACTCTTTGGCCTAGAAATTCACTAGCCTTAGCGCCGCTTTTGAGGCGCTAGAGGGACTAGCGCCAGAGTTATGGCCAGTTGAAAAATTCCCTGGGGCCCTAAAGCGGCGTTGCACTGGTAGCGCTGCGCCGGCACCGATGACGTCATCGGTGTGCGCAGCGTCCCGGTTGCCGTGGCAACGCGCCCGAACGCCGAAATTCAGTTGCGGCCGCCTCGCCCGTGGCAGCCGCAACTAAGACTCTGGCAACCGAGTCTTACACAAGTTAGCACCGGCGCATTAAGGTCGCGCGGCGGCTGGCCGCTTTCCCGCCGGCCGCCTGCCCGCACCTCCCGACCCGGACTCCTCCACCCCCCCCCGCGGAACAGATGCGTCTGGCCTGCAAGCCCGGCACTTGTCCGAGGTGCCGGGCTCATTTTTGAAAAAATCAAACGGCCAGCGATCGGGTGAAGGCAGCGCCTCCTTAACGGGAGGAGGAGGCCTGCACTTCCCCAGCCTGCCGCACCGCATCGGGTGCCGCAGCGCCAGATTAGCGCCGCAATGCGGCACTCAGCGCCCATTGGGAGGCGCTCACGCCCGCCAGTAGCGCCGGCAGCCGTCTGGGCGCGGCGCTACTGAATTTTTGGCGTGCGCAAAGGAATTAGCGCCGGCGCTAAATTTCCGGCGCTAAAGCCCTGGCGCGGCGTCAACTCAATTTCTAGGCCTGTGTGTTCTCCTCACAGCTTACTGTCCCACCTAGCTTTGTATCATCAGCAAACTTGGATACATTACACTCGGTCCCTTCATCTAGGTCATTAATATAGATTGTAAATAGCTGAGGCCCCAACACTGATCCTTGCGGCACCCCACTAGTTACAGCCTGCCAACCTGAAAAAGTTTATCCCTACTCTCTGTTTTCTGTCCGTTAACCAATCCTCTATCCATGCTACTATATTACCCCCAACCCCATGAGCCCTAATCTTGTGTAATAACCTTTTATCGAATGCCTTTTGGAATACCAAATATACTACAGGCACTGGTTCCCCTTTATCTACCCTGCTAGTTACATCTTCAAAAAACTCTAATAAATTTGTCAAACACGATTTACCTTTCGTAAAACATGTTGACTCTGCCTAATCATGTTATGATTTTCTAAGTGACTTGATACCACTTCCTTAACAATGGATTCCAGCATTTTCCCGACAACTGATGTCAGGCTAACTGGCCTGCAGTTCCCTGTTTTTTCTCTCCCTCATTTTTTGAATAGCGGTGTTACATTTGCGACCTTCCAATCCGCTGGGACCATTCCAGAATCTAGAAAATTTTGGAAGATCAAAACCAATGCATCCACTATCTCTTCAGCCACCTCTTTTAGACATGGTGTGGAGCCTTCAACATGTCATCGATGACGATGAACACCTCGCTAAGGCCATCCCCACGCCTCCATTACTCGCCTTCAAACAGCCGCCTAACCTCAAACAGACCATCATTCGCAGCAAATTACCCAGCTTTCAGGAGAACAGCAACCACGACACCACACAACCCTGCCACAGCAACCTCTGCAAGACATGCCAGATCATCAACACAGATACCATCATCACACGTGAGGACACCACCCACCAGGTACATGGTACATACTCAAGTGACTCGGCCAACGTTGTCGACCTCATACGTTGCAGGAAAGGATGCCCCGGAGCATGGTACATCGGCGAGACCATGCAGACACTGCGACAACGGATGAACGGGCACCGCGCAACAATCACCAGGCAGGAGTGTTTCCTCCCAGTCGGGGAACACTTCAGCAGTCAAGGACATTCAGCCTCCGATCTTCGGGTAAGCATTCTCCAAGGCAGCCTTCGAGACACACGACAACGCAAAATTGTCGAGCAGAAACTGATAGCCAAGTTCCGCACCCACGAGGACGGCCTCAACCGAGATCTTGGGTTCATGTCACGCTACATGTAACCCCACCTGACGTAGGGTCATCCAGACTCGAGTCGTCGTTGGCTTGTTCTCTCCACACAGATGCGGCCGGACCTGCTGTGATTTCCAGCAAAAAAAAGTGTTTTTTGTCTTTTTTTGTTTTTCATACAGACCCCAGCATCTGCAACATTTGACCCCTTGTGACCCCACCTCATTTTTCTTTGATGTAATGTTTTCCTGACTGACCTGTTTGGACACCATTTACACCTTTGATTGCTGTGATCATCTCTCTGCCGAGGTGTGATAAATGGCAGTTAGAAAGATTACCTGTAACCATCTGACATTATTCTCTGACTATATAAGCTGTGTTTTTATGCATCTCTCCACTTCACCTGACGAAGGAGCAGCGCTCCGAAAGCTTGTAATTTCAAATAAAGCTGTTGGACTATAACCTGGTGTTGTGTGATTTCTTACCTCTTTTAGAACCCTAGGATGTAGGCCATCGGGTCCAGGGGAATTGTCGGCTTTTAGTCCCAATAGTTTCTCTCGTACTTTTTCTCTACTTATATTAATTACGTTAAGTTCCTCACCCACATAAGACCCTTGGTCCCCCACCATTTTTGGTATGCTTTTCGTGTCTTCTACTGTGAAGACAGATACAAAATATTTGTTTGACGTTTCTGCCATTTCCTTATTCCCCGTAATAATTTCTCCTGTCTCAGCCTCTAAGGGACCAACATTTACTTTTGCTACTCTTTTCCTTTTTATACACTTGTAGAAACTCTTAAAATCTGCTTTTATATTTCTTGCTAGTTTTCCCTCATATTCTATTTTTTCCCTTTTTAAAATTTTTTGGTCAACCTTTGCTGGTTTCTGAAACTCTCCCAATCCTCAGGCTTACTATTATTCTTCGCAACATTATAAGCTTCTTCTTTCAATCTAATGCTATGCTTAACTTTTTTAGTTAGCCACAGTTGGATCACTTTTCCCATGGAGTTTTTGTTTCTCAATGGAATGTACTTTTGTTGAGAATTAGGAAACATTTCTTTACATGCTGGCCACTGCTTATCTACCGCCATACCTTTTAATCTATTTTTCCAATCTGCCTCAGCCAACTCGCCCCTCATACCTATGTAATTGGCTTTATTTAAGTTTAATACTCTAGTTTTGGACTTAGGCAAGTCACTCGCAAAATTTACATGAAATTCTATCATATTATGATCACTCTGCCCCAGAGGATCCTTTACTATGAGATTGCTAATGAATCCTGTCTCGTTACACAATACAAGATCTAAAATAGCCTGTTCCCTGGTTGGTTCCATGACATATTGTTCTCGGAAACTGTCCTGAATGCATTCCATGAACTCGTCCTCCAGACTACCTTTGCCAGTTTGATTTGTCCAGTCTATATGAAGATTAAAGTCCCCCAAGATTATTGCATTAACTTTGTTGCAAGCTCCTACTTTTTCTTGATGAATATTCTGTCCAATGGTATAGCTACTGTTAGGGGGCCTATATACTACTCCCACCAGTGTTTTCTGCCCCTTGTTATTCCTTATCTCCACCCATACTGATTCTACTTCCTGATCTTCCTAGCCGAGATCCTTTCTCACTACTGTCCTTATGTCATCATTTATTATCAGGGCTACTCCCCCTCCTTTTCCATTCTGCCTGTCTTTTCGAAACGTTAAGTACCCTGGAACATTTAGTTCCCAACCTTGGCACCATGTCTCTGTAATGGCTATTAGATCAAACCCATTTATCTCTATTTGTGCCACTAGTTCGTCTATCTTGTTACAAATGCTTTGTGCATTCAGATAAAGAGCCTTTAATTTACATTTTTTACCATTATTCCCTGCTTTGACCTTAATCTCTGCTGCATTGCTACCATTAAACTCTCTGTCCCTTCCTGTCACACTCTGCTTATTTTTACCCAAATCGCTACACTGCTCTATTGCCTTGACCTTTCTCTTTAGATTTCTAAACTTCCCCTCACCTGACCCCTCTCCCCCCCCTTTTTTTAGTTTAAAGCCCTATCTACAGCCCTAGTTATTCAATTTGCCAAGGCGCTGGTCCCAGCCCAGTTTAAGTGGAGCCCGTCCCGACGGAGCAGCTCCCTCTTTCCCCAGTACTAGTGCCAGTGCTCCATAAATTGAAACCCCATTTCCCCACACCACACTTTGAGCCACGCATTTAACTCTCTGATCTGCTCGACCCTATGCCAATTTGCGCGTAGCTCAGGTAGTAATCCAGAGATTATTACCCTTGTGGTTCTCCTTATTAATTTAGACCCTAAGCTCCTCAAACTCCCTCAGCAGAACCTCATTCTTAGTTCTACCTATGTTGTTGGTTCCTACATGGACCACGACAACTGGATCCTCCCCCTCCCACTCCCAGTTCTTCTCTAGCCATGAGGAGATATCCTTAACCCTGGCACCGGGCAGGCAACACAGCCTTCAGGACTCTCTTTCGCAGCTGCAGAGAACAGTATCTATCCCCCTGACTATACTGTCTCCTACTACAACCACATTCCTTCCTTCTCCCCCCACTTGGATGGCCCCCTGTACCACAGTGCCGTGGTCAGTTTGCCCATCCTCCCTGCAGTTCTTTTCCTCATCCATACAAGTAGAAAGTACCTCGTACCTGTTGGACAAGGTCAAGGGCTGAGGCTCCTCCATCACTACATCCTGGGTCCCTGTACATTCCTGGCTCGCAGTCAAAACTTCCTGTCCCTGGCCACTGACAAACTCTAAAATACTACTTAACCTAAAGGGTGTGACTGCCTTCTGGAACAAAGTGTCCAGGTAACTCTCCTCCTCCCTGATGCAGCTCATACTCCAGCTCAACAATTCTGAGCCAAAGTTCCTCGAGTTGCAGACACTTACTGCAGATGTGGTTGCTCGGGATCATGATGCTCTCCACAGACTCCCACATGCTGCAGTTACAACACACCACCTGTCCTGCCACATCAAACCTTGTTTTATTTATTAATTAATTCGCTAAAGATTTTATTCAATCGATATTTTACGTTTATTGTTTGATTATTTTATTTTGTTTAAGTTATTCATTTAATAAGTACTAGCAAGTTACAGTTTCTCAGCTCTTAATTTAACCCCCTTCCCTAAATTAGAGAGCAAAAACAGCTGTAATACTCACCAACCAACCTGCTCTCCTGTGATGTCACTCTTTGTTGATGTTCTTGAATCGGAGCCTCGCGCTGCCACTGCTTTAATTCAGGTCCGTTCTCGGGCCACTCTTTATCCTCTCACCGCTGCCGCTGCTTTAATTCAGGTCCGCTCTTTATCCTCTCGCCTCTGCCGCTGCTTTAATTCAGGTCCGCTCTCGGGCCGCTCTTTATCCTCTCGCCTCTGCCGCGGCTTTAATTCAGGTCCGCTCTCGGGCCGCTCTTTATCCTCTCGCCTCTGCCGCTGCTTTAATTCAGGTCCGCTCTCGGGCCGCTCTTTATCCTCTCACCGCTGCCGCTGCTTTAATTCAGGTCCGCTCTCGGGCCGCTCTTTATCCTCTCGCCTCTGCCGCTGCTTTAATTCAGCTCTGCTCTCGGGCCACTCTTTATCCTCTCGCCTCTGCCGCTGCTTTAATTCAGGTCCGCTCTCGGGCCACTCTTTATCCTCTCGCCTCTGCCGCTGCTTTAATTCAGCTCTGCTCTCGGGCCAATCTTTATCCTCTCGCCTCTGCCGCTGCTTTAATTCAGGTCCGCTCCCAGGCCGCTCTTAATCCTCTTGCCACTGCCGCTGCTTTGATGATATTTTGATAGTCGATTTACTTAATACACCCAAAGTGAAATTCTGGGTAAATTTAACGGCAATACCGTTGTCTTGCCTTTTTACAGATATACATGACTCTGAAGTGGAATCTAACACTAAAAAGCTGCCATTATAATAAATTCTGTATCTGCAATCTTCTCATGGTAACAATTTGTCATTGTAAATCTCTCATTAGAACAAAGTATGTTTATTCAAAATTCACAAACATCAAGTTGTTACAAACCTCTTAGAACACATATACTGGCAATACAAGTCTCATTACTTTACACTCTTATTATTAACTTCTCATTTAAAAAAAAGGTTACAAACCACTCATTTAATGCTTTATTCAGTTTGCTTAAAAACACTTCATTATGATAAAACTCTTAAAACAAATCTCCCATTACAGCATTGTCTTGTTACAGATCTTTTTGTAATACAATTTTATCATCCGGTCCCTTTATGCTGTGCATAGAAACATAGAAACATAGAAGATAGGAGCAGGAGTAGGCCATTCGGCCCTTCGAGCCTGCTCCGCCATTCAATGAGATCATGGCTGATCATGCAAATTCAGTACCCTGTCCCTGCCTTCTCCCCATATCCCTTGATCCCTTTAGCCTTAAGAAATATATCCAACTCTTTCTTGAATATATTTAATGAACTGGCCTCCACCACCCTCTGTAGCAGAGAATTCCACAGGTTCACCACTCTCTGGGTGAAGAAATTCCTCCTCATTTCAGTCCTAAATGGCTTACCCCTTATCCTTAGACTATGACCCCTGGTTCTGGACTTCCCGGCCATCAGAAATATCCTTCCTGCATCTAGTCTGTCCAGGCCTGACAGAATTTTATAGGTTTCGATGAGATCCCCTCTCAATCTTCTAGCACGGTGGCATAGTGGTTAGCACTGTTGCCTCACAGCGCCAGGGACCCGGGTTCAAATCCGGCCTCGGGTGACTGTCTGTGTGGAGTTTGCACATTCTCCCCGTGTTTGCGTGGCTTTCCTCCGGGTGCTCCGGTTTCCTCCCAGTCCAAAGATGTGCGGGTTAGGTTGATTGGCCATGACAAAAATTGGCCCTTAGTGTTAGGGGGGGATTAAATACGTGGGGTTACGGGGTTACGGGGATAGGGCTTGTGTGGGATGGCTGTCGGTGTAGGGACTGGGTGCTAGGGTTTGGATGATCAGCCATGATCTCGTTGAATGGCGGAGCAGACTCGAAGGGCCGAATGGCCTACTCCTGCTCCTATCTTCTATGTTTCTATGTTTCTAAACTCCAGTGAGTATAAGCCCAATCGACACAATCTCTCCTCATACGTCATTCCTGCCATCCCAGGTATCAGCCTGGTGAATCTTCACTGCACTCCTTCCATGGCAAGAACGTCCTTCCTCAGGTAAGGCGACCAAAACTGCACACAATACTCAAGGTGTGGTCTCACCAAGGCCCTGTACAACTGTAGCAAGACATCCTTGTTCCTGTACTCAAACCCTCGCTACAAAGGCCAACATATCATTTGCCTTCTTAACCGCCTGCTGCGCCTGTTTGCACCAGACTTAAACATTTTCAGCGTAATTACCTCGCAGTAGGTGGGCAATTAGCCAAACTTTTTGCCAGCATGTTCATTTGTATGAGGAGCTGAAAGTTGCAGCGAAGCCTATGTGCAGTCGGAACTTGACAGATCACAAGTGCGGGATTTAGCAGCAATCCCGAACTTGCGGTCAATTTCAAAGGCAGTATGACGGCGTACTCTGAGAGTACGCCGTCATACCGACCGCGAATTCAGAGCCAATATTTCTCTGCTGTGTGTTTTTGTTGCGTGATGAGAGTAATGAAGAGTCAATGGTGGACTTTCTGACTTACAGGACACTCGTTAGAAATGACTCTGTTGAAGATGCTGTCATGGATGCAAAGTCCATATTAATACTGCGTGCAGTTTGGACCAAGAGTGGAGTCTGTAGTGTGCTTCCACTTGACAGATGTCTTATAGTCATCTTTGGTCTTCTTCAATTTCTGTTGTCACATGTGTACCCTCCCTCACTTCCCTCCACCACGCCCATCTCTCCACCTGCTCAATTAATGTGCAAAAATAAAGAAAGCTTGGGAGGAACATTCTTTTTAATGATAGATTTTACCTCGGAACTGCCGGGAGCTGATAGGTTCGGATTTTCAGCTCTCCCAAGCACACAGCAAGGACATCCACCCTAAGCTGGCAGGGACTTTTTTAAACATATGCATGTCGGGTCCCGGTGACATCAGGATTACAGTGTTGAGAAGCTGTTGTGAAAGACACACAGGCGTGTTTGTGAGGTTGTGAGCTCCTCCAAAACCACCACTAAATCTAGCAGGGTGCTTTGGACAGACCCAAATAACAGCAGATAGGGCTTGTGCTCTTTTATATGTAGGTCCCATGACTTCCAATTCCCAGAGGGTTGCAGGTAAGGAAAGATGCGAACTGGCCCTCCCACCAGTGGGTTTCTACTCCTCCACTGCCACCAACACATGCTGCAGCTCACTCGTTCTCTGTGCTTTAACTGGTGCTCCCTTCTCAAACTGCCTATCCAAATCCCCCAGAATAGATATACATGTGCAAGTACTTGCAACAAATGGAGTAAGAGACTGTAAGTGCTGTAAGGTGCTGGCTTCTTTGGGGCACTGGGAGCTGTGGCTGGTTCTTGGGGAGACTCCTATAGAAACAGAAAAGGAATGTATATTAAAATGCTGGCTGTATGGCACCCTTCAAATACTACTTACTTGGTAATATATTGTGTGTCATGGTGTTCTGCTTGAGTGTACCTGTGCGTCAGAGAAATAAAGCATTTTTGTCTATGATGGATTATTTATTGGGTTCTTTCTTGTTGGTAACAGTACAAACAGGGTTAAAGTTGGTTACTGCTAGTTCTTTATCAGACTACAGTGAATACACATCTCAGACCTGCTGATACACACACCTTGGGTCAAGATCTTGATATTTTTAGGTAGACTGCTGGCATTGTTCTGGGATAGGGACCTGTTTCACAGATCATTCAACGTGATTGATAATCAAGTCCTTCCATTCAATCACAAGCAGCTTATGGCGCTGCTTACTGTACACGTTTGGGCAAATACCATTTTGAATCCTGATCACCTAACTGTAATTATAATAAATGCAGTTTACTCTCCTTTGTTCTGGGTTACCATCAAAGGAATTCTGAGCTATATATTGGGTAGTGCATGAAGACAGTAGTCAATCTGGAGCAATCAGAGGTACAAGACTAGTCAGAGATCTCAGTGGTAATGGATAGCCAGAGTAATGGACCTGTAGTTCACTGATAAATTTTATGTTAAGAATTAGCATAGGGGAAGTAAGTACCTTTGTTGTTTTGATCCCGAGGACAACAATAGATTCTGTATTTACTGTAAATCTACTGTTCGTGTTTGATACTGTTCATTTACCTGTTTTAATCTTTGATAAATCTGTGCAATAGTTTATTGCCTGAACCACAGTCTGATAGATTCTGTGTAACCAGAAAAGAGTGACGTGGTTCTTTGGTTGAAACCAGGGTCTTCCCACATTTATCTGGATATTAGACAGGAACCCCACAGGATGTCCAGTCAGATGATCCTGCCATTTGACAAACAAACATCCGGGCCGTGCGATTTTCCTTCGTTTCCTAACAACTTCCCACCCGAAACAGCTGGTGGGATTTATATAAGGACTGGGAGTTAAAATACCCCGGGCCTCATTTCTGGAAATGGGGCTGCCCACCCACCGAAAATTGGCTCAGACACACACTCATACACAGGAAATATGAGTTTTTAAAACAATGATTTAATCATTCACGGGATGTGGGCATCACTGGCAAGCACAGAATTTATTGCCCATCCCTAATTGCACTTGAGAAGGTGGTGGTCAGCCAGCTTCTTGAACTGCTGCAGTCCGTATGGTGAAGGTACTCGCACAGTGCTGCTAGGTAGGGAATTCTAGGATTTTGACCCAGCGACAATGAAGGAACGGAGATATATTTCCAAGTCAGGATGGTGTGTCTCTAGGAGCGGAACGAGGAGGTGATGGTGTTCCCATATGTTTGCTGCCCTTGCCCTTCTAGGTGGTAGAGGTAATGGATTTGGGAGGTGCTGTTGAAGAAGCCTTGGTGAGTTGCTGCAGTGCATGTTGTAGATGGTACACACTGCAGCCACGGTGGAGGAAGTGAATGTTTAAGGTGTTGTGTCTGAATCCGATGCCTAGGTTGATGCTGGCTTGCGGCAGGTGGCGAGAGAACCAACACGGGGGAAACCTACTTCACCCCATCCTCGCCAATCTACCTGTCGCAGATGCATCGGTCCATGACAGTATTGGTAGGAGGGACCACCGCACAGTCCTTGTACAGTCAAAGTCCAACTGAAGACACCCTCCATAATGTTGTGTGACACTACTACCGTGCTAAATGAGATAGATTCAGAACAGATCTAGCAGCTCAAAACTGGGCATCCATGAGGCACTGTGGGCCATGAACACCAGTACATTTCTATTCCACCACAATCTGTAACCTCATGGCATGGCATATCCCTCACTCTACCATTACCATCAAGCCAGGCGACCAACCCTGGTTCAATGAGGAGTGTAGAAGAGAATGCCAGGAGCAGCACCAGGAGTCCCTAAAAGTGAGGTTTCCAACCTGGTGAAGCTACAACTACAACACAGGATTACATGCATGCTAAACAGCAGAAGCAGCATGCTATAGGCAGAGCTAAGCGATCACACAGCCAATGAATCAGATCAAAGCTCTGCAGTCCTGCTACATCCAGTCGTGAATGGTGCTGGACCATTAAACAACTAACGGGAGGAGGTGGCTCCTTGAACATCCCCATCCTCAACGATGGCGAAGCCCAACACGTGAGTGCAAAAGACAAGGCTGAAGGGTTTGCAACCATCTTCAGCTGGAAGTGTCAAGTGGATGGTCCATATTGGCCTCCTCCTGAGGTCCCCAACATCACAGAAGCCAGTCTTCAGCCAATTCGATTTCACGTGATATCAAGAAATAGCTGAGTGCACTGGATACAGCAAAGGCTATGTGCTCCAGAATTAGCTGCGCCTCTAGCAAAACTGTTCCAGTACAGCTACAACACTGGCATCTACCCAACAAAGTGGAAAATTGCCCAGGTATGTCCTGTCCACAAAAAGCAGGACAAATCCAATCCAGCCAATTACTGCCCCATCAGCCTACTCTCAATCATCAGCAAAGTGATGGAAGGTTTCATCGACGGTGTTATCAAGTGGCACTTACTCATCAATAACCTGCTCACTGATGCTCAGTTTGGGTAGGACCAGGACCACTCTGCTCCAGACCTCATTACAGCCTTGGACCAAACATGGATAAAAGAGATAATTCCAGAGGCGAGGTGAGAGTGACTGCCCTTGACATCAAGGCAGTATTTGTCGAAGTGTGGCACCAAGTCAATGGGAATCGGGAGTAAAGCAGTCCACTGGCTGGAGTCATACAAACGAAGATGGTTGTAGTTGTTGGAGGCTAATCATCTCAGCCCCAGAACATCGCTGCAGGAGTTCCTCAGGGCAATGTCCCAGGCCCAACCATCTTCAGATGCTTCATCAATGACTTTCCCTCCATCGTAAGGTTAGAAGTAGAATTGTTCACTGATGATTGCACAGTGTTCAGTTCCATTCGCAACTCCTCAGATGGCAAAAACATCAACAACTTGTATTTATATAGCGCCTGTAACGTAATAAAATGTCCCAAGGCGCTTCACAGGAGTGTTATAAGACAAAAAATTGACACTGAGCCACATAAGAAATTAGGGCAGGTGACCAAAAGCTTGGTCAAAGAGGTAGGTTTTAAGGAGTGTCTTAAAGGAGGAAAGAGAGGTAGAGAGGCGGAGAGATATAGGGAGGAAGTTTCAGAGCTTAGGGCCTAGGCAGCTGAAGGCACAGCCACCGATGGTTGAGCAATTATAATCAGGGATGCTCAATATTACGTCCGTGAATGATTGAGACACGGACAGCAGGAGTGGAACAACATAAGTCTTTACTGATGGAAGTCAATAGTGAAACTGAAACAACAGAGGCTCACTAGCGCCTTTTATACAGGGGTGGTCACTGCCGGTACTGCAGTCTGAGACCAGTTATTCTCTTAAAGGTACATACACAACAATTCCTCCCCTTTTAGATAAACAGTACATAACATTCATTTAACAACTAAATGATAACTAATTACAATCACAATTACTGTTGCTAGATACATTGGTTAAGTTTAAGCAATTATAAGTTCAGTCTTTGAGGAGGCTTCCTGATTCTGTCTGGATAACGCCTCTTTGGGGTATCAGGTTCTTCTGGCAATGTTGAGTCGGGATCAATGTCGTTGTTTGGTTCATCTGCTTCCAATATTACCGGTTCTGCGGTAGCTGCAATTGGAACGTCAATTTCATTACCAGGTGTATCAGATCGTGGTGTGGAGTTGACGTTTTCCAGTGACTCTAGAATCTGGTCAGCATGGCGTCTTACAATGCTCTCCCCAACGTCCACGGTATACATGAGAGGTCCTTGTCGTGTACAAATCGTTCCTGGCTGCCATTTCTCAGTGCAGTAGTCCCGGGCCAAAACTGGTTGACCTATCTTAAAACTCCTGGTCGGCCTTTCATTCATATTCTGAAACTGCCTGTTCTCCACATCTCTTCGGACGTTTGGCTTAACCAAATCCAAGCGGCATCGTAGTCTTCGATTGAAGAACATCATGGCTGGAATTTGGTTGGTAACCGCATGTGTCGCATTCCGGTAGGCAAACAAGAAGTTGTCCACCTTGTGTTGTAGGGGTATATCTTCATTACACATTGCCTTGATAGCCTTCTTGAATGTTTGGACAAACCTCTCAGCCAATCCATTAGTGGCTGGATGATATGGGGCAGATGTGTAATGCTTAACACCATTGTTCTTTAAGAACCTCCGGAACTCTTCAGACACAAACTGTGGTCCATTGTCAGAGCAAATCTGTTCAGGCAGCCCATTCCTGGCGAATATGGTTCGTAAAACTGTGATAGTTTTTTCCGTGGTGGTTGAGGACATTTTTATTACCTCTGGCCACTTTGAATGTGCATCCACCGCAATTAAAAACATCGAGTCCATGAAGGGACCAGCAAAATCAATGTGCACCCTTTGCCATGGAGATGAGGGCCACTCCCATGGATGCAGAGGAGCTTGTGGTGGGGCGTTTTGGACCTTCTGGCATCCTGCACAGCTCTTGGTCATCTCTTCGATTTCTCTATCGATTCCCGGCCACCACACAAACGCTCTGGCTAAGTTCTTCATTTTTACCCCACCCAGATGACCCTCATGAAGCTCATTGAGCACTCTATCCGTCAACTTAGGTGGAATTACTACTCTGGATTCACACATCAAGGTTCCTCTGCACACTGACAGCTGTTCTCTTCTCGGCGAGAATGCTGGCAGCAGTGGTTCGCCATGTGCTGGCCATCCCTTCACCGTTAAATCATAGACCCGTGATAGTGTCGGGTCATTCCGTGTTTCCTTTTCTATGTTTGCATTCGTCACAGGGAGACATTCGACTATGGTCGAGTGGAATAACTCCATTGGATCCACTGCAAGGTCGTCTTCTTCCACCGTCGGCAACGGTAGGCGTGACAATCCATCAGCATTTCCATGCTGTTTAGTTCCTTTCTACTCGATGTCATATTGGCGTGCCCCAAGGAAAAGGAACCATCTCTGCAGCCGTTGTGCTGTCATTATCGGTACGCCCTTCTGAGGGTTGAAAATGGAGACAAGAGGTTGATGATCGGTTAGTAGAGTAAATTTTTGACCGTGCAGGTAGTGATTGAACTTCTTCACCCCCCCACACTAGGCTGAGGGCCTCTCTGTCAATCCGGGCGTAGTTACGCTCGGCAGAAGTTAACGAGCGTGACGCAAAAGCTATCGGCCTCTCTAAACCATCAAGGAATTTATGTGACAGTACCGCCCCAATGCCGTAGGGAGACGCATCACTCGCCAGTCTGATCGGCAGTGCTGGGTTGTAGTGAGCCAATACTTCCCTTGAAGTGATTAAGTCCTTACTCTTCTGAAAAGCACGCTTACAATCATCACTCCATTTCCATGCTACCCCCGTTCGTAGCAGGGCGTTCAGTGGGTGCAGAATTGTCGACAAATTCGGCAAACACTTATGATAGTAATTCACCAATCCGAGGAATGACCTCAGTTGTGACACATTTTCAGGCGCTGGGGCCTTAACAACCGCTTCAATTTTGTCAGGGGACTTATGTAACCCCTCTTCATCAATCACGTGGCCACAATACGATATCTGTTTCTTAAAAAATTCGCACTTGGGGCGGTTGGCTCGCAGCTCATGTTCCCGTAGTCTAGTGAGAACCTGTTCTAGGTTGTTAAGGTGTTCACTGTCATCTTCACCTGTCACAAGGATGTCGTCCAAGTAACACTGAGTCCCCGGAATCCCTTGCAGGACTCGTTCCATCGCTCTTTGCCATATCGCCGGAGCCGATGCTACTCCGAATACCAATCGATGATACTGGTAAAGACCTTTGTGAGTGTTTATTGTGAGATACTTCCTAGAGGACTCTTCAACCTCCATCTGCAAATATGCTTGTGCTAGGTCAATTTTTGTAAAACGCTTCCCTCCAGACAGTGAGGCGAAGATGTCTTCTATCCTTGGAAGAGGATATTGTACTGTGTGAAGGACTGGGTTCACCGTCACCTTGAAATCCCCACAGATGCGAATCTTCCTTGGCTCCCTGCACTTATTGCTTAACGTTTTTTTCATGGCAGGAACGATGGGTGTCGCCCACTCGCTCCAGTCGACCTTAGACAACACGCCCGCCTTCTCCAGATTCTCCAGCTCTGCCTCGATGGCTGGGCGAATTGCATATGGTACCGGTCTTGCTTTGAAAAACTTAGGAACTGCATTCTATTCTATTTTTATCAAGGCGGTTACGCCTTTAAGCGTGCCCAGTTCTTGTTGAAATACCTCTTTGGCGTTAGCTAAGATTGTTGACAATCATCCAGGAGTGACGTCTTCATCTTTTTTACCGTCCACCGTCATTGCATGAATGGAGTGCCAATCTAAGTTTATCTTCCTGATCCATTCCCATCCCAATAACAGTGGTCCACCATTTGGCTGTATGTAGAGATACAATTTCCGTATTTTCTTGCCGTTGTATTCGACAGGCACCCTTATTTTTCCTCTGGGGTATACTTTTTGCCCCGTATACGTCGTCAAGACGATGGATGTCTCTCTCAAGGGTATGTGTGAAAATAGCCGCTCGTAGTCTCGTCGATTCATGACGGTTAGCGCTGATCCTGTATCCAATTCCATTTTAACTTGGGACCCTGCTATCGTGAGGGTGACCCAAATGGTTCGGTGATCCTCTTTTGCAATTACATTGTGAAGTTTGAGACAGCTTAGTCTCCTGTTCCCGGATTCACTATCGCTCATCTGGTCTTCGGAACTACTGTCCGTCATCTTTTGTACTTTCTTGTACGGTTCCTTAGTAGCCTTTTTGTTGTCGCTGGTCTTCTTCCCAGACCTGCAAACTCGTGCAATGTGTCCCATCTTCCCGCATTGCCTGCATATTTTGTCTTTGGACCAGCAGTCCTTCTGGTCATGGTTAGTTCTGCCGCAGCGATAACATTTTGCAAATCCCCGTGTCATTTCGTGGGTGCCGTATTCCTGTGGTTTTTGTTGAATTTCTGCAGCTCCCCTGGCTGCTGCTTCATACGATACTGCCACGCTGAAAGCCTTATCTAGCGTCAGCTCTTTCTCTGAGAGTAATTTCTTCTGTGTTCCTTCACTCAGGAGTCCACAGACAAATTTGTCCCGTAGGGTATCTGCCAGTCGTGCTCCGAACTGGCAGTGCTTTGATAGCTTGCATAGTTCCGTAAGATACTCAGCATTGCTCTCATCTTTGTGCTGAGTTCTCCTGTGGAATTTAAATCTTTCTGCTATCAACAGCAGTGCAGGGTTTAGGTGTTCCTGTAGGACAGCAACAATTTCGTTAAAACTCTTCGCCTTCGGTTTGGCTGGAGTAATCAGGTCCCGCAATAGGCCGTACGTTCTAGCGCCCATTAAGTTTAGCTATATCGATGCCTTTTTCTCCTCCGCTATTTCGTTTGCCTCGAAATATACCTCGACTCTTTCCACATACGTGGTCCAGTCCTCTATTGTATTATCAAAAGCAGTGATACAGCCAGTCTTCGGCATCTTGCAAATCTAAAATGGCGCCTCCCGCGCTTTGCCTTCTTCCCCGATTTAACAAAATGGCGCCTCCCGCGCTTTGCCTTCTTCCCCGCTGATTAAGATGGCGCCTCCCGCGCTTTGCCTTCTTCCCCGCTGTTGTTAGCACTGCTTTCCACGGTTTCTTGCGCGTTTAATATTTTTTTTTATTTTCCCATCGTGGAACAACCCTGTGGGCCTCTTGCCTCCCTCTTCACGGGTCTATACGCAGCCCGGCTTCGTAGCACCGGCCGCGCCCTGTGTGCTCCACCCTCACTCTCTCTTCTTCCCGACAACACTGCTCGGCCCCGTTGCAAACCACCCGCTCGAGTTCACGACCGCCGCAGCCCAGGAAGGATCAGTGCACTACCTGCCACCAGCCCGATTAGCTGAAGCACCGTCGACAGGAACCAGGCCCCGCATCCGACAGCTTCTCCAGCAATCTTCAACTCTGCAACACAGGGCGGATGCCCACGGTCGACGCCCGTTTCTACTGCCTCTTACTTTCTTTTCTTTCTGGCCTCGACCTCTGCTCACTTCGCTGTAGGAATGGATCCCAGGAGGTGGTGCAGACTGTAGGTAGGTTCGTATCTGCTCGTCGCCAGTATTACGTCCGTGAATGATTGAGACACGGACAGCAGGAGTGGAACAAAATAAGTCTTTACTGATGGAAGTCAATGGTGAAACTGAAACAACAGAGGCTCACTAGCGCCTTTTATACAGGAGTGGTCACTGCCGGTACTGCAGTCTGAGACCAGTTATTCTCTTAAAGGTACATACACAACACTCAAGAGGGTAGAATTTGAGGAGCGCAGATATCTCAGGGGGTTGTGGGGCTAAAGGAAATTACAGAGATAGGGAGGGGCGAGGCCATGGAGGGATTTGAAAACAAGGATGAGAATTCTGAAATCAAGGCATTGCTTAACCGGGAGCCAATGTAGGTCAGCGAGCACAGGGATGATGGGTGAACGGGACTTGGTGCTTGTTAAGCCACGGGCAGTTGAATTTTGGATGACCTCAAGTTTACGTAGGGTAGAATGTGGGAGGCCAGCCAGGAGTGCGTTGGAATAGTCAAGTCTAGAGGTAACAAAGGCATGGATGAGGGATAATGAAGCAGTCCATGGCTGCATGCAGCAAGAACTGGACAACATCCAGGTTGGGCTAATAATGGCAAGCAACATTCACCCCACACAAGTGCCAGGCAATGACCATCTCCAACAAGAGAGAGTTTAACCACCTCCCCTTGACATTCAATGGCATTACCATCGCTGAATTCCCCACCATCAACATCCTGGGCATCCCAGTTGACCAGAAACTTAACTGGACCAGCCACATAAATACTGTGGCTACAAAAGCAGGTCAGAGGCTAGGTATTCTGCGGTGAGTGACTCACCTCCTGACTCCCCAAAGTCTTTCCACCACCTTAGAAGGCACAAGTCAGGCATGTGATGGAATACTCTCCACTTGCCTGGATGAGTGCAGCTCCAACAACACTCAAGAAGCTCAACACCATCCAGGACAAAGCAGCCTGCTTGATTGGCACCCCATCCCCACCTTAAACATTCACTCCCTCCACCATCGGCGTACCGTGGCTGCAGTGAGTACCATCTACAAGGTGCACTGCAGCAACTCGCCAAGGCTTTTTCAACAGCACCTCCCAAACCCACGACCTCTACCACCTAGAAGGACAAGGGCAGCAGGCACATGGGAACACCACCACATCTGTGTTCTACTCCAAGATACACACCAACCAGACTTGGAAATATATCGCCATTCCTTCATCGTCGCTGGGTCAAAATCCTGGAATTCCCTAACTAACAGCACTGTGGGAGTACTTTTACCACATGGACTGCGGTGGTTCAAGAAGGCAGCCCACCACCACCTTCACAAGGGCAATTAGGGATGGGCAATAAATGCTGGCCTTGCCAGCGATGCCCACATCCCTTCAATGAAGACATTTTTTAAAAAGCCCAATCTAGCAGCTATGTCCTTCAGGACTCGGCCACGCCGTCAGTAGTGTTGCCACAGAGCCATTCTTGGTGGCGGACATTGAAGTCCCCACCCAGAGTATATTTTGTACCCTTGATAGCCACAGTGCTTCTTCCAAGTGGAGGAGTACTGATTCATCAGCTGAGGCAGGGCGGTTGATAGTAATCAGCAGGAGGTTGCCTTGCCAATGTTTGACCTGATGCTATGAGACTTCAAGGGGTCCGGAGTCAGTATTGAGGACTCCCAGGGCCAATCCTTCCTGACTGTATACCACTTTGCCACCGCCTCTGGTGGGTATGTCCTGTCGGTGGGACAGGACATACTCAGAGATGGTGACGGAGGATTCTGGGACATTGGATGATAGGTATGATTCTGTGAGTATGACTATGTCAGGCTGTTGCTTGACTAGTCTGAGACAGCTCTCCCAATTTTAGCACAAGTCCCGAGATGTTAGTGAGGAGGACCTTGCAGGGTTGATTGGGCTGTGTATGCCATTGGCGTGTCCGAATACGATGCCTAGGTTGATGCCGAGTGTTCCATCCGATTTTATTCTTATTGTACTTTCTTCTAGCGCTTTGAGTCCTTCCTATGCCATTTCAGAGGGAATTCAAGAGTCAACCACAATCCTGTGGGTCTGGAGTCACCAACAGACCAGACCGGGTAAGACAGCAGGTTTCTTTCCCTGAAGAACATTAGTGAGCCGGTTGGGTTTTTACAACAATCTGATAGCTTCATGGTTACCATTACTGATACTAGCTTTTTATTCCAGATTTATTTAATGAACTGAATTCAAATTCACAAACTGCCATGACTCATGTCTCCAGATTATGGGGGAGAAATTCAGTATCGCCCCGTTTGGGGCGCAAATTATCGCCACCTACTGCTAAATTAACCTGCTTCGCCCCAGGAGGTGCTTGGAGCGGTAAAACAGGCGCTGCACGACTGTCTTAAGGCGCTAAGCCTGAGAAGTGAGGCGCTACCACCGAGGGCGGGCGCAGCGCAGGTGCGGCCAGTTAGCGATTGGACGCAGACACGCTGGCGCCAGTCAGCTCTTAAAGGTGAGGTTCCACCTTGGATTGCAGCCACACCCAGCGCATCGGAGCCCTGATTCTCGGCCTGGACAGACCTGCTGCCACATTCTTACGCCTAGGACCATGGAGGGGGCCAGGGAGCGAGCGCAGCGGTTCAGTGAGGGGGCCTTGCAGGTTCTGGTTGGCGTGGTGGAGCGCAGGCGATCTATCCTGTTCCCGGACAGTGGCAGGAGGCCTCTGCCCAATGTTTATCGAAAAGCTTGAAGGTAGGCGGCTCACAGAATGACCTCCAGCAGCATGGTTCCTAGGACCCCTGTACAATGCAGGAAGAAGTTCAACGACCTCACTCGGGTCGTCAGGGTGAGTACCCTTTTCAGAATCGTCTTCATCCCTGCATGTCCACCTCACTTTATGGCCAAAGTGTCCTGAAAGCCCCAATGCCCGGCCCTCATCCAACACCTATGGGCCTTTCATGAAACTCACACGCACATTCAGCACTTTACACACTAAGGGCTATTCCACCATGGGAGGCAGTGCAGCCAAAATCAGGGTTTCACACTGTAAGGGCTATTCCACCATGGGAGGCAGTGCAGCCAAGATCAGGGCTTCACACTGTACTCAGAGCCCGTCCTTTCTCTTGCAGGGCAAGCTGGCCCATAACAGGAGGCAGCAGCAACGGACTGGGGGAGGCTGGCCTCACCTTCAAGCCCTCACCGATCTGGAGCAGTGAGTCCAGCGGATTATGGCCGGCCGGATGATTGGCCCCGTCGCCACTGGAGATGCCGACCCCATTCTGGACAGCAATGGTAAGGTCATCACCTTTTTGAGCTTTCTCCTTCCACTTGTGCCTCACACCAGCATCCTTTGCCACTATCGAACCAATACAGTACATTGCAGCACTCATGCCTCCCTCGCTGCCACCCTGTCCTCACGCTAAAGCCACTCTTGTACCTCCCTGCTTTCAGATGCTGATTCGCCAGGTGAGGAGGCAGGCCCTCAAGCTGCCACTGTGATTGATTCTGAAGGCGACGACAAGGAGGAAGCCTGACCAGCAGTGCCACCCTCAGCCGAGGCAGCCCATGGCCATAATGGGGATACGTCTTCCCTGGAGGGGAGCAGGGGGGAATGGTGTGAGGAGGGTGAAGCTCGAGGGCCCAGCGGGCTGCAGCAATGTGGGGGGATGGGGTAGGGAAGCTCGGCGGCCTTCTCGCCGGAGGGAGAGTCTGGCCTCGAGTCCTGCTACAGTGAGCGCAGAAGAGGTGCGGCTACTTGCTGAAATGAGCGCCCAGGCGGAGCACAGGCACACTGAGCTCATGGTTGCAGTGGCAAGGATGCTCGAATCCATAGAGTCACTGGCAAGGAGTGTCCAGGACTTCGGCATGTCAGTGGCAAGGAGTCTCCAGGACTTTGGCGCAGCACAGGCGGCTGCCACGCAAGTGCTTAGTGCTGCAATGCAGTCAGTGGCTGGTCTCATGCAGACGCAGATTGAGGCCACACGAGCACTGACTGCTGCCACCCTCGCTGGATCGGGCACGAATCGCCGGGGCCCTCGCCACGCCGCAGCAGGCCAGCAGTCTGTGCTTCAGCAGATTGCTCCGCATGCTGCAGTGCTGCCCCGTGGGAGTGCCAGTGTGTCGTCCGACCAGGGAGTTGCTGTCCTCTGTCAGGATGACACATTCCTGCTGCCAACACTCACTTCTCCACTGCAGCTGCCACCACCTGTAGGACAGACTGCTGCCGCTCATGCAGAGTTGGAGCAGTCAGCAGCCAGGCCCTCAGCTGGTCCAGGCCGTTCCTCAAGGGCATCTGCAGTCTCAGTTTCTGACAATCAGCAGCCTTCCCCCAGCCTTGCTGAAGCCACTGGGGTCCCATTGCGGAGCAGCTGCAGGGTGGGAAGGGGCGAATCTCGCAAGCGAAGCAGTCACCCTCGAAGGGCAAAAAGTAGGAGGTGTGGCAAAATGCTGTTAAATGTTTTATTGAAGGCTGAGGATCGTGGTCATTTTTTGGTTACTGTTTTGTTCATTGTCTCCAGATTGTGAGAGCCAGTTATGTGACTGACTGCTTTTTGGGGGGTTTCTCTCTATTACTTTGTCATGCGGGAAGGGCACACAGTTTTTTCCATAAAGAAGTGTCTTTATTCAGAATGTGTATGTTTGCTCTTTGAAGTATTTGTTGCCTTGACCGGCTTAGGGGTTGCGGCATGGTTCCATTCACGTTCTTTCAATGGCAGAAGCCATTCCCTCAGAGGGGGCCGAGAACCGATTTGCTATAAGCCGCTGACGGACGGCCCTTACACTTTGTGCCTCCCTCCTGTTTTGGTGCTCCTCCTCCTCCTCCTCCTCCTCCTCCTCCTCCTCCTCCTCTGCTGGTGCTCCAAGGTCTGGTGGCAGTGGCTGAGTCCTGAGGATTGCCAGGTTATGCAGCATGCAGCACTCTACAACGAAATGGGAGACTCGCTCAGGTGAGTACTGAAGGGCTCCCCCGGAATGGTCCAGGCAGCGGAACCGTTGCTTGAGCACGCCGATTGTGTGCTCAATGATGTTCCTGGTCGCTTGATGGCTCTCATTGTATCGTTCTTCAGCAGGGGTGCTGGGCGAACGGAGCGGGGTCATCAGCCAGGTGCACAGAGGATAGCCCTTGTCCCTGAGAAGCCAGTCTCCTGGGTGAGCCGGGGCCTTGAAAAGGTCTGCCACAGAAGTCTGGCGCAGGATGAAGGCATCGTGGCTGCTGCCTGGAAAGCGGGCATTGACAGCGAGTATCAGCTGTCTGCGGTCACAGGCCAACTGGACGTTCAACGAATGGAACCCCTTCCGGTTGCGGTAATCCTCGGCATTCTCTTGCGGCGCCCACAAAGCTACATGTGTGCAGTCAATGGCGCCCTGGACCATGGGGAAGCCCGCTATTATTGCAAATCCCATTGCGCGCTCTTGCTGCTTGTCCGGGGTCATGGGGAAGGAAATGTACTGATGTCTCCTTTTAAAGAGGGCATTCGTGACTTGACGGATCCAGCAATGTACCGCGAACTGGGAGATATTGGCAATGTCCCCAGTAGCGGATTGGAAGGAGCCGGTGGCATAGAAGTTGAGAGCCACTGTGACCTTCACTGCCACCGACAGAGACGTCCTGCTCCTCAGTTGAGGCTGCAGATCTGGCTGAAGCATGTGGCAGAGCTCAGTGACCACCTCCCTGCTGAATCGCAGCCTCCGAAAACACTGTTCCTCAGACATGTTGAGGTATGAGAACTGTTGGCGGAAAACCCTGGGACGGCAAGGTCTCCTGTGCCGACGCCTGTTGGCCCTCCTCCGTCTGGCCATGATTGGCACTCTCTCTCGGCGTCTCTGAGCCCTCTCAATGTAATGGAGAAGCCCAACGTTCCCACCCATTGCAGCCCCCATAGTATGTGGCCACTCAAGGTTATGCCAGTGAAAAAGCTACCCAACTACAAAGTTCTGGTCAGAATCCAAAAGTACCTCTGCGAGCGCTGACTCAATGCAGAAAGCTCTCTCCCTTTTTCTCTCTGCAAATCTCTCTCTCTCACAGAAGGAGTGGCCCAAAAATGGCTACCACAAAGAAGCCAGGAAGAGCCCCCTTTAAATAGCGCCCCCCCCAGCCCCACAGCGACTGAGAACCGTTCCAGTCAACCAGTTGCTGGGAGCGACAGGCGGAAAGGAGGGGGGCGCCACTGAATTTCCGGATCGGGGCGCCCCAAGGGCATCGCACCATGAACTGACGTCAGGATCTGCGCACGCAGCTGAGCGGGCGTTGCGGATTAGCGCCGCCACTAAATGTCCGCTCAATTTCGCAAGAGGCACAGGTCTCGCTGCGCCTGGGCGCTAGCCACCTCGTGCCCCACTTATCGCCCTCTTAAAGCGCTAACAGGTGGCGCAACCAACTGAATTTCTCCCCCTATTAGTCCAGGCCTCTGGATTACTCGTCCAGTAACATAACCGCTGTGCTACTTGTAAAGAAAAGTCCATAACCTCTTTTTGTGTAGGTTCTCTCATTTCTGCTGTGTGCTGCATTGTCCTGCAAAGTCATTTTGAGATATGGGAGGTTTGAAGAGCACATACAGTAACACCCAATTGCACATGGTGCATCCCAGCAAAAGGGAAATGAACATGCAGCATGCAGCTAGGTTTTGTGATAAATCCATGTAGTGGAACAAGAACTCGAAGAGGCGATATTTTGGAACTAGTACGAGTATTTTATTAAACAGAGTAACAAACATCATGCCTGCATCCTGGCATTCCACCTTTGCTGACCTTGACAGGAAGCAAACCTCTGACCTTAACAAGAAGCAAACCTCTGACCTTAGCAGTAGCATTGGCTACAGCACCACCTGGTGGATAACCTTAATCATAACATCCCAGATTACTATATCCCTCCGCCCTTAAGATTTCAGTATGAATTTCTTAACAGACAACCATTCCTGAGGGTCATATAAGGAGTCTCCATTCATCATGTTCCATACTTGATGAATCTAACAGTTCAGTATCAATCTCTCTGGTGGCTTGCGAGCCCTTTGTGAACGTCTAACAGTAAAGTCCCTGCTTGTTTGTGGTGAAGCCACCAGCTGCTCCTGAGCAGTGCTCAAAGTATCTGACACTGCAATGATGGTTTCCTCTTGACGAATGGGTTCCTGTGGAATTGTCTCTGTCCCTGGGGGTGGCCCCACAGATGCACTTGGATAACTGGGGGCAACCCTGTTTTCAGTCATTGCATCTGGAACCTTCATTTCAATTTCCCCTTGTCTGGGAAGTATCTGATCTACATGTCTGCATACTACCCTACCATCTCCCAACATGACCTTGTATGATACTGGACCTGTCATTGAGTCTATGAAGCCAGGAATCCACTTTGGTCCATAACTGAAATTCCTGGTAAGGACCGCATCTCCTTCTCCAAAACTTCGGCTCTTTGTTCTTTTGTCATGGTTCTCTTTTTGTTTGTTTTGTCTGTTTTCCATTTTCCTTTTTAGGTCTGGGTGGACAAGGTCAAGAGTGGAGCGTAGTCTACGACCTAATAACATCTCAGCAGGAGAGAGTCCTGTGGTGGATTGAGGTGTTATTCTGTAGCTGAACAGAACCCGTGACACTTTGGCTGCTAAACTCCCTGCTGCACTTTTTTTCATCATCTCCTTAAATGTTTGTACGGCTCTCTCCGCAAGTCCATTCGAGGACGGATGATATGGAGCCGAGGTCACCTGCACTATGCCATTTTTTTTCAAGAACTCTTTTGTCTCTGTACTCACAAAACAAGTGGCATTGTCACTCACCACGATCTCCGGTAGCCCTTGATTACTGAAGCTCCGACGCAGGCAGTCTACAGTAGTAGTGGCGGAAGCAGAATTTACAGGATAAACATCCATCCATTTGGAATGTGCATCAATGATTATGAGGAACATCTTCCCCATGAATGGACCCGCATAATCTAAGTGCAATCTTCTCCATGGTTTATCCGGCCACTCCCAGGGGTGGAGAGGAGCCGCTGCTGGTGCCTTCCGCGTTCCTGACAAGTGCTGCATGTCTTGACTAGATTTTCTATCTCCTCATCTAGCTTTGGCCACCACAAGTAACTCCTAGCCAAGGCTTTCATACGCGAGACCCCAGGATGACACTGATGTAGTTGCTCTAGGATAGACTGTCGTGCTGGCTGTGGAATAATCACTCGTGCTCCCCACAACACGCAACCATCCTGCACACTCAGCTCTGATTTCCTGACACACTAGGGTGTGAAGTCAGCCCCTTCCGAATGATGTGGCCATCCCCTCACCACATATTCTCGAACTCTAGACAGTACTGGATCTTTACCTGTCCATGTTCTTACTTGCTCTGCAGTCACAAGTGCAGTGTCAGTGTCCTCCAACATCAAAACTCTGTCCTCTGGAGCTGCACGGATAGGTGTGCCTGGCAGTGGAAGACGGCGCAAGGCATCTGCATTCCCATGGTACTTGCCCGCCTTGTAGACGACGACATACTCATATGCCATCAACGTCACTGCCCACCTCTGGATCCGGATGACACCATCTGTGGAACTGCTTTCATTTCATTGAAAAGAGAGAGAAGCGGTTTATGATCGGTGCATATGGTGAACTTCCTGCCATATATGTACTTGTGGAACCTCTGTAACCCAAACATTACTGCTAACCCCTCTTTGTCTAACTGGGAATAGTTTTTTTTCCGCTGCTGTTAGAGTTTGGGACATAAACCCTATGTCTTTCAGTTCCATCTTCCATGCAGTGTGAAAGAACTGCCCCCACCCCGTAAGGTGAAGCGTCACAAGAGAGAATGATGTCTTTCTCTGCATTGTAGTGAACCAGCACATCCGACGACAGCATCAGTTTCTTGGACTGTTCAAATGAAACCCCCTGCTCCTCTCCCCACTGCCACTGTGTCTCCTTGCGCAGTAGTTTGTGAAGAAGTGCTAACACAGTTGACAAGTTTGGTAAAAACCTGTTATAATAGTTCAGCAGTCCCAGGTAAGCTTTTAACTTGGCCACATATGTAGGAGCAGGGGCGTCCTGCAGTGCTTGTACCTTCTCCTTAAGTGGATGGAGCCCGGTGGCGTCCACTCTGTGTCCCAGGAACACTGCCTCATTCCCCAGGAAAGTGCACTTACTCCTCTTGAGCCGTAACCCTGCCCTCTCCAATCTCTGTAGTACCTCTCTCAGAGTGCTCAGATGCTCCTGGTCGGTTCTTCCTGTCACCAGAATGTCATCCAGATAGATGGAAACATGTGGAATCCCTTGCAGTACACCTTCGATTGTCCTCTGGAAGATAGCTGGACTAGATGAGACACCAAACGGTAAGCGATTATATGTAAACAAGCCCTTGTGTGTATTTATGGTGACATACTTCTTTGATTCGTCATCCAGTGTAATCTGCAAGTAGGCATGACTCATATCCAACTTTGTGAATTTCTTTCCTCCAGCCAGGATTGCAAAGAGATCCTCTGTTTTGGGAATCGGATACTGCTCTAGTTTGGACACCCGATTGACTGCCAATCTATAATCTCCACAGAGTCTTACCGAATTGTCCGGTTTCAAAACAGGTACTATGGGAGCAGCCCATTCCGAACATTTCACTGGCTCCAGTATGTTCTCTCTCAATAGACGGTCAAGCTCAGCCTCTACCTTTGGCTTCATGGCATAAGGCACAGGTCGTTGTTTAAAAAACCTTGGCGGTGCCTCCTTGTCTACATAAATCTTAGCTGGGGGGCCATTAAATGTGCCAAGTTCCTCCTTGAACACATTCTCATGTTCACTCAACACTTCTTGCAAAGTCAACTGTTTGCCCGCATCTATTTGATTTACTGCTCCCCAGTCTAATTTAAGTTCTTTTATCCAGCCCCGACCTAACAGGTTTGGTCCGGTACCCGATACTATAACTACAGGTAGCTGTTCCACTGTGTCCCTGTGTTGCACAGTTACATTAGCTGTACCTAATGTCTCTACTCGTTCACCTGTATATGTTTTAAGATGCAGGGAGCAAGGCTTTAACTCTGGAACTTTTGCACGGTTCCACAATTTTGAGTACTCTGCCTTGTTCATTATGGTCACGCCGCACTCTGTATCCACTTCAAAGTTCACCTTAGAGTCATTTACTGTCAGTTGCAATGTGATAGGAGCCACTTTTGGAATGTTCTCTAACATGCTATACATTATGAACATGTCCTCTTCTTCCTCAGCTTCCCCGCTGATGTGGTGTGCTCCATGTTTTTTCACTTCTCTCCTTTGGTTTTGCTGTCCTCCTCCTTTTGGTTTGGATTCCTCCACAGGTGATTTTGCCCTGCAAGCTCATTTTATGTGTCCTTGTTTCCCATACTTGTAGCACTTTTCCTCCAGAAACCGGCATTCACTCGCTAGGTGATCGCCCTTGCATCTATAACATGCCTTCACATGCTCACGTTGTGGTTTCTGACGCATGTTCAACTTGTGCACAACAACCTGACCTGCAACTTGCATAGCATTAGCCCTGTCTGACCTGTATTTCTTTAACATCTCGATTCGCTGTCTCTATGGCTTGAGCAAGTTCCAAAGCTTTTTCAGAAGTAAGCCCCATCTCAGATAATAATCTGCGCTGCATTCGGTCGTCCATAATTCCGCAAACTGGCCTATCTCGTAGCATTTCCTTCAGGTTGTTCCCATAATTGCAATCTTGTGCTAATTTACGCAACACCGCTACATAGTCCATTACGCTCTCTTCCTCTTTCCTGTTCCTTGAATTAAACTTGAACTGCTGTACAATCTCACTAGCCTTAGGGTTGAAATGTTCTTTTAGCAAAGCCACTAATTCAACAAATGATTTGTCTCCAGGCTTTTCAGGACTGAGCAGATTCCTCATCAAACTGTAGGTCTGGCTTCCCACTGAACTAAGCAGAATGGCTTTCCGTTTTCCGGCATCATTTATTTCATTTGCTTCGAAAAAAATAACCCAACACTTCACAGTATTCCTCCCAGGTTTGTGCTTGACTCTCAAAAGCGGAAACCGTTCCTACCATGGCAGCCATGCTCTCTTCCAACTGGTAGCTAACTTCAGCTCGTGATTTTGTTGTTTAAAAGTCCTGGCAGACTTCTCTTCTTTATCCAGGGTCCTTTTTACCTCATCGCCAAATGTGATAAAGCCATGTAGTGGAACAAGAACTCGAATAGGCGATATCTTGGAACTAGTACGAGTATTTTATTAAACAAACATAGTAACAAACATCATGCCTGCATCCTGGCATTCCATCTTTGCTGACCTTGACAGGAAGCATACCTCTGACCTTAACTGGAAGCAAACCTCTGACCTTAGCAGCAGCATTGGCTAGAGCACCACCTGGTGGATAACCTTAATCATAACATCCCAGATTACTATAGTTTTGTTGAAAGCTTGCTTTGTGGGCTCACCTGTACAAATGTTACTGTACCAATAGTTCAATTTTGAAGTTGCAGCTTAACATTGGTTAACAAAATAGTGGAGCAGGCTCAATGGGCCAAGTGGCCAACACCCATTGTATTACTGTATTACTAAAGTTTGTGATGCTTCAGTATGAGCTTGCGTACAAAACTGGGAAAGAGCTATAATGTTGTCTGTTTTGTATGTGGTCTCATTTAGGGTGTGAGGTTATAAGGAAATTATTTCCTTGCATGCATACTTTGCTTATCTACTTTAAATAGAGAAATGCTGGGTAGTCTTACCTTGTCCAAATTTCTGAGGTTAGCAAATTTCTTCCTCATCTGCTGTCAGTCCTCTGAATGTGGGACATTGCTTTGACTCTTTGACTCCATGCATTCTGGCTGTCTCTCTTGTGGGGAGCAATTGCTTTAGTGCCAAATAATGACCTGCTTTCGCCCAGATTTTAAAAGGAGCAGCTCCATACATAGACCATTAATTAGACAGTGGAGTTCTTTATAAGTGCTATGCCATTACTTTCAAGTAAGAACATAAGAACATAAGAAGTAGGAGCAGGAATAGGCCACACGGCCCCTCGGACCTGCTCCGCCATTCAATAGGATCATGGCTGATCCGAATCTAGACTCACGTCCACTTCCCTGCCCTCTCCCCGTAACCCCTATTTCCCTTATCTGCTAGGAAACTGTCTATCTCCGTTTTAAATTTATTTAATGTTGCAGCTTCCACAGCTCTCTGGGGTAGCAAATTCCATAGATTTACTACCCTCTGAGTGAAGAAGTTTCTCCTCACTCCTCATCTCAGTTTTGAAAGGGCAGCCCCTTATTCTAAGATTATGCCCACTAGTTCTAGTCTCACACATCAGTGGAAACATCCTCACCGCATCCACCCGATCAAGCCCCCTCACAATCTTATATGTTTCGATAAGATCGCCTCTCATTCTTCTGAACTCCAATGAGTAGAGGCCCAACCTACTCAACCTTTCCTCATACGTCAACCCCCTCATCTCCGGAATCAACCGAGTGAACCGTCTCTGAACCGCCTCGAGAGCAAGTATATCTTTTCTTAAGTATGGAAACCAAAACTGCACGCAGTATTCCAGGTGTGGCCTCACCAATACCCTGTATAACTGCAGCAAGACTTCCCTGTTTTTATACTCCATCCCCCTTGCAATAAAAGCCAAGATTCCATCGGCCTTCCTGATCACCTGCTGCACCTGCATACTAACTTTTTGTGTTTCATGCACCAGGACCCCCAGACCCCTTTGTAATGTAGCACTTTGCAGTTTCTCTCCATTTAGATAATAACTTGCTCTTTGATTTTTTCTGCCAAAGTGCATAACCTCACACTTTCCAATATTATGTTCCATCTGCCAAATCTCTGCCCACTCACTTAGCCTGTCTATATCCTTTTGCAGGTTTTTTATGTCCTCCTCACTCACTGCTTTCCCTCCCATCTTTGTATCGTCGGCAAACTTGGATATGTTACACTCGGTCCCTTCCTCCAAATCGTTAATATAGATTGTAAAGAGTTGGGGTCCCAGCACTGACCACTGCGGAACACCACTAGTTACTGGTTGCCAGCCCGAGAACGAACCATTTATCCCAACTCTTTGTTTTCTGTTAGATAGCCAATCTTCCACCCATGCCAGTATATTACCCCCAATCCCGTGATTTTTTATCTTGATCAGTAATCTTTTGTGTGGAACCTTGTCAAATGCCTTTTGGAAGTCCAAATACACTACATCCACTGGTTCCCCTTTATCCACCCTGTACGTTACGTCCTCAAAGAATTCTAACAAATTTGTCAAACATGACTTCCCCTTCATAAAACCATGCTGACTCTGTCCTATTAAATTATGTTTATCCAAATGCTCTGATACTGTTTCCTTAATAATGGACTCCAACATTTTGCCAACCACAGATGTTAGTCTAACTGATCTATAGTTTCCAGCTTTTTGTCTACTACCCTTCTTAAATAAGGGTGTTACATTAGCAGTTTTCCAATCTGCCAGGACCTTTCCTGAGTCCAGGGAGTTTTGGAAAATAATCACCAATGCATCCACAATCCCTACCGCCACTTCTCTCAAGACCCTAGGATGTAGGCCATCAGGTCCGGGGGATTTATCCGCCTTAAGTCCCATTATTTTACCGAGTACCATCTCCTTATTGATTTTTATCGTGTTTAGCTCCTCCCCCCCCCCCCCATTGCCCCCTGTTTGTCCAGTGTTGGGATATTTTTAGTGTCCTCTACTGTAAAGACTGATACAAAATATTTGTTCAGCGTCTTTGCCATCTCCATGTTCCCCACCACTAGTTTCCCGGTCTCATCCTCTAAGGGACCAACATTCACTTTAGCCACCCTTTTTGTTTTTATATAACTGTAGAAACTCTTGCTATCTGTTTTTATATTTTTTGCTAGTTTACTTTCATAATCTATCTTCCCTTTCTTAATTAATCTTTTAGTTATTGTTTGCTGGCTTTTAAATGCTTCCCAATCTTCTATCCTCCCACTAGATTTGGCTACTTTATATGCCCTTGTTTTCAGTCGGATACTATCCTTTATTACTTTACTAAGCCACAGATGGCTGTCTTTTCTTTTACTCCCCTTTTTCCTCAGTGGAATATATTTATCTTGAAAGATGTGAAATATCTCCTTGAATGTAGACCACTGCTCTTGTACCGTCTTACACTTTAATCTGTTTTCCCAGTCCACTTTAGTCAATTCTACTCTCATACCTTCATAGTCTCCTTTATTTATGCTCAGTACGCTGGTTTGAGATCCAACTCTCTCACCCTCAAACTGAATTTGCTGCCTATGATCCACTTGTTATCTGCAATGCCAACAGGAGTAACTCCTGTCAGTGGTAACTGCAGCTCCTTTAAGGGTTGTAGCTGTGCTAGATTTCCCATTCCCCTTCCCCGTACAGTGAGCTCCTGTAAGCAGGTCTAATCTAGGCAGTGAGTTTGCAATGAATATATAATATAAGGCAAACGCTGGAAGATTCAGTGGGTCAACCATTCCCAAGTTGTGCACCAATCTTATAGGCTCAGTGCCATCATTGGTAATGTGTTCTATGGAGACTTGATGAAAATTGCTCTATTAACAATTATTTATTCAAAAGTTAAAAATTTTAAAAAAGCATAATTTACCAGAAATGCAAGTCAAAGGTCCTGTTTGTTTCCTCACCTAGAACATTGTAAAGCTCTACAATCTTATTTTCTGGCCATGTAAGAATCTTTTTGGATGGGAAGGCTCTGTAATTATGTTTCTCTACTAATAACCATTTTTATGATGAGCTAGTTGGAATTTAAACAAGCATTCATTGCTACAGTCCTTTTCATTAAAAAAAACTCTTTTAGTAACTTTTCTTACCATGATTGCCCAAACTGTTAACGCTAACAGTGTCTCTGTTCAGGCACTATTATCTTGTTCCCAAAAATCATAGGGGTACTTTTATAAATTCAGGCTCTTGGCAGGTGAGGCTCTGTGTCAGGAGTGCTAATCTGTAGAATTACCTCATATATCTCAGCTTAATGCATTGCTTCACCAAAATAATTCAATTTTAGTGAAACATGATCTACTCTGTGTTTTTCCTTCAGTTGAAATCTTCAGTGCTTTACTGCCAAATTGCAGTAAGTCATATTTATTTGTACAGGGTGATGTCTCATTGCCACTTACTGCAACAATAATGTCAGTTAACTTCCATGGTTTAACTTAGTGCTTGCAGTGTATCAGAAAATTCTGTATCAATAGCTCAGCAACAATTAATTCAGCTAAAGAATCTCACAGAAGTCCAAAAACACGGTCCAATGTAACAATGGAATTTGAATATGCCAACTCTGTCAGATCACTGTTTAGATAACACTGATTAAAATATTAATTTTCTTTATTTTTGTCTCCAATTATTATTATTCTGCAGTTAAATGTTTTCTACTGATATTAAAACGGGTGCACTGCTGCAGCTCATCAGTTTGGTGCCACACAAAATCGGTGTGCTTCTGCATGAATGCGCCTCATAATACATACAAATCTTAAAAGAAGAAAAAACTTACTTTATCTGAGCAGCTTCCAGTGGCCCCTTTAAGGGCCGCTGGTTAGACCTCTTAACACCTAGAAAGCTTGACACTAGCATGCACTTTGCACGCTCTGCCCATTTCTCCATGAAAATTGCCACCGGAGGCCTACAACTGACGTAGGCCCCAATTTTCATATTTAAACAGCCTGCTGCCTGTTTTGAGCAGGAGTACATAGCGCTCATTTAAATGCCTGCCTGAGAATAGTGCCCCTACAAGGTGCTTCCCCAGTGGCTGCAGCATGGGTGGCAGAAGGCTGCTGACCTCCAATTGAGAAGACTGCAGATGGCCTCAGAGGGTGACCTCGAGCAGCTCTGGGCCTAGAAGGCCCGGCTTCAGACTGCACCATCTCAGCATGGGCTGCAGCGGCAGGGGTGACAGGGGTGGGAGCAGGAATGCTGTCATCCTGAGAGAGGACAGCAAGTTTGTGATCCATGGAGCCACTGCCACTCTACCGGGGTGACACCTCAGCAATCCCACTGATCTGTTGGAGAACAGATTGACGGACTGCTGTGAGGCCCTGGAGGCCCCTTTCAACAGTGGTATCCAGACCCATGAGAGTAGCATTCTGAGCTTCCACTGCAGCACTCAAACCTTTGATCGAAGCTGCTTGTGCTGCAATGGAAGCTGGGACATCAGCCATCAGATGCTGCATGATGGTGGGTTCCACAGGTGTGCTGATGGAAGTGACCACCTGTTCCATGCTGGAAAGGATGGGCTCTGAGCTTTGAACAAAGCCCTGTGCCAAGTTGGTGCTGGACTCCTCCATGCTCCTTGGCCTTGAATGCAGGCTTTCTGGCAGGCCTGCCAATGCACCAAGCATTTTGTTGTGCACACCCATTAGCCTTTTTCTCTAGCCTGGCCCATCAAAGTCCTCCTCTGAGTCCTCTACAGCAGAACTTTTTGGCGATTTCACCCTCCGGCGAGCTGCCAACTGCACCATCCTTGCCCCATGCCCTGGCTGCAGCGGACTTATGCCTAGTGTCTCACCACATGCAGATCCCACATCTATGCTATCCTCTAAGATGCAACAACTTAGATTTCTTTAGCGCCTTTAATGTAATAAAAAGTCACAAGGCACTTCAAAGGAGTGTTATCAAAAAGAAATTGACACGGAGCCATATAAGATGTTAGGGCAGACGACCAAAAGCTTGGTCAAAGAGGTAGGTTTTAAGGAGCGTCTTAAAGGAGGAAAGAGAAGTGGATAGGCAGAAAGATTTAGTGAGGGAATTCCAAACTTAGGACCTAGGCAGCTGAAGGCATGACAGCCAATGGTGGAGCATTTAAAATCGGGGATGTTCAAAAGGCCAGAATAGGCGGAGCGCAGAGGTCTAGGGGGATTATAGGGCTGGAGGGGATTACAGTGATAAGGAGGGCTGAGGCCATGGAGCGATTTGAAAACAAGGAAACAAAGTCTCGTCTTCACACTGAGGACACCCTCCATTGTGTTGTGTGGCACTACCACCCTACTAAATGGGATAAATTCAGAACAGATCTAGCAGCTCAAAACTGGCCATTCATGAGGTGCTGTGGGCCATCAGCAGCAGCAGAATTGTATTCCACCACAATCTGTAAACTCATGGCCTGGCATATCTCTCACTCTACAATTACCACCAAGCCAGGAGACCAACCCTGGTTCAATAAGGAGTGTAGAAGAGCATGCCAGGAGCAGCACCAGGCATACCTACAAATGAGGTGTCAACCTGGGGAAGCTGCAACACAAGACTACATGCATTCTTAAAAGCAGAAGCAGCATGCTATAGACAGAGCAAAGCGAACCCACAATCAACGGATCAGATCAAAGCTCTGCAGTCCTGCCACATCCAGTCGTGAATGGTGGTGTAACATTAAACAACTAACAGGAAAAGGAGGCTACATGGATATCCCCATCCTGAATGATGGTGGAGCCCAGCACATGAGTGCAAGAGACAAAGCTGAAGCGTTTGCAACCATCTTCAGCCAGAAGTCCCGAGTGGATGATCCATATTGGCCTCCTCCTGATGTCCCCACCACCAGAGAAGCCAGTCTTCAGCCAATTCGATTCACTCCATGTGATATCAAGAAACAGCTAAGCGCACTGGATACAGCAAAGGGTATGGGCCCTTACAACAGCCTGGCTGTCGTGCTGAAGACTTGTGCTCCAGAACTAGCCACACCTTTAGCTAAGCTGTTCCAGTACAGCTATAACACTGGCATCTATCTGACAATGTGGAAAACTGCCCAGATATGTCCTGTGCACAAAAAGCAGGTCAAATCCAATCCGGCCAATTACCGCCCCATCAGTCCACTCTCAGTCATCAGTAAAGTGATGGAAGGTGTTGTCGACAGTGCTATCAAGCAGCACTTACTCACCAATAACCTGCTCACTGATGCCCAGTTTGGGTTCCGCCAGGACCACTCGGCTCCAGACCTCATTACAGACTTGGTCTAAACATGGACAAAAGAGCCGAATTCCAGAGTTGAGGCGAGAATGACTGCCCTTAACATCAACGCAGCATTTGACCGAGTGTGGCATCAAGATGCCTTAATAAAATTGAAGTCAATGGGAATCGGGGGGAAAACTCCACTGGTTGGAGTCATACCTAGCACAAAGGAAGATGGTTGTGGTGGTTGAAGGTCAATCATAACAGCCCCAGGACATCACTGCAGGAGTTCCTCAGGGCAGTGTCCTAGGCCCAGCTGCTTCACCAATGACCTTCCCTCCATCATAAGGTCAGATGTTCGCTGATGATTGCACAGTGTTCAGTGCCATTTGCAACTCCTCAGATAATGAAGCAGTCCATGCCCGCATGCAGCAAGACCTGGATGACATTCAGGCTTGGGCTGAAAAGTAGCAAGTAACATTCACACCACACAAGTGCCAGGCAATGACTATCTCCAACAAGCAAGAGTCTAACCACCGCCCCTTGACATTCAACGGCATTACCATTGCCGAATCCTGCACCATCAATATCCTTGGGGTCACCATTGACCAGAAACTTAAGTGGACCAGCCACATAAGTGCTGTGGCAACAAGAGCAGGTCAGAGACTGGGTATTATGTGGTAAGTGTCACTCTTCCTGACTCCCCAAAGTCTTTCCACCATCTACAAGGCACAAGTCAGGAGTGTGATGGAATACTCTCCACTTGCCTGGATGAGTGCAGCTCCAACAACACTCAAGAAGCTCGACACCATCCAAGACAAAGCAACCCGCTTGATTGGCACCCCATCCACCACCTTAAACATTCACTCCCTCCCCCACCAGCATACCGCGGCTGCAGTGTATTCCATCTACAAGATGCACTGCAGCAACTCACCAAGACTTCTTTGGCAGCACCTCCCAAACCCACGACCTCTTCCACCTAGAAGGACAAGGGAAGCAGGTGCATGGGAACACCACCACCTACAGGTTTCCCTCCAAGTCACACACCATCCTGACTTGGAAGCATATCGCCGATCCTTCATCGTCCGCTGGGTCAAAATCTTGGAACTCCCTACCCAACAGCACTGTGGGAGTACCTTCACCAAACGGACTGCAGCGGTTCAAGAAGGCAGCTCACCACCACCTTCTCAAGGGCAACTAGGGATGGGCAATAAATGCTGGCCTTGCCAGCGACGCCGAGATCCCATGAACGAATACAAAGAAAAATCAGAATTTTAAAATTGAGGCATTGCTTAACTGGGAGCCAATGTAGGTCAGCAAGCACAGGGGAGATTGGTGAGCGGGACTTGGTGCAAGTTAGCACATGGGCAGCAGAGTTTTGGATGACCTCAAGTTTATGGAGGGTAGAACTAGGGAGGCCGGCCAGGAGTGCATTGGAATAGTCAAGTCTAGAGGGGATAAAGGCATGAGTTTCAGCAGCAGATAAGTTGAGGTAAGGGCGAAGATGGGCAATCTTACGAAGGCTGAAATGGGCGGTCTTGGTGGTAGAACGGATATAAGGTAGGAAGCTCAAATTGCGATCAAATATGACACCTTGGTTGTGAACAGACTTGGTCAGCCTTAGGCAGTTGCCAGGGAGAGAGATTGAATCAGTGGAAAGGGAACGGAGTTTATGGCTGTTAGATCCGTGGTTCAGTGGATAAATAATTAATCGGATGCTGTACATAAACAAATAACAGGTCTTCACTGGAGGAGGGTAATCTCGAGACTGGGGTACAGAGGCATGCGCACAGCTTATATACCGGTGTGGTCACTGCCGGTACTACAGTATACAGGAGCTGTAAAACGTAGTTCTGACTTAAAGCACATACACTACAATTCCTCCCTTTTTAGATTAATAATACCCCCTTAATATTCAAATAACAATTACATTTTTACATGTACATTCAATAACAAAAGTCCATTTATAGATTCAGTCTTTGGGGTGGCTTCCTGACCCTTTCGGGATAGCGCCTTTCCGGAGGTTCTTGTTCTTGGTGCAGAGGCGATTCTGACCCCCTTTCATCGGGTAGTTCATCGGGTTCCACTGCTACGGGGTCTGAAGTAGATACTACCGGTATGTCGGGTTCATCCCCAGGTACTCGAGACATGGGGTTGACGCATTCCTGTGATGCTAAGATCTGATCGACGTGGCGTCTCACAATGTTCTCCCCGACATCCACTGTGTACATTAATGGCCCCTGCCTTGTACATATCGTTCCGGGTTGCCACTTCTCTGTTCGATAGTCCCGGGCCAAGACTGGTTGCCCTACATTGAAGCTCCTTGTCGGCTTCTCGTTGATGTGCTGGAATTGTTTGTCCTCAACATTTCTTCGCACAATTGGTCTGAGCAAGTCCAGACAAGATCTCAACCTTCGGTTAAAGAACATCATGGCCGGGGTCTGGTAGGTAACTGCATGTGTCACGTTTCAGTAGGCTAATAAGATATTGTCCATCTTATGCTGTAGTGGAATTTCCTCGTCGCACATGGCCTTTATCGCCTTCTTAAAGGTTTGTACGAACCTCTCAGCCAATCCATTGGTGGCTGGATGATACGGGGCGGATGTGTAATGCCTTACCCCATTCCTTTTCATGAATTTTTGGAACTCGTCGGACACAAACTGTGGTCCATTATCAGAGCAGATCTGCTCTGGCAAACCGTTTCTGGCAAATATGGTCCGTAGGACTGCAATCGTTTTCTCTGTAGTGGTTGAAGACATCTTTATCACCTCAGGCCACTTTGAATGAGCATCCACTGCTATTAAGAACATTGAGTCCATGAATGGACCAGCGAAATCAATGTGCACCCGTTGCCATGGAAAGGAGGGCCACTCCCATGGTTGTAGAGGGGCATGTGGTGGTGCATTTTGGACCTTCTGGCATCCTAAGCAGCTCTTAGTTAGGTCTTCGATTTGTTGATCGATTCCCGGCCACCACACATAAGCCCTAGCAAGGCTTTTCATTTTCACACCCCGCAGATGACCTTCATGTAGCTCATTTAGCACTCTCTCCCTTAACTTGGGTGGAATCACCACTCTGGATCCACACATCACTGTCCCCTGGCATACTGACAGCTGTTCTTTTCTGGATGAGAATGCTGGCAACAGTGAGTCGCCATGTGTTGGCCATCCCCTCACCGTCAATTCATATACCCGTGACAGCGTCGGATCATTGCGGGTCTCCTTCTCTATATCCGCGTTTGTTACTGGCAATCGTTCAATTATCGACGAATAAAATATCTCGATAGGGTCCACTGCTGGTGCTTCCTCCGCCGTAGGCAGTGGCAGGCCCGATAGCCCATCAGCGTTCCCATGCTGTTTCGTGCCTTTATATTCTATTTCATATTGATTCGCCCCTAGAAACAGGGACCATCTTTGTAACCGCTGTGCAGTCATTACTGGCACGCCCTTCTTAGGATTAAAGATGGAGACAAGTGGTTGGTGGTCAGTCAGCAAGGTGAACTTCTGCCCATGCAGATAGTGGTTGAATTTTTTACTCCCCATACTTGGCTGAGGGCCTCCCTGTCAATCTGGGCGTAGTTGCGCTCGGCTGAGGTTAGTGACCGAGACGCAAAGGCTACTGGCCTCTCCAACCCGTCTGGGAATTTGAGCGACAGCACCGCTCCAATGCCGTAAAATGATGCATCACATGCCAAACGAATTGGTAGTGCTGGGTTGAAATGGGCCAACACCTCTTTTGATTTAATCAATTCTTTACACTACTGGAAAGCTCGTCTACGTTCGTCATCCCACTTCCATGGTACCCCTGTTTGCAGTAGGGTGTTCAGCGGGTGTAATACCGTAGACAAATTTGGTAAGAACTTGTGATAATAGTTTACCAGCCCGAGGAACGACCTCAGTTGTGACACATTTTCCGGTGCTGGAGCCTTGACTACTGCCTCTATCTTGTCAGGGGACTTATGTAACCCCTCTTCATCGATGACGTGGCCGCAATACGAGATCTGTTTCTGGAAAAACTCGCACTTGTGGCGATTAGCTCGTAGCCCATATTCCTTTAATCTGGCGAGCACCTTCTCCAAGTTAGCGAGGTGATCACTGTCATTTTCGCCCGTGACCAAGATGTCGTCCAAATAACACTGGGTCCCTGGAATCCCTTGCAGGACCTGATCCATCGCCTTTTTGCCAGATAGCCGGAGCCGAGGCTACGCCAAACACCAGCCGGTTGTATTGATAGAGACCTTTATGGGTGTTGATCGTAAGGTAATGTTTCGAAGCTTCTTCTACCTCCATTTGCAAGTACGCCTGGGCTAGATCAATTTTGGTGAAGCGTTTACCACCAGATAGCGAGGCGAAAATATCCTCAATTCGTGGAAGCGGATATTGCACCGTGTGAAGGACTGGGTTCACTGTCACCTTAAAATCCCCACGGATGCGGACCTTCTTTTGTTCCCCAGGCGTATTACTCAACGACCTCTTCATTACAGGAACGATGGGTGTAGCCCACTCGCTCCAGTCCACTTTGGACAGTACTCCTGAACGTTCCAACCCTTCCAGCTCTGCTTCAACCGCTGGTCTGATCGCATAAGGCACTGGTCTGGCCTTCAGAAACTTTGGGCTTGCATTATCCTCTATTTTAATTGTTGCTGTTATTCCTTTTAGTGTTCCTAGTCCCTCCTGGAACACTTCTTTTGCGTCAGTTAGCATTTTTGACAGTCGTCCGGGTGTGACGTCATCATCCTTTTTGGCCTCCACCTTCAGTGCCTGTATGGACTGCCAATCTAAATGTATCTTCCGGATCCATTCACGTCCTAGCAGTGGTGGTCCTCCATTTGGCAATACATATATATCCATTTTAGGTATTTCCTGACCTTTATATGTCACTTTCACCCTTATTTTTCCTTTGGGGTAGACTTTTTGCCCCGTATATGTCTTCAAGACAATCTCTGTAGCTTTCAAGGGTATGTGTGAAAATAGCCGCTTGTAGTCTCTTTGATTTATGACTGTTAGAGCTGACCCTGTGTCCAATTCCATTTCCACTTGGACTCCGTCTATCTTGAGTGTAACCCAGATAGTCTGGTGATCCTCCATTTCGGTTACATTATGTAGTTTCAGACAACCCAGCTCCTTGCTTCCGGAGTCTGTGTCACTTTTCTGTTCGTCTGAACCACTGTCCATCACCTGGTGTACCTTTTTGTACTTCTCCTGTGGAGATTTCTTACTGTTGGTTTTCTTCCCAGACCTGCAGACTCTTGCTATGTGTCCTGCTTTCCCACACTGTCTGCACACTTGGTCCTTGAACCAACAATCTTTCTGGCCATGTGTTGTTCTGCCGCAGCGATAGCACTTCCCTGTTCCATAGGTCATTTCGCTGGTGCCATATTCTTGCGGTCTCCATTGTATCTCTGCAGCGCCCCTTGCGGCTGCTTCGTGTGATACTGCCATACTGAAAGCTTTGTCCAGCGTAAGGTCCTTTTCTGATAGAAGCCGTTTCTGGGTTCCTTCACTTTGTAGCCCACACACAAACTTGTCCCTTAACGTGTCTGCTAGTCCCGCTCCAAACTGGCAGTATTTCGATAGCTTGTGCAGTTCCATTAGGTACTCAGCATTGCTTTCGTCTTTGTGTTGGTTCCTTTTATGGAACTTAAATCGTTCTGCTATCAGCAGCGGTGTGGGGTTTAAGTGGTCCTGTAGGATTTCTACTATGCGTTCAAAATTCTTGTTTACCGGCTTCTCTGGGGTTATTAGATTTTGCAGTAACCCATAAGTTTTTGCACCCATGGAATTTAACAGTACCAGTGCTTTATTAGCATCTGGCACTTCATTCGCCCTGCAGTACACCTCAATACGTTCCACATATGTCGCCCAATCTTCGACTTCATTGTCGACGTAGAGATACTGCCACTCTTCGGCATCCTTGGTTGTGCGTTAACTATCACCAATGGCGCCTCCCGCGCTTTCCTTCCTTCCCGCGCTCGCCCGTCTTCTCCGCTGCGGCTTCGCAAAATGGCGTCTCCCGCGCTCTTCCTTCTTCTCCGCGGCTCAATGGCGCCTCCCGCGCTCTCCCTGCTTCTCCGCGGCTCAATGGCGTCTCTGCTTGCTTTGCCCCGCGGACCCTGATCAGCCCGTGATCCCTGGCTGTGCTCTGCGCGTTCTTCTCTTGATATTTGTCGACGCTGCTCAGTCTAGAACCCGGCTGTTTCTTACCCTCTCTCTCTCTCCGGTTTGCAGTATTTTTCCTCAACGCCGCTCGGTGATCAACCCCCGGCTGCGCCCTGCTCTCTTCACCCACTTTCTTACCCCGTCGATGCTGCCCGGCTCTCTCTCTCTGCCGTCGGTCGGCTCCAGCCGCCGCTACTCGGGAAGGGTCTGCTCTGGACCGGTCGTCGGTCTCTTACAGCTCGTTGTGGCTGGGGAACCAAGCCCGGCTCTCCACAGCCTCCCCAGCGAAGTTGGATCTCTGCCTGACTGCTGGGCGGTTGCTCCCGGTTGACACCCGTGTTCCTGGACTCGACTATTTTTTTTATTTTTATGTTGCAGGTAGATTCGCATCAACACTCGTCGCCACTGTTAGATCCGTGGTTCAGTGGATAAATAATTACACGGATGCTGTACATAAACAAATAACAGGTCTTTACTGGAGGAGGGTAATCTCTAGACTGGGTTACAGAGGCATGCGCACAGCTTATATACCGGTGTGGTCACTGCCAGTACTACAGTATACAGGAGCTGTAAAAAGTAGTTCTGACTTCAAGCACATACACTGCAATGGCGTGAAATGAAGACAATGGCTTTGGTCTTCCCAATATTTAATTGGAGGAAATTTCTACTCATCCAGTGCTGGATGTCGGGCAAGCAGTCTGATAGTATAGAGATGGCGCAGGGCTCGAGAGACATGGAGGAGGAGAGGTAGGTATCATCAGCATACATGTGAAAACTCACATTGTGTTGCCGGATGATGTCACTGAACGGCAGCATGTAGTTGATAAACAGGAGGGGGCCAAGGATAGATCCTTGGGTGACACCAGAGGTGACAGCGCAGTATCGGGAAGAGAAGCCATTGCAGGTGATTCTATTGTTACAGCTAGAAAGATAGGAATGAAACCAGGCAAGTGCAGTCCCATCCAGCTGGACGACAGTGGAGAGGCTTTGGAGCAGAATTTTGTGATCAACCATGTCAATGGCTGCAGACAGGTCCAGAAGGATGAAAAGGGATCAGTGGTGTACACTTAAGGAGTTATTTTACAACTTCCAAAAAACAAACAACAAAAAAAATATATTCCACTGAAAAGAAAAGGGTGTAAAAGAAAAGACAGCCACCCGTGGCTAAGTAAAGAAATTAAGGATAGTATTCCACTAAAAACAAGGGCATATAAGGTAGTCAAATCTAGTGGGAGGATAGAGGATTGGGAAAACTTTAAAAGACAGCAAAAAATAACAAAAAGATTGATTAAGAAAGGGAAGATAGATTATGAAAGTAAATTAGCAAAAAATATAAAAACAGATACAGGTAGACTATCCTTTATCCGAAAACCTCGGGACCAGCCGTGTTTCGGTTTTCGGAGAATTTCGGATTTCGGAAGGAGGGTCGGCAGGGGTCCGCAGGGGGCTCGGCGGGGGGTCGTGCGCATGACCCCCCGCCGACCCCCGCCGGCCCCGACCCCTGCCGACCCCCCCGCGGACCCCCGCCGGCCCCGACCCCCACCGACCCCCCCGCGGACCCCTGTGGGCCCCGACCCCCCCGCGGACCCCCGCCGGCCCCGACCCCCCCGCCAACCCCCCCGCCGGGCCCGACCCCCGCCGACCCCCCCCGGCGCCGACCCCCCCGCGGACCCCCGCCGACCCCGACCCCCGCCGACTTACGGTCGGGGTCGGCGGGGGTCCGCGGGGGGGTCGGCGGGGGTCGGGGGTCCGCGGGGGGGTCGGCGGGGGGACGTGCGCACGACTTACGCTGACGCTCAGCGTAAGTCGGCGGGGGTCGGGGTCGGCGGGGGTCCGCGGGGGGGGTTCGGCGGGGGTCGGGGCCGGCGGGGGTCCGCGGGGGGGTCGGCGGGGGTCAGGGCCGGCGGGGGTCCGCGGGGGGTCCGCGGGGGGTCGTGCACACGACTTACGCTGGACTTACGCTGACCGAAAAAACCTTCGGTTTTTAGAGGGTTTCGGTTTTCGGAAGTCCGGATAAAGGGTAGTCTACCTGTAGTAAGAGTTTTTATAGTTATATAAAAAGAAAAAGGGTGGCTAAAGTAAATGTTGGTCCCTTAGAGGATGAGACCGGGAAATTAATGGTGGGAAATATGGAGATGGCAAAAACACTGAATGAGTATTTTGTATCAGTCTTTACAGTAGAGAACACTAAGAATATCCCAACACTGGACAAACAGGGGGCTGAAGGGGGGGGAGGAGCTAAACACGATCAAAATCACTAAGGAAGTGGTACTCGGTAAAATAATGGGACTCAAGGCGGATAAATCACCTGGACCTGATGGCTTACATCCTAGGGTCTTGAGGGAAGTGGCGGTAGGGATTGTGGATGCATTGGTAATAATTTTCCAAAACTCCCTGGACTCAGCAAACGTCCCGGCAGACTGGAAAACTGCTAATGTAACACCCTTATTTAAAAAGTGCAGTAGACAGAAGGCTGGAAACTATAGACCAGTTAGCCTAACATCTGTGGTAGGTAAAATGTTGGAGTCCATTATTAAGGAGACAGTAACAGGACATTTGGATAATCATAATTTAATAGGACAAAGTCAACATGGTTTTATGAAGGGGAAGTCATGTTTGACAAATTTGCTGGAGTTCTTTGAGGAAGCAACATATAGGGTGGATAAAGGGGAACCAATGGACGTAGTGTATTTAGACTTCCAAAAGGCATTTGACAAGGTGCCACACAAAAGATTATTGCTTAAGATAAAAAATCACAGGATTGGGCGTAATATTCTGGCATGGATAGAGGATTGGCTATCTAACAGAAGGCAGAGAGTTGGGTTAAATGGTTCATTCTCAGACGCAATCAGTAACTAGTGGTGTTCCGCAGGGGTCAGTGCTGGGTCCCCAACTCTTTACAATCTATATTAACGATTTGGAGGAGGGGACCGAGTGTAACATATCAAAGTTTGCAGATGATACTAAGATGGGAGGGAAAGTAGTGAGTGAGGAGGACATAAAAAACCTGCAAGGGGACATAGACAGGCTGAGTAAATGGGCAGAGATTTGGCAGATGGAATACAATACTGGAAAGTGTGAGGTTATGCACTTTGGCAGGAAAAATCATAGAGCAAGTTATTATCTTAATGGCAAGAAACTGGAAAGTACTGAAGTACAAAGGGATCTGGGGGTCCTGGTGCACGAAACTCAAAAGGTTAGTATGCAGGTGCAGCAAGTGATTAAGAAGGCCAATGGAATGTTGGCTTTCATTGCTAGGGGGGATAGAATATAAAAATAGGGAGGTGTTGCTTCAGTTGTACAAGTTGGTGAGACCGCACCTGGAATACTGCCTACAGTTTTGGTGTCCATACTTAAGAAAAGACATACTTGCTCTCGAGTCAGTACAAAGAAGGTTCACTCGGTTAATCCCGGGGATGAGGGGATGGACATATGAGGAGAGGTTGAGTAGATTGGGACTCTACTCATTGGAGTTCAGAAGAATGAGAGGCGATCTTATTGAAACATATAAGATTGTGAAGGGGTTGGATCGGGTGGATGCGGGGAGGATGTTCCCGATGATGGGTGAAACTGGAACTAGGGGGCATAGTCTTAGAATAAGGGGCTGCTCTTTCAAAACTGAGATGAGGAGGAACTACTTCACTCAGAGGGTGGTAGGTCCATGGAATATGCTGCCCCAAAAAGCTGTAGAAGCTACATCATTACATAAATTTAAAACAGAAATATAGAGAGTTTCCTAGAAGTAAAGGGAATTAAGGGTTACGGGGAGCGGGCAGGAGTTTGGACATGAGTCTAGGTTCGGATCGGTCATGGCCCTGTGGGTAGCGGAGCGGGCCCAGGGGCCATGTAGCCTGATCCTGCTCCTATTTCATGTGTCTAATTCTGTTAGATTCAGGAGATAGTTCTGTGATAGTAGATTGGCGGTTAGGATCAGATCAGCCATGATCTTATTGAATGGCGGAGCAGGCTCGAGGGGCCGATTGGCCTACTCCTGCTCCTATTTCTTATGTTCTTATGTTCTTACCTATGTTAGTCAATTAGGATGTCATTTGTGACCTTGGTAAGAGCAGTTTCGGTACTATGGCAAGGGCAGAAGCCTGATTGGAGGGTGTGAAACAAGGAGTTCTTGGAAAGATGGGCACGGATTTGGGAGGCGACAATACGTTCAAGAGCTTTGGAGAGGAAAGGATGGTTGGAGATGGGGTGATAGATTGCAAGGATGGAGGGGGTCAAGGGCTGTTTTTTTGAGGAGAGAGGTGATGACGGCAGATTTGAAGGAAAGGGGGACAATACCTGAGCAGAGAGAACCGTTAAAATATCCGCTAAGCTGGTGCCAGGAAGAGAAGTTGGGAGTTCAGCAATTTAGTAGGGATAGGGTCGAGAGAGCAGGAGTTCGGTCGCATTGAAAAGATAAGCTTTGAAAGGACAAATGGGGAGATAGGAGAGAAATTAGAGAAATATGCAAAATGTGGCCTTTTTTTTGTTGCATTGCAGTTTAATTTATCCTTTTACTTTTGTCTGCCTCTTTTTACCAGCTACCATTCAAGAAAGTTCCCTATGATAGGCAACAGCGCACTCTGAATAGAATGGGCATTCATTTGGGAATTCCTCATGTCTTCAGGGAAATAGATTATGAGGATGAGTTCCACAGCCATGAGTAGAAGCAGACACACCTGTATCAGAACTAGGTTCATGACCTATTGCTACCCAAGGAGCCATGTTTAAAGACCACAAGCGAAAATGCAAGGGTTTTACGGCACCTGTTACCGTAAAAAAATGGCAAAAGAGCGACAGCCACCGTCCTTTCGCCAGCTGGTGGCGGGTCCCGTGGCATCCTCCATTTTGGACCTCCCCTTTGTGCTGCCGGTAAGCATTAGTGCCCTACAAAAAAAATGGTGGATTGGTGATGTCAAACGGCGAGCAACACAGACTTAATGTCACCATGGTCAACTTCAACCCTAACACTGAGTTCAGCACTGGGTCATAACCATGCCAGGGAAACCCAGCTTGCAAAGAGACTGACAGAGGCGCCGTCAGCACTTCTTAAAGGGACACACACATCTTTTAGCTAAGTTTGCATTTAAGCTTTAGGACTGGGTATTTTTCATTTTATTGAAGTAGTGGTTTGCTGCAATACATGTTAAAAGTTTTTTAAGTGTGTAGGGAGTGCTACTGGATGCTTGCAAGGCCTCAGATGGTAAAGGATGGCCTCTGAAAAAACAGAAAATGCTGCAAATATTCAACAGGTCAGGCAACATCTGTGGAGAGAGAAACAGGGTCGATTTTAACTCAGGTGCGGGGGATTGTCGGGTTCCCCGAATTTGGTGTTTCCCACTCGAATCTAAATGGGTCTGTGAGATTGATGCAATTTTCACTCAAATTGGCCAATTGATTTCCAACGTTAGGGAAGCCTTGGCAATTGAGTATTTCCAGTCAGAAAGTCGCAGAATATGACGTCATCATTGCTGCTGCTTTTAGGGCCCACAGCAAGCCTTGCTTCTTCTGCAGGCTTCCAAACTTCACCATTGAGATGGCACAGGGGCCTGCAGGAGCAACGGCCCGCGGGAGGGCAAGAGCTGCCCCCAAATTTGATGAGGCTGCACTCCAGGCATTGCTGGATGGTGCTAGGGCCCACAGGGAGGTCCTGTTCCCTTCTTCAGGGAGGAAGAGGCCTCCCAGTCAGACCAAGGCTGTGTGGCCAAAGGTGGCTGGTGAAGTCAACTCCTTGGGGCTCACACGGCGCACCTGGATGCAGTGCAGGAAAAGATTCCATGACCTTCATCGCACTGGAAAAGTAAGTACTGTATGAAGTTTCCATCACCCTCAATCTGATCCCCATTGCCTTTCCTCACCAGCACTCAGCTTTAGTAATCTCTTCCTCCATATTCCACTTGACACTCACATCCATGCACCCTTACCCACTCTCTCGCTCTCTATGCTCACATTCACATAACTATTCCACCATGCAGCCCTCACACTCCCTCTCACTCTGATGCTTTGAACACAACTGACAACACACAGGGAGGGCCCTTGGTCTTGCAACCTCACTCCATCATTGCCTCCTTCTAAGTATCTATGCTATGCAATCTCTGCACTCACTCCTTATTCTCACTCAACCTCCACTTGTCTCCCTCATTGCAGGAAAAGAGAGCTCACAACAGGAGAGAGCGAGATAGGACAGGAGGAGGGCCGCCCTCATTAGCCCAGCTCACCCCCTGGGAGGAAGGCGTCCTGGAGCTTGTCGGGGCTGACATAGATGCGGAAGTTGGGGAAGGAGAGACAGGTGCATCTCCGCAAGCTGGTGACAGAATAGTTATCCATCTCTCCCATTGGCATTGCATGAGTCGCTGATAATAATTCTGAAGCTACATCATATGGACTTATGATCATCTGCAAAATGCAATGTGCATGTAACCTTGGCATCACATCTCTAACTTTTTCCTTGACTCCCCCACAGGACCATCGAGAGCCCCCGTCCCCAGTGTGCAGGAGGAAGTGCCTGAGATGCCAGACTCCTCAGAGGAATCTGCAACCTCTGAGGGTGCAGCGTCAGCAGAAATAAGTGCACCCAGCACCAGCGCAGACACTCAAACCTCGGTGGGACCTTCGGGACATAGAGTAGAGTTGTCACTTGGTGTATCACAGCTCACAAGTGAGCATCAGCAAATTGTGGAGACAGGGACAGCAGTGGAGAGTCCTCGTCGGAGGGCGCAGGACTCTGCCAGCTCGGCTCAGCTGCATGTCGACCCTCTGCCTCTGGGTCCATCCGTAAGATCAGAGGTGATGGAACTCCATGCACAGATGCAGGAGTCTCTGGCAGGTTTTGTCTCTAGGGTCGCTGCGAGTGTGGAGCGAATGGAGGAGTCCATAGTGAAGGATGTCTCGGAGCGGGTGCAGAGCATTCTGAAGGGGGAGGGGGATCAGCCAGTTGTCGTGGTACATGTAGGTACCAACGATGTAGGTAAAAAGAGGGAGGAGGTCCTACAAGCTGAATTTAGGGAGTTAGGAGCTAAATTGAAAAGTAGGACCTCAAAGGTAGTAATCTCTGGATTGCTACCAGTGCCACGAGCTAATAAGTTTAGAGAGAGTTAGATAAGCTAAATACGTGGCTTGAGCAGTGGTGCAAGGGAGAGGGATTTAAATTCCTGAGGCATTGGAACCAGTTCTTGGGGAGGAGTGACCTGTACCAAGGGGACGGTCTACACCTGAACTGTGAGGGAGCCGATGTCCTCGGGGTAATATTTTCGAGGGCGGTTCGGGAGGATTTAAACTAATTTGGCAGGGGGATGGGAACCTAGGTAGTGGAAAAGAGGGAAGTCATATGAAGTCAGAAATAGATGGTAGAAAGGTGAGAAGCAATAAGCAAAGGAGAGAAACACAAAGGGCCAAACTAATTCATAATGAGAGTGTGAAAAAAGCAAGCCTGAAGGCTTTGTATCTTAATGCTAGAAGCATTAGGAACAAGGTGGATGAATTAGTTGTGGAAATAGAGGTAAACAAGTATGATTTGATTGGGATTACAGAAACGTGGCTGCAGGGTGGGCAAGGCTGGGAACTTAACATCCAGGGATATACAATATTTAGGAAGGATCGGCAAAAAGGTAGGGGAGGTGGGGTAGCATTGCTGGTAAAGGAGGGGATTAATGCAATGGAAAGGAAGGATATTAACTCGGATGAAACGGAATCTGTATGGGTAGAAATGAGAAATAGCAAGGGGAGGAAAACGTTAGTGGGTGTGATATATAGGCCTCCAAATAGTAATATGGAGGTGAGGGAAGGCATAAAAAGGGAAATTAGAGAAGCGTGCGATAAGAGCACAGCTGTCATCATGGGTGACTTTAATTTACATATTGATTGGACTACCCAAATTAGTAAAAATTCTGAGGAGGAGGAATTCCTGGAATGTTTTCGGGACGGTTATCTGGACCAATATGTCGAGGAGCCGACTCGAGATCAGGCCATTTTAGACTGGGTATTGTGCAATGAGAAGGGACTTATCAGCAATCTTCTTGTACGAGGCCCCTTGGGTCAGAGCGATCATAATATGATCGAGCTCTCAGTCGAGATGGAGAGTGAGGAAATTGAATCAGAGACTAAGGTCCAGAACTTAAATAAAGGGAATTACGAGGGTATGAGACGGGAATTGGGTAAGATTGATTGGGTGGTGTTTCTGGGGGGATTGACAGTGGATAGACAATGGCAAGCATTCAAAGATAGAATGGAAGAATTCCAGAACATGTTTATACCGGTTTGGCATAAAAATAAACCTAAAAAGGTGACTCAACCGTGGATAACAAGGGAAATTAGGGACAGCATAAAATCAAAAAAAAGGGCATATCAACTGGCAAAAAAAAGCACCAGACCGGAAGATTGGGGGCAGTACAGGATACAGCAAAAGAGGACAAAGGGATTAATCAGGAAGGGGAAAATAGAATACGAAAGTAAACTTGCAGCAAACATAAAGACAGACTGCAAAAGCTTTTATCGGTATATCAGGAGGAAAAGACTGGTAAAATCCCAAGTCGGTCCCTTGCAGTCCGATTCGGGAGAATATATAATGGAGAATAAGGAAATGGCAGACCAATTAAACTCCTACTTTGGTTCTGTATTCACAAAGGAGGACACAAATAACCTCCCAGGAATATCGGCAAACATAGGGACTAATGAGAGGGAGGAGCTGACAGAAATTAGTATCTCTAGGGATATGGTGTTGGGTAAGTTGAGGGGACTGAAGGCCGACAAATCCCCGGGGCCTGATAAACTACATCCTAGGGTACTTAAGGAGGTGGCCCTGGAGATAGCAGATGCTCTAAGGATCATCTTCCGGAACTCCATTGACTCGGGAACAGTACCCGTGGATTGGAGGGTAGCTAATGTTACCCCAATATTTAAAAAGGGGGGTAGAGAGAAAGCAGGGAATTATAGACCAGTAAGCCTTACATCGGTTGTGGGCAAAATGCTAGAGTCCATTATTAAGGATAAAATAGCGGAGCACTTGACAAATGGGGAAAGGATCGGACAGAGTCAACATGGATTTACAAAGGGTAAATCGTGTTTGACTAATCTGCTGGAACTTTTTGAGGAAGTAACTGGTAAAATAGATGGGGGAGAGCCAGTGGATGTGGTGTACCTTGACTTCCAGAAAGCCTTCGATAAGGTTCCACACAAAAGATTATCATGCAAAATTAAGGCTCATGGGATTGGGGGCAAAGTATTAACGTGGATAGAGAACTGGCTGGCGGATAGAAAACAGAGAGTTGGAATAAACGGCTCGTTTTCGGAGTGGCAGGCAGTGACCAGCGGGGTGCCACAAGGATCTGTCCTGGGACCCCAGCTGTTCACAATATATATATAAATGATCTGGATCAGGGAATTGGATGCAATATTTCCAAATTCGCTGACGACACTAAACTAGGAGGAGGGGTGGGCTCTGATGAGGATGTCAGGAGGCTACAGTGCGATTTGGACAGGTTGGGGGAATGGGCGGATACGTGGCAGATGCACTATAATGTGGATAAATGCGAGGTTATCCACTTTGGGGGTAAAAACAGGAGGGTAGATTATTATCTAAATGGCAATAGATTGGGAGATGGGGAAGTGCAGAGGGACCTGGGTGTTCTTGTGCACCAGTCACTGAAGGAGAGCATGCAGGTGCAACAGGCGATTAAGAAGGCAAATGGTATGTTGGCCTTCATATCAAGGGGGTTCGAGAATAGGAATAGGGATACCTTACTACAGCTGTACAAGGTGCTGGTGAGACCGCATCTGGAGTATTGTGTACAGTTTTGGTCGCCCCATCTGCGGAAGGATGTTCTTGCCATGGAAAGAGTGCAGCGGCGATTCACCAGGCTGATACCTGGAATGGCGGGAATGACCTACGAGGAGAGATTGAATAGTTTGGGCTTGTACTCACTGGAGTTTAGAAGATTGAGAGGGGATCTCATCGAAACATATAAAATTATGGCAGGCCTGGACAGGCTGAATTCAGAGAGAATGTTTCCAATGGCAGGGGAGCACAGAACCAGGGGCCACAGTCTAAAAATAGCGGGCAAATCATTTAAAACAGAGATGAGGAAGAGTTTCTTCACTCAAAGAGTGGTGAGCCTGTGGAATTCCCTGCCACAGAGGGCTGTGAAGGCTAATTCAATAAATATTTTCAAGAGAGAATTGGATATATTTCTGAAGGCTAAGGGGATTAAGGGTTACGGAGAAAAGGCGGGGACGGGGTACTGAACTGGTAAGATCAGCTATGATCTCAGACGAAGATCAGCCATGATCTCATTGAATGGCGGAGCAGGCTCAAAGGGCCGAATGGCCTACTCCTGTTCCTATCTCTATGTTTCTATGTTTCTATGAGCAGAGCCTTTGTGGAGTCATTGGCGCATGAACGCATCAACACGGAAAGGATGGCTACCTACATGGAAATGAATGCTGCCTCCATGGTAAGGCTGGCTACGGTAGAGGAGAGGAGGGCTACGGCCATGGAGGAGGTTAGTCACCAGGGTATGGAAAACATGGTGAGTGTTCAGAATAGAATGACATCTCTTGAGGAGCGATGGGCATCTATTGAACAGAGAAACCAGACCTTCATGGAAGTCCTTCTGAGTAGGACTGCCATGGTAGATACAGGTCCCCATGGCCCCCCCCTGGTGTGCAGCAACGTGCTCTCAAGCCACTTGCAGGCACTGAGGGGGACCTGACCCATGAGAGGGAGGTTGGTGGCAGATCTCAAGGAAGTGAGGGGCTCCTCTCCAAGTGTTCACACTTCCATGCCACTGCAGAGCCCTCGGTCAAAGCCCCACCGGAGTCCACACCCAACTGAGATAGACGTCTCAACTCCTGTACAGCCGCAGGAGCAGCAGACTGCTGACGAGCCCTCACAGGCTCGCCACCCCAGAGGACGCCCGCCAAAGGTGTCGAGACAGGAGCAGCAGGAAAGTGAGCAAGGGGCCTCCACATCTGCTGAAGCCACAGGGGAACCATTATGTAGGAGCACGCGTAAGAGGAAAATAAAGCACAAATAGTCACGAAGGTAGTCACTTGAGTGAAATGTTGTGTATTCTGTAAAAATGCCATCAGTTGTTTGTTTTGCATAAAAACTCTGATGGCAACTTCTGCAGTTGTGGCGTGCGTCATTTCGCGAATGGGGCTGGAGGTCCTCTAATGCCAAGAAGGGAAGGAAAAAAAGGCCTTCCATGCTTCTGGTAGATGCCTCAGTTGAGGAAGCGCTGAGTGGGGCTGGCGAGAGGGGTTTCGCAGGAGGTCACACTGGAGAAGTGTGTGAGGCTCCAACCTTCCACAGGTGTGGTTAAGCCTGGTAAAAGTTGCCCAGGCCTGAAACAACAAAGTCCTGCCACCTGCAAATGATGGCTGATCAAATCTCTTTAATTGTTGACCTGCAGCTGATAGTCAGCAAGCCAATAGTGTTCACGCCAGGTTTCACAGGCGTGATCCCCACCAGGCGTGTTTTACGTGGGAAAAGGGTTAAACAGGCAAGGGCCTGTTAAAATGGGATTATAAAGGCCAATGAGTGCTGTTTAAGGGTCCTAAAGACCAGTTCCGCCTGTTGCAGGCAGAACTGATTCGGGACCATCAGACACACCTGGGTTAAAATGGCATGGAGGCGGGAACCAGGCGGGGGGGTCCCGACCCCCAGGTTTTGCGATTTTAACCCCCCACACGCCTCAAAGCCCGCCTAACGGCTGAGTTAAAATCAAGCCCCACATCTCAGGTCTAGATGCTGCCTGACCTGCTGAGTATTTCCAGCATTTTACGTTGTCATATCAGATTTACAACATCCACTCACAGAGGGAAGAGGAAGACACAGAAGAGGAAGAAGCAAGAGAGAAGGAAGCCAAAGAGCAAGAAACAGAAGAGGAAGAAGCAGACGGAAGGATGCATCCCAGACAACCGCTTTGTAGCCGGAATATCCGGGATGGAATTGTCCACCTGCGATCCCAGTGACCACAACCCCAATTCCCCTTTCAACATTAATCCCACACCTTACCTTCCCTCTGTTACTGACCATCACAGCGTCATCGTGGCCACAATGCTTAAATGAAAGCCACCACAAAGCAAAATTTCCAATACAACTTTATGCATCTATCCATCCAATATGACATAAAGAAATCAACTCATCACCCTTATGCATTCTCTTAGTGACTGTCTTGCGTGTGCCTTTGCCTGTCTTACTGATGTCATGCAGTACAACCCCAGTGGCTGCAGCATGGCTGGTAGAAGGCGGCAGACTTTCAGTAGGGGATACTGCAAATGGCCTTGCTGGTCGACCTTGAGGAGCTGATGGCTGGGAGTGTCAAATCAATCTTCTTCTTCTTGTTCTTCTTCACTCTCCTCTCCCTCTTCTTGGTCACCTACTGGTTGGGCGGGCTGCATTTCTTGTGTGTGAAATGAGGAAAGCACAAGGATGGAGTTGTGGTGAGGAGAGGGCGGGAAAGCAAGAGGTGCATGTGAGGAGGAGGATACCAGCATTTTGTATCCTTTCAGCTCCACCGCTAGCCAAGGGCTCAGCCATGCCCCAGCCAAGAATGGCCTGTACTGTCTCCTCCAAGGGGGTGAAGTGAGGCTAGGAATGGGTGATGTGCTTCGTGAATGGTACAGATTACTAGTAGGTGAGTGATTGCGGGGGGAGTTGTGCATTGAGAAGTGTGTGAGGCCAGTGATGCAATTAGAAGGAGATGGCTTTTGAAGATGCATTCTCTGACCTTGAACAGTGGTCTGAGGTCATGAAGCTTCATTGGGCACTGGAGCCAGGTGGTGGGGGGCAATACTGCTGGCAGTGACGACCTCAGTAATGCGGCCCCACATCATTCTTTCTGGAGGGTAGAGGACCTCTCTTTCAGTGTTCGCTCCCTGCACAAAGCTGGAGTGCTTTGTTTGAGACCCTGGGTGTCCCTTCCCTGGCTTGCTGAGCCATTTCTTTTAATGCTAAAGCAATTTTCCCATTTTTTGAGGTTTGGAAGGGAATTCAGCTTTAAGTGCTGAAGAATCCCATTTGGGACTACTTTTTAACAGTAAATTTATTATTGAAATGCAGTAAGGGCTGAAAGCTGCATTTTTTCCCTGCATTGCAATTTTTATTAGTTCTGAATACATTGCCCCTTTAACTCACAGCCCCTTTAATTGCCCACAATGCCTTGCGAACTCCACACCTCGCTCCCACAGGCTGAAAGAAGCTGCAACGCCGACTGTGGATGGGAACTTCGAGTCGGCGGCCTCCATGAATGCCACCAGGAAGGCGTTGCACGGTAGGTTAGTGCTGCGCTACACATCGCCAACCCCAGCATGAATTTTTCAACAGTAGCGTTGAGGCCATTTTCAGTGGCCATTAACTCGAGTTGCCGGTGTACACAAATTTTTCCCCCCATCTCAGTTAATTGGACATGTTGAGGGAGCTGTGTATTTGCCACTTACTCTCCAATGATCTTTGCCATCTTCTACAGCCAGTGTTTAGGCAAGATAGGGAAGGAAAGAAAGGAGGTGGGGTGGCAGTATTGATTAAGGAGAATATTACAGTGCTGGAGAAAGTGATTGTTCTGGAGAGGTCAAGGACAGAATCTATTTGGTTAGAGTTAAGAAACAATAGAGGTGCCATTACACTACTAGGTGTATTCTATAGGCCACCAACGAGTGGGAAGGATATAGAGAAGCAAATTTACAAGGAAATTACAAATAGGTACAAGAACTATTGAGTAGTGATAATAATGGGGGGACTTCAACTATCGTAATATAGACTGGGATAGTAATAGTGTAAAGGGCAGAGAGGGTGAAGAATTTCTGAAGTATGTTCAGGAGAACTTACTTGATCAGTACATTTGCAGCCCAACAAAGGAGGAGGCATGGCTGGATCTGGTACTGGGGAATGAGGTGGGTCAAGTAGAGCAAGTGAAAGTAGGGGAACATTTCGGGAACAGTGATCATAGTATCATAAAGTTTAGATTAGCTAAGGAAAAGGACAGGGAGCAATCTAAAGGAAAAATACTTAATTGAAGGAAGGCCAATTTCAGTGGGTTGAGAATGGATCTGGCCTGAGTAAATTGGAATCAAAGATTGGCAGGTAAAACTGGAATCGAACAATGGGCTGCCTTTAAAGAGATGGTTCAGCTACAGTCAAGGTACATTCCCACAAAGAGGATAGGTAGGGCAACCAAAGTCAGTGCTCCCTGGATGACGAAAGAGGTAGAGAATAAGATGAAGCAGAAAAAGAGGGCGTGTGACAAATGTCAGGTTGAGAACCAGGTTGAATATAGAAAGTTCAAGAAAGTTCAGAGGGGAAGTGAAAAAAGGAAATAAGAGGGGCAAAGAGAGAATAGGAGAATAGATTGGCAGCTAACATAAAAGGGAATCCAAAAGTCTTCTAGAGGCATATAATTAGTAAACGGGTAGTAAGAGGAGGGTTGGGCCGATTAGGGACCAAAATGGAGACCTACGCATGGAGGCAGAGGGCATGGTTGAGGTACTAAATGAGTACTTTGCATCTGTCTTTACCAAGGAAAAAGATGCTGCCAAAGTCAGTGAAAGAGGAGGGAGTAGAGATATTGGATGGGGTAAAAATTGATGAAGAGGAGGTACTAGAAAGGCTGGCTGTACTTAAAGTAGATAAGTCACCAGAACCGGTTGAGATGCATCCTAGGATGCTGAGGAAAGTAAAGGTGGAAATTGCAGAGGTACTGGCCATAATCTTCCAATCCTCCTTAGATAAGGGGGTGGTGCCAGAGGATTGGAGAATTGCAAATGTTACACTCTTGTTCAAAAAAGGGTGTAAGGATAAAGCCAGCAACTACAGGCCAGTCAGTTTAACCTTGGCAGTGGGGAAGCTTTTAGAAACGATAATCCAGGACAAAAATTAACAGTCACTTGGACAAGTGCGGATTAATTAAGCAAAGCCAACACAGATTTGTTAAAGGCAAATCATGTTGAACTAACTTGATGGAGTTTTTTGATGAGGTAACAGAGAGGGTTGATGAGGGCAATGTGGTTGATGTGGTCTACATGGACTTCTAAAAGGCGTTTGATAAAGTGCCACATAATAGGCTTGCCAACAAAGTTGAAGCCCATGGAATAAAAGGGCAGTGGCAGCATGGATACAAAATTGGCTAAGTGACAGGAAACAGAGAGTAGTGGTGAATGGTTGTTTTTCGGACTGGAGGAAGGTACACAGTGGTGTTCCCCAGGGGTCGGTATTAGGACCACTGCTTTTCTTGATATATATGAATGATGACTTGGACTTGGGTATACAGGGCACAATTTCAAAATTTGCAGATGACACAAAACTTGGAACTTTGGTGAACAGTGAGGAGGATAGTGATAGACTTCAAGAGGATATAGACAGGCTGGTGGAATGGGCGGACACGTGGCAGATGAAATTTAACACAGAAAAGTGCAAAATGATACATTTTGGTAGGAAGAACGAGGAAAGGCAATATAAACTAAAGAGTACAATTCTAAAGGGGGTGCATGAACAGAGAGACCTGGGGGTATAGGTGCACAAATCGTTGAAGGTGGCAGGGCAGGTTGAGATAGCGGTTAAAAAAGCATACGGGATCCTGGGCTGCATAAATAGAGGCATAGAGTACAAAAGCAAGGAAGTTATGATGATCCTTTATAAAACACTGGTTCGGCCTCAACTGGAGTATTGTGTCCAATTCTGGGCACCGCACTTTAGGAAGGATGTGAAGGCCTTAGAGGGTGCAAAAAAGATTTACAAGAATGGTTTCAGGGATGGGGGACTTCAGTTACGTGGATAGACTGGAGAAGCTGGGGTTGTTCTGCTTAGAGCAGAGAAGGTTGAGAGGAGATTTGATAGAGTTGTTCAAAATCATGAGGGGCTCTAGACAGAGTAGATAGAGAGAAACTGTTCCCATTGACGGAAGGGTCGAGAACCAGAGGACACAGATTTAAGGTGATTGGCAGAAGAACCAAAGGCGACATGAGGAAAAACTTTTTATGCAGCGAGTGGTTAGGATTTGGAATACACTGCCTGAAAGGGTGGTGGAAGAAGATTCAATTGTGGCTTTCAAATAGGGAATTGGATAAGTACCTGAAGGAAAACAATTTGCAGGACTACAGGGAAAGGGCAGGGGAGTGGGACTAGCTGAAGTGCTCTTGCAGAGAGCTGGCACGGGCTCGACGGGCCGAATGGTCTCCTTCTGTGCTGTAACAATTCTATGATTCTATGATACAGCCAGACCTCCAAACATCCTTTATGACTGGCGCGACTCTGTCTGTGGTGGTGAAAGTCACAATTGCCTTAATCTTCTATGCCACTGACTCCTTTCAGCCAGTATGCAGTACTGCATACATCAGATCAATAAGGCATTGTTTACCAGAGCCAATGATTTTATCACTTTCCCTAAAGAAGATGATCATCAACGAGCAGGCTCTTTATTTTTTCCAGATTGGCTAGTGTCCAAAAAGCACAAGGCCTCATCAATGGAGTCCATATAGCCATAGGGACGCCTTGTACCAACGCAATGACATTTATGAACAGGAATGGATTACATTCCATCAGAATGCAGGTGCTTAGTACTATATCATGCACAATGTTGCCAGTTACACTGGAAGTTGCTACAATGTACCTGTTTTTATTTTAGGTAGCCTGGTTGTCATGGTATTAGACTAGCAATTCAGAGATTATAAAGGTAATTTTGACTTTGGGCAATAGTGTAAAATGGGCAATATCAGATCAGCCACACATTATACACCTCTCCCGATTTGGCCTACGGATTTTTGTGGCCGTAATTTCTCCTCCAGGTTATCAATGCACTATCATGAATATTTATGGAACATTTCGAGCCATATCTGTAAATCTGTAAGGTAATATTTAAATATTTTAGATCATCCTTCTGCAGCGAGTTTAATTCGTTTTAACAGTGCCAATGCAGCAATATGGGGAGGTTGTTGGTGAGCCTACAGCAGAGAAGCCCAAATCGTCCAGCAATTTTTGGTGATTCACAACTCATGGCGTATCGCTTCCTCGACACAAATTGCTGGGTTATTTACATACTAGTAATGGCGCGCGCATTAAACTCGCCATTACATTCCCAGAAAATTCTGGGCCAATGGGTTTAATAGTGTTCTTGTTTTTACATGGTGATCAGCAGCTTTTTTTTTGCATTTCACTACAGTCTCTGCTAATAAACTGTAAAATTCAGCAGACACACGTTAGTGCACATGCAATTAAACAACATTCATTGCTGATTAGAATGTGTTATTTATTTGTAATTTCTGTCTCATTTGTAAAGGCATTATTGCAAAATCAGAACTTTTTTTGGATAGCTTAATTTCTGGGAATAATGTACTTGCTCTTAGTAGCAATTTCCTGGCTATTATTATCTTGATTTTAATTAAGTGTGTGGAATAGTTAAAGTCAATTGAAAACATTTCCATTTCCAAAGTGAAAACATTTCCATTTCTGACTTGCCTTTAGCTGCTTCATCATACATATAATTAAAGCAGTGAAACATTAATCTAATGAGAGGAAATTACTGTTAGGATCTGTACATTGCTTCCCAAAGTAGTACCTAGAAATTGGATCGTGCTCGAATTGGGACGTGGTCCTGTTGCCGCACACACTGCACACATCTACTGAAGCCAGCAGCTGGACCATTGCAAATTGGTCCGCCGGCCTCCTTTGCTTATTTCACGGTTCCAGGGGGCAGCCAGATCAGCCGGCTCAGATGCCGACCGAGGCCGTTATGAGAGTCCTGGGGTGGGAGGGGGGAGGGAGGATGAGCAGTGGCCATTAGCTACCCACCGATTTCATAAGGAGCCGGGAGAAACACTACTGATCCTACCAGCTCCACAATAAGGTAAGTAAAAAATGCAAACCTTTCTGGTGGCAGACTCCAGCGGTCCCTTTAAGGACTGCTGGTTTGGCTGCCAAGCAGCTAAAGAAACTGACCGTAGCAGGCATGCTGCATGCTGTGGTTATGCACAATCTAATTTAGCAACGGGGTCCTCAAACAAGCAAGAAGTCCCCTATATGCACTTGTACAGGATCGAACGCCTGTTTCAGGCACCCGCCCTCCATGCCTATGGAGCAGCCTTTACTAAAATGGCAGGAAGAGCACTTCCGGCATGGAATGAGCCCGCATGCCGCCTGCCATATTGGATCCTTAGGCGCTCGTTTTACACAGGTACAGCACGATCCAATTTCTAGGTCATCTTTTTTAGCACAAACTTGCATGATCTTGAACTTTCGCAGGATGAAGTGCCATTTACCATTGACCTTTCTAGTCTTGTAATCTCTAAATCTTCCCTGTTGCAATTCTGCCCATTTTTCATCAGTATTTTGGGATTTTCTGTCATGACCTGTTAGAAAACTAAATTTATCTATGAATATTGTCAGTAAGTTTAATTTTGAGTGATGTATCTTTTGCTTTTTTCAGTTATGTTATTATTTGTCAAGTCTTCCCATAGTAAGAGCGTGTCACCCTGCCTGCCATCTCAGTAGTCCCCCCCTCAATAATATTCTGTAACTTCTCCCCATCTCCCCTCAGTCGCCATCTGGCTCATTTCCTACGAGACGTCATGACTTGACCCACCCACCCCCACACGCATAACCTGATCATTTAGCTACCTCTTTTTGATCCAACGCTTGCCAACAAGATCAATCTCTGCTGTACTCAAAAATACTGTCATCATTGCCTCCTTCAAAATCCTTTCGTAAATCCCTCCATCCTCTATCATTACTACCCCCATCACTAACCGCCCCTTCCTCTCTAATGTTATCCAATTGAATCAATTCACTCCGGTTTCTGCTCTGCCCACATATCGAGACTGCACTGGCCAAAGTCACCAGAGTCTTCTGTGCAGCTGAAACCATGGTGCATTATTGCTCTCTCTAAGGTTTTTGATGTTGTTAGCTGCTCCAACCTCCTCTGCCACATTTCTTCTGTGGATTACCTCCATAGCACCACACTATCAAGGTTCCACTCTACTTGTCCCTATCCCCTGAAATGCCTTCTCCTTACCTTCCTGCATTATAAACTATGAGATTCCCCCTCTAATTCTTCTACATACAGCCTCTCAAGGGCATTATCCACAAGCACACCATTCCCAGTAAACCTACCTCAGGCCGAATCTGACAGTGTGCAACCCCTGTATGGCCCTGAGCTCAGCTTCAAAGCTTACATCTTAACCATCACCACTTACTTACACATTTGCCCACATCCATGCCTTCATCAACTCAAGGGTCAACTTCTCTGAAGCTCTTCTCACCAGCCTTGAATTTATACAGAATTCCGCTGACCACACCATATCCTGTCATAAGTCCCATTTGCCAATTTCCTTGCAACATACGCTGGCTCCTTGTCCTTATTTATATATTTCTTCATTGGATTACCTCACTCCACAACAACTCACATTTCTATGGAGCTCCTCATGTATACAGAGACATCACAAAGAAAAAACAATGGACACTGAAAAGAAGGGAAAGAAAGAGAAGGAGAGGGAAAATTTAGTGCTGGGGCGAAGTCAACGGCACAATTGAAGAGAAAGGTTTTGAGATTATTTGAAAGTAGGGAGGGAGGATGCAAAGCCGAGTGATGTAGGGAAGGCGTTCCAGAGAACAGGAGATTGGTGAGGTGAAGTGAGGTGATACAAGACCATAGAGGGATTTGAAAACAAAGTCAAGGATTCTGAATTAAATTGATTATATCAGCCAATTCTAGGGGAATAGCATCACAGATATGGCATGTTACACGCCACTGGAGCAAAATGATGAATTTAAAAATTACATGTTTGCATGTTTATATATGCATAGAGTCTATTATTAATTTCGGCACCATGCTGTTTGGTGAAATAAGCAGTAGATGAGATTGAAACTGTTCCATAAATGTAATACTTTGGGGGTGGAAATTGGATAAAGCTGAAAAACGGGCGTGGGGAGCATGAAGCGCGATGTGCCCGCACCCATTCAAAGTGGTGCAGGCAGCACGCAAAATTCGTGCTGCCTGCAAATTATAATGATTGGAGTGCTGATCTCAGCGCTAAACGCATTGCTGGTTGGCTTAGTGCTCAATGGGGGGGCCAATATTGGGTGCAATCTACTGACCAATAAAATTTGGCCTAGGCTGTCTGCACTACGTAAAGGGGAGGTGCTTTGTTGCAGAAGCACCTCATTATCACTTTGAAGCCAAGGTTCAATAGGCAAGAGAGAGCGTAAGGAGGGGTTCTCTGATGCGGCAGTGGAGGCCTTGGTCTTGGGAGTGCACAGAAGATGTGAGGTACTCTACCCGCAGGTCTTCCAGGCAGCATGCCACAAGGCTTTGGGAGGAAACAGCACAAGCTGTCAGTGCTATGAGTGTCATCCCCAGGTCCTGGATCCAGTTCCATAAAAAGTTTAATGACCTCACACAAGTGGTCAAGGTGAGTGAATGCATCTTCAAATACCATATCCCAGCATCTGCACCACAAGACTCACACACTGCTCAATGCACCACACCCCCATCACACACCTACCAACAATCTCTAGCAATCACGACTCATACCTCACAATCATAGCTTCACCTCACGCTCACACATTTACCACTGCTGCAAGACTCTCACCCACATCTCACACCTTGCACACACTGCGAGCTATTCAACCATGGCAGGCACATCACCCAAACACATTGCACCACACTCATTGACACACTTCCCTTTCTCTTGCAGGCAAAGGTGGCTCACAACCGCCATGAGCAACAGCAGACGGGCAAAGGGGAAGCTCGACTTCAGAACCTGACTGAGCTGGAGGACACAGTGCTGGAGATTATTGGAAGAGCCATCACTGAGGCCGTGGCGAGCGGTGAGGTTGAAAGCATTGATGACGGTATGCTCATACCTAATCCTTCTTCTCACATCCCACTTGCCCCTCATCCCACAATCTCTTCTCACTTACTAGCTGCTGATGGTGTAACCATGCACACCTTTCTTTCCCGCCCTCCCTTCACCACAACTCGACTCTGTGCCTTTCTCCTTTCAGATACCCAAGAACTGTCACCAGCACAACCTGTCCCCGACATTATGCAGGAGAAGAGTGAAGGGAAAGAAGAGGCACCATCACTGGATCAGACACCCCCAGGCATCAGCTCAGAAAATGTCACTGCGCAGACCTTAGAGGGTAGTATAGTGGTGGGATCTGCACGTGGCGAGTCACCGGGCATGAGTGGGCTGCTGCCAGGCTGGGGGGAAAGGGTAGCCCATGATTTCCAGGATGGAAATGATGAGTAACTCCATTAGGACACTTGTGGACCCAACCATGATGCTGGGTGTGAATGGCAATGTTGCAGCTTCCATTGTAGCACAAGCAGAAGCGACCCAACGTCTCAGTGTTGCAATGAAAGCTCAGACTGCTCTCCAGCAGGCTCAACTTGTTGCCACGTGGCTGCATTTAAGAGTGTGGAAAGAGGCTTACAAGGTCTCACAGCAGTCCAGCAATCTGTGCTTCAACAGTTGGCTAGGAATGCTGAGGCGCTGCTTCGGGAGAGTGGCAGAAGCTCCGTGGAGCACGAACCTGCTGTCCTCTGTCAGGATGACAACTTTCCTGCTCCCCCCCCTGCCACTCCGCCAATGCCCTTGCTGCTTCCTATCAGTCAGCCAGCCCAGACTGCTGCCGCCCATGCCGAGGTGGTGCGGTCTACAGCAGAGCCTTCTAGGCCCAGAGCTGCTCGAGGTTGTTCTGCAAGGCCATCTGCAGTCTTGCCCACAGAAAGTCAGCAGTCTTCCACCAGCCATGCTGCAGTCACTGGGATAGCACTGCATAGGAGCACTATAATAGGCAGAGGTACACAAAAGAAGACACTAAGGGAATGCACAAGAGTGATTAGTTGACGTTGTTGTAGTTTGGCATTGATTAATTTATAAATAATGTTCAGAATGTATTTTTGTGGTGACTCTTATTTCAGCTTTGTGCCCAAGAGGAAGCTGTGATGTTCCGTTACAGATGGATGGTAAGGTGGGGAAGTGGTGAGCAACAGGAATCTGGGGTTTCATTCTGATGAGGCGCTACGGACAGCCTGTCCAGAACAGGGATCTGCTACCTGCCTCCTCCCTCTCCACCTCCGGAGGTGGTCCCGGAACCTGGGGTGGCAAGGGCTGCATCCGCATGATGGTCAAGTTGTGGAGGATGCAACAGACCGCCACAAAATGGGACATCCACTCCAGCGTGTACTGGAGGGTTCCTTCTGAGCAGACAAGACAGCAGAACCGTTGCTTCAGAATCCCGATGGTCTGCTCGATGAGGTTCTTCATGGCAACATGGCTCTCATTATATGAGCGTTGGCCATGAGTGGTGGAGTTCGGAGAGAAAACAATGAAGTCCCTTCTCCTGGAATACAGAGCCTCTGTGATCTCCCGACTGCAGCGATGGACGGTGAACTGCGAGATGTTTGCTATGTCTCCTGCTCCAGCCTGGAAAGATCTGGTAGCGAGAAAAATTGAGGGCCACGGTGACCTTGAGGGCCACTGGCAGAGCTGTCCTCACACTGCTCTGAGGCTGCAGGTCTGGTTCCAGGAGGTGGCAGAGTTCTGTGACCACCTCCTTGGTGAAGCGAAGCTTCCTAATACACTACTCCTGGCTTAAGTGCAGGTAGGAGAAGTGCTCTTGGAAGATCCTAGGTGGGTAAGGCCTCCTGCTGAGAGCCCTCCTGCCCCTCCTCCATCTGCGAGCAGCTAGTCCTCTTCTTCACTGCCTTCGCTCCATCTCCCTGTCATACTCGAGTGCAAAGGGGACTGCAAGTAGAGCCCCCATGACTGGGAGCAAGTGTCGTAAGCAGAACCCTTTAAATCAGAAGCAAGGCCTTTTCCACTTGCAGCACCACTCTGTCACCTCAGCAACTTTAAACAACTCTAGAAAGCGCCAAACAGTTGCACAAACTTACACAGACCCAGTAGAAATCAAAAAGCAAGTCAGCTGCAGGTTCTTGCTGATCCCTTTAACTAGCGCTGGTGTGGGGTCCTTCCTGCTGCTGAACGCATGTTCAGCTGTTCGTGATTTGGAGAGGGCGTTGAATGGAGCAGCGACGTCGAAAATGGCAGGTTGGCATCAAATCACCATTGCACACTCATTGACTTCATTACTATTTCTCTAGCGAGCGCAGGCAGTGGCCGCACTGCCGACCTGCCTGATTGCCATTTTTCACGGCCAAATTTCACGGCTTTTATATTCTAGAAATTACTGCTTGTAATATTAATAGATAAAAGTTTAACATATTCTTATGCCTATTCTGTTCATCATTTCAAGTGAGACATTCATTTATTTATTTTAAACAGGTCAATGCCTTCACTAAAATAGCAGACCACCAGATCACTAATGCGTAGCTATTTCCCACCAAACTCTTTTAATTAGGTTTTGCTGTTAACTTGTTAAAGCAAATATATATTGAAGCAAGATCAGTTTATTAATCTCACCACATATTAAATAAAAAAGTTACTGTTTATTGAAAAAGCTTCACACATCTATTTTTGATGAATAACATTGAGAATGTCAGCATGACAGTGTTAGGAATTGGAACATTCTTTCACTTTTGTATTCAATGTCTGCATCAAGTACTCACAGGTTGTACAGATCATGACTCAGATACCTTGTAAAATTCCATCTGCTCTATCCTAATAATATGCTTTAACTGCAGCATTAGAAAAGCACTCCCTGCTGTGCCAGTGTGACATTTTCATTTCCTATATCTGCCATCCTTGTGGCCTCTGAATGGGAGTGCCATACAGGATGATTTATGAGCAATTTTATACTGTAAACTCAGACACTTACGATGAACTGTGTTAAAAATGCAAAATCTCATTTCATTTAAGACCGCTACAGACATCAGAGAAAGAGGGATTTTATGCTATCAGACTGGGGTGGATTTGGACCAAGGTCTCCGAAGTGAAAAGACAGTTCTAGCCCACTACTTATTGAATAAATTCGTAATCGCTTTCAGCTTTAACATGAGGCCTGCAATTTGAAGCAACTTTATTGCCTTGTGTTTTTGTGGAAAGCAGCTACTTAAATAACAATCTAGATACTGTACATTATAACATACAAATAATGGGTTTATCAAGGCTGAAAATTTCTGAAGTTAATTATTATAATTGGTTGATAGATTATCTAATCTGATAGTTGTTGATATTTTTCTACAAACTTCAGATTTAAAGTTATTAATTCTTTTTAACACACACATTGCCAATGGATTCTTTATTATAAGCCAACCAACAAACCTCATTGTGTTGACCAGATATTAGTTTTATAAATGTACTTTTTAAAACAAAATGTGTTTATCATTTTGTCCTCTCCCTCTCCCTTGGTGCCTGTATAAATCAGCATCCCCAGGTGAGTGGACTCCTAGGAATTTGCCAATACTGCGCCATAGTCACTAGGAGGTACATGACGGCATCCTGGGTAACTCCTTCTGATTCTCCTAACCTCTCCTGAGCACAACTGAGAGTAGGAATAGGATGCATTTCCCTCTCTTATTGGTGCATTAGCAACGTGGCAGAACTTCCACCGCTAACCCACTGCTTTTTCTGGGGGTGGGTCTAATCATGCTTGTAGGGCAGGTTTAGAGGTGCAACACAGCTGCTCATTGGCATATCTTTGTTAAAAGGGACAGAAATTAGGTGGTGCTGCAGTTTAAAAAATGACGCAGCTAGTTAAAGAAGCTTGTGGGAATGCTGGATAAATATTGAGAAAGGGTAAGTTAGTCAGAATACCTGAAGGAGAAGCAGCCTTGGGGGAAAAGTGGGAAGGTGGGGGGGAAGGAGGGGTCCTCAAAAAAAACTCTGAGCCACTGCTGGCTCATCTGAGGCTTCCCCGGGATCATCTCAACCCCTCACAGTGGCTCTAATGGGCAGGTGGAGCGGCCATTCTGTTGATTTCATGCCAATTTGGGGCACTATTTGTAATCCACCTCCTCTGTCTATAAACCCTATGGAATATCAATGATTGGGAAACCAGCATTTTCAGTGATGCCTCACTCTAACTTCCTCCAATTAAGCCTCTTGAAGTGTCAGCCTTGGCTAAGAACTTTTACCTACAAGACAGAAGGTTGTACGTTCAATGTAGGCTGACATTTCAGTGCAATACTGAGGGAGTACCACACTGTTAAATGTGCTGTCTTTCAGATGGGATGTTAAACTGAGGCCCTGTCTGTCTGTTAAGGTAGACATAAATGATACCACGTTACTACTCAAAGAGCAAGGGAGTTCTTACAATATTCTAGCTAACATTTATCCTCACCAACATCACCAATAAGCGGTCATTCATCATATTGCGGTTTGTGGGACCCTGTTGTGTGGAAATTGGGTTTCCTGCCCACGTCGGAGGCCCCCCACCCCCAACCTGCCACCCTTCACAAAATTCCGGCCATTAACTCTGTTTCTCCCACTACCTATATAGTTGAGTTGTGTTCCATAACTGGGTTGATGATGACAATTGGATCATCCCAGAGAGCAATGAGAACCCCTGGCTTCTTTTCTCCACTACCATCTGTAATGTATTATCACATGGTTTGGTATGAACATGCTCAGTTCGCTCTGGCGTAATAAAGCAAGCTCATGGACTAGCAACTCATCCTGTCTCTGTCCTTCATTTGTTCTACCCACGTATATTACATTTTGGCGACAAGCATGGGATCCCAAAGCCATTTTTAGGGATCATAGAAGTACACAGTGTTCAATCTTCGAGTGGACAAGTTTAAGGTGAATTTGTGACACCTAAACTGAATTTTTGCAATGTTTTACCATTAATGCTCATGCAGAATTGTCTGTGCTTCGCCTTCGCTTGTGTGTATACACAGCAACAGCAGCGTTGATTCTCACAGGTACACAGGTAACACGCTGAGTCACTGATCGACGGGATCGGGATAATCATGGTCACACCTATGGGATTCATTGGAAGCCTTGGCATGTATGACCGAGCTCGCGAACCGTTCAGTTCTTACATTGAGCGGATGGAGATGTTTTTTAGGGCCAATAACATTATTGAGACCGAAGGTGCAGATGAAAAGGTTCTTGCTCAAAATAAAGTAATTCATGAACGGAAGAAAGCAATTTTTCTAACGGAGATCGGGCCAGATGTCTATGGAACGTTGACAAAGCTACTCGTGCTAGGGAAAGCGAAGGATGCGTCGTTTGAAGACATTATCAAGAAATTCGAGGACCATTTTGACCCAAAGCTGTGAGAAATAGCAGAGAGCTATAAGTTTGGCACCAGAAACTAAACACAAAGTGAAACCATCAGTGAGTACATTGGGCCAGAAATTCCAGAACGGGGCTTGCAGCGCGTGCAAGCCCCGTATTTGCACTTACCCCGCGCTCGTGCCGATCAGCTTCTGGGACGCCTGAACTTGCAGAAATAGAAAGCACATTTCCGGGCAGCGTATGACGTCACGCCGCCCAGGAGTGCAGCCAGCGCGAAGCCAGGAGCGTGCAGTGTAAGTGAGACACGCCCCTTGAGGTCTCAGTTTCACTGGACACGCCCCCAATGTTTCTGTCAAGCTGCTAAGGATTTTTACATGCAAAGCAGCAGTTTAAATAGGTTTTTGGAAGTTTTTTGAAGATTTTGGTAACTTTTATAAACTTTTTAAAATGTTTACATTATTTTGAGTAATCTGAAGTAGTTTTAAAGAGAATTAAAGCAATTTAAAGACTTTTAAAAGCCCTAAAAGAATTTTTTTAATTCCATTTATTTATTTAGCAATGTCGTCGTCATACGCGTCTTCACACTGTTCCCTTTGGGGAACTGTATGAAGTGGTGGAAGGATTTATGGCCATGATTAACGCTCATTCCGTGACCGTAACCATCTTTGAACCAGCCATTAGGGCGGTTAGTCCTATGGCGGGAGGGTTTTACGGGCTCCCACAAGCTATACAAGGAGGGGGGGCCACCCACACCCACGGACGCAAATATCCCACTGGATGTCAACCCAGAATTTAGAGCCGGAGCTCCGACTCCACTTGCCGGGACTGTCTGGAGCGGGGTTCGAAACCCTACCCTGATCTGGCCCAGCGGCGGGGATCCTACCGCTATGACAAACGCCCAATCCAATTAGCAACGTGAAATGGCAGCATAGGGCTCCAGTCACGGGGAGGGAAAAGGCGCAGGAAACGTATGGGTGTCACCTTTTGTGCGGAGTGGGCCTTTTGCGTAGCAGTAAGCATCCCCGCCGCTGGGCCAGAAGGAGTAGGGTTTTGAACCCCACTCCAGACAGTCCCGGCAAGTGGAGTCGGAGCTCCAACGTTAAATTCTGGGTGGACATCCAGCGGGATGCTTGCGTCCGTGGGTGTTGGTGGCCCCCCCCCCCTCAGATGGGTTGTGGGAGCCCGTAAAACCCGCCCGCCATAGGACTAACCACCCTAATGGCTGGTTCAAAGATGGTTACGGTCACGGAATGAGCGTTAATCACGGCCATAAATCCTTCCACCACTTCATACAGTTCCCCAAAGGGAACAGTGTGAGGATACGTACGATGATGACCTCTTGCGCAATGCACCTCCTTGGACCCTCAGTCGCAGATGCGAGGGGGCAAGTTGTGTAATTGTTAAATTTTTTATTTTATTGACATGTAAAATGTTGGCCCAGTAATTCCCTTCCAAATGCGCTAGTACGGTCGGGGTACTTACGCATCTGGCCGGATGAAATGCCGGTTTTCAGCATGCACAGTGCATGTGGGGAAAACCGGCATTTCCTGTCCTCTGAACGAAGGGGTTCAGAGGCAGAACGCGTGCGACTGCACAGGCAGCGCGTGCGCAGTATAATTCGCCGCTTTCATTAATGCTTTCAGTGAGGTCCAGTCATTACAACTTACACATGAAAAAAGCATGGGTACAGTTGCTACAGAGGCTGCGGAGGAAGATATTTCTTATCGTGGAGCTTCTGAAAGTATGTATGTCTGTATATATTCCTTTGCGTGTTATGTATATATTCCTTTACTTATGTGTATGAATGTATTATTTAATTATGACTTTCAGAGAAAGTAACTTATTGGAAAATCATAATTAAAAACATACATTCATAGTAAAGGAATATAAAACATACATACATATACGTAAAGGAATATATGTGGACATACATACATAACTCATTCTCACATTCCATTCACACAGCCACAATTGCTCCTTCTACCTACCGTTCTGAAAACCCTTTAAAAAAAAAAAATTTTAACTTTAAAACTTACTTAAAATTTCTTAAAATAACTTCCCTCCCTTTCCCAAACAAAAATATTGCATTTCAAAAGCTCCACGATAAAATATATCTTCCTCCGCAGCCAATGAACCACTTTACACTTGCTTTTTTTCAGTGTAACTTCTAAGGACTTAACCTCACGGATTTCATGAATGAAATCCACGAAGTTCACTGCGCAAGCGCTGCCTGTGCAGTCGCACGCGCTCGAGGTCTGGAAATGCCGGCGTTCCCCGCATGCGCTGTTCATGCTGAACGCCGGCATTTCCAACGGCCAGAAGCGTGAGTAAGCCGACCGCACTCACGCTTCTGGCCTGGAATTTCTGGCCCATAGTAGCTCTTAAGAACCTGTCTTTGCATTGTAACTTCGACACATTTTTGGATCGTGTGTTGCGAGATAAGTTTGTCTGTGGACTGGTGGATGAGTGCACACAGTCCAAGTTACTGAACACTCCGAACCTAATGTTTGACATAGCATGCAAAATTGCCCTATCTATGGAGATGGTGTATAAGAATGCAAGGGAGCTCCGTCCAACTCAAGTGACTAGTGCAACTGAGGTCTACAGTCACAAAACCTAAAGCTGTGAGACTGAGTCGAAAGCATGACGGTGAGAACAGTTCAGTGAACTGTTATCGCTGCAATGGAAATCACTCACCACAGTCCTGCCAATACAGAATGTGAAGTGTTTTCACTGCCAGAAGCAAGGCCATATTTCAACAGCTTGCAAAGCTAGATCTAAAGCAGGAAGTAAAAACCATTCTAGTGGCAATGCAAAGCAGTGCCAACAAAAGGGGGGAGTTCACAATATTGAAGTGAATACACCTGATGTTGAAGAACTAGGCATCTACAGTATCTATGGCACTAGCGGCAATGATAGCAGTTGTGAGAAAGACTTCCATACAAAACTTTTGATCAACAAGCAATATATTGATATGCGTATCAACAAGGTGGCGGACTGCTCTATCATGAGCAAGGACACATGAGAGAGTACGTTTAATCAAATACCACTTACAAGGAGTACCGTAAAGTTAAAAACCTACTCTGGAGAAATCCTAGTGACATGTGGACAAATGGAATGTACAGTTCAACACAATGGCCAGTCAGTAAAGCTGCCTATTATTGGAGCGAGCTACAACAACAGGCCAACTCTCATGGGCAAAGACTGGTTGAGAAAGTTAAAACTAAACTGGAAAAACGTCTTCAGTGTAGATGTTTCAAAGAAGCGACTCAACACTGTGAAGGAATAGCCATGATTCAGAGAAATACACGATACCATGAACAGATTTCTAATATTATTAATACAGAATATACTGGGTTTAAAAATCTCAAGCCTCAAAGACACAAGTCTCAGCAGACAAGGCTGTAAACAGAGAACAGGCTTCTGAGAGAAAGATCAGTTGATAACAAAGTTGTAAAACACCACAGGCTTTGAAATGGGAACGGGATATTGACCAAGAAACTAAGACCCTATTGAAAAGCAAAGACTTGCTTCTGAAGAGTCTAGAGTTTGGAACGAACACAATGAGAATGCCCAGTTTAAGTGTTAAGAGCTAACATGTTGGAACAGAAACAAAAACATTAAAAGAGGCATGTGCCTTTGAAACATGACATCAAGTAAAGAAACCTGCTGGTCAATTAGTTTTATGTTAAACTTGGAAAACAGGAAACACGATTAAATATGCAACCAATTGAGATAGTTAGAAATGCATGAACCACCCTGGTTAAAGTGTCTTTAATTTAGATATAGTAAAAATCATACCAACAAGGACACTTTGAAGATAAGACTTCAATAGAGACACCAAGCAATTGCATTGTTTTTGTGTTAAACATGGACCACCATGGAGACTCAGCATCTGTTAAAACCAGTAAAGCCAAAATTAAGAATTGAATGGAAAGCATTTTGTAAGAATGACATCAAACAGAAACCATAGCTGTCATTGTTTTTATGATGGTTTTTGGAACACCTAAAAGGTAGAGAAGTAATTATGCATGCAATAGTAGAATTGATAGTAAAATAGAAAGCATTCGAAAGAGGTATCAATAAAGACAATTAGCTGACATCAGCAGAGAACATCAAAGAGGAAACCACTGCTAAAAGAGTATAAAATAAGAGCTTTTCAAACAGAAAGTCAGAATTCGCTGAACGAGCCAAGCATTTCTCAACTTTACAGGCACCATCTGTAAGTTTTTAACTTTGAGTCTTGGGTAAATCAAGGTACTGTATTGATTTTTGGTGGATGTTCTGGATTTAGAAATAAGTAAGAAATAAGAAATGTAACGAAGTAAAAAATTGAGAATAAGGATCTCTGAGAAATAAGAAATGTAAGCTAATTGTATTTTGAATTGTTAATGTTGTGACTGATTCAACAGATGTTAACTGAATGTCGGCTCTTAAATAAAACTGTATATTTTAAGAATTGTCTCAAAGAGTAATTCTGTATAAACTCGCAAACCCACAATTTCTGTACATTGTTTTGTAAGGAGTTGCAGAATTCTGGGGGATATTCCGGACCCTCATAATATCCGGAAGGTTACAGTCTAATTCAACTTATTAAAAGTACTATCTGGAGGATGGTAACATCTTCAGTCAATCCGTTCCTTTAGGGAGAGATAGTCTGAACCTTTAGACCCATTTAAGTGTCTTATGGAATTCGGCTTTCTCTAACTTAAGTTGAAGGTGAACATCTGGGGAATACGCCTGATCTGGGATAGCCCAAAAGGGCTAGGACTGTAATTATCCCTTCAACACAATGCTGAACAAGTACAAAAGCATGTTCACAGACAGTTATGAGGGCATCACTGGGTATGATGCGCATATCTGCATCAAGTCCAACGCGAAGCCTGTCTATTGTAAGGCAAGGCCGATCCCCTATGCATTGAAATGTCAGGTGGAGGAAGAGCTAGCAAAGCTCAGAGTGAACGGAGTGCTAATAAAAACTGCCAAAAGTGAATGTGCTACCCCGATTGTGGTAGTGCCCAAAGCAGACAAAACTGTACGCTTGTGCAGTGACTACAAAGTTACTATCAACCAAGCAGTTGACGATGAGCAGTACCTGTTACCGACATTGCAAAATTTGTATGCAGCAGTCTCTGGGTCAAAGGTTTTCTCCAAGCTTGACCTGTCACACACTTACGCTCAAGCTGAATGTTGACAAAGAGTCAACAGTATCTCACCATTAACACACACAAGGGACTGTACTCATACACTGCCGTATGGTGAAAAGTCCTCCCCCAAAATCTTCCAGGCTACAATGGATAAGATTTTGCAAGGAGTTCCAAATTGGTTATGCAATCAAGACGATGTGCTGATTGCAACAAGCAGCGAGGAAAAAAATCTATAAGAGTTAGAAGATTTAGTACTTCAAAGGTTGAATGCCCACAATGTCAAATTGAAAAGGAGCAAATGTGCTTTTGGCAGTCCAAGGTTGTGTACCTTGGTCTGAAAATTGATGCAAATGGCTTGCAACCAGTGAAGGAAAAGGTCGTGCTGTCATCAATGTTCCAAAGCTACAGAATGTGTCTGAGTTAAGATCTTTCCTTGGAATGGTCCCGTACTATGCATGTTTATTACCTGAGTTAGCGACCATGGCTCCAGTTAGAGTGTGATGCTTCCAACTACGGTGTGGGAGCTGTCATAAGCCACATAATGGATGACGGCCAAAAAAAACAAACGCGTTCGCTTCGCGAACCCTCACAAAGAGCAAAAGAAACTACGCGCAAATTGAAAAGGAAGCACTCGACAGTGTTTGGAATCAAGAAATTCCAACAGTTCCTGATCAGCAGAAAGTTTAGCCTGAGAACCGATCATAAACCGCTCCTAACAATATTGGGGCCCAAATCTGCCATTCCTGCAATGGCCGCATCAAGAATGCAACGTTGGGCAGTGTTCTTGTCACAATATGGCTACACGACTGAATATCGCACTTCAAAGCAAAATGCAATCGCAGGTGCCTCGGTCAAGTTGCCATGAGGTATTGCGGCCCAAATCTGCCATTCCTACAATGGTCGCATCAAGAATGCAACGTTGGGCAGTGTTCTTGTCACAATATGACTACACGACTGAATATCGCACTTCAAAGCAAAACGCAATCGCAGGTGCCTCGGCCAAGTTGCCACGAGGACTCGTGTTGGGAGTGAAGGTGCTATTTTCACACTAGGTGCAGTTGACAAGGACTTTCCCGTGAATGCAACTGGGATTGCAGATGATACTCAAAAGGACTCAGTACTGAAAAGAATGTATGAAAGCACTCATGGGATTGGGGAGTTATATATTAGCATGGATTGAGGATTAGTTAATGGACAGAAAACAGAGAGTAGGAATAAACGGGACTTTTTCAGGTTGGCAGGCTGTAACTAGCGGGGTACCGCAAGGATCAGTGCTTGGGCCTCAGCTATTCACAATCTATATTAATGAATTAGATGAAGGGACTGAGTGGAACTAAGTTAGGTGGGAAACTATGCTGTGAGGTGGACACAAAGAAACTGCAGAGAGATATAGGCAGGTTGATTGAGTGGGTAAGAACATGGCAAATGGAATACAATGTGGGGAAGTGTGAAGTTATCCACTTAGGTAGGAAAAACAAAAAAACAGAATTTTTTTTGAATGATGAGAGACTGGGAAATATTTGCATTCAGAGGGACCTGGGTGTCCTTGTACATGAATCACAGAAAGTTAACATGCAGGTACAGCAAGCAATTAGAAAAGCAAATGGTATGTTAGCTTTTGTTACAAACGTGTTAAAGCGAGTAGAAGAATAAAGATATCTTACTACAATTATACATGGCATTGGTGAGACCACACCCAGAGTACTGTGTACAGTTCTGGTCTCCTTACCTAAGACCTAAGGGAAGACAAACTTGCCTTAGAGGGAGTGCAACAAAGGTTCACAAGACTGGTTCCTGGGATGTGGGGATGTCACTATGAGGAGAGATTGAGTAGACTAGGCCTATATTCCCTAGAGTTTAGAAGAATGAGAGGTGATCTAATTGAAACATAAAATTCTTAAGGGACTTCTTAAGGGTTAATGCTGGGAAAATGTTTCCCCTGGCTGGGGAATCTAAAACACGAGGTCACAGTCTCAGAATAAGGGGTCGGCCATTTAGTACTGAGATGAGGAGAAATTTCTTCAATCAAAGGGTTGTGAATCTTTGGAATTCTCTACCCCAGAGAGCTGTGGATGGTCAGCCGTTGAGTACATTCCAGACAGAGGTCAATAAATGTTTGGAAACTAAGGGAATTAAGGGATATGGGGATAGTGCGGAAAAGTGGAGTTGAGGTAGAAGATCAGCCATGATCTTGTTGAATGGTGGAGCAGGCTCGAAGGGTCAAATGGTCTACTCCTGCTCCAATTTCTTATGTTCTTATGTTAAAACACCTTGAATGGATGGACTGATCAGTGTAAGGACACAGAATTGAAACCATTCCATAACTGTCGTACTGAATTGTCTTGTGAGCAAGGTTGTATCAAGTGAGGAAACAGAGTGGTGGTACCTACTTCTTTGAGAGATAGAATTGTGGCCGAACTTCATACTGAACATCCAGGGATCGTCAGTATGAAATCAATTGCAAGAAGCTTTGTTTACTGGCCTGGATTGGACAGTGATAGTGAACCACTTGATCATGAACACATACATGAGTTTGACTCAGTTCAGACTTCAGTAACTGAAGTACCAGGTTCAAACAAGTCTGAGATAGAAACAGGATCATCTTTGAGTTTGGAACCAAAACAAAATAGCCCAAAAATTGGTTCAACACCAAAACCTTCTGTAAGGAGATCAGGAAGGCTCCGCAAACCTGTTATTAAACTGAATTGTAGTTCATTTAAAAGAAAAAAAATAGATTATGTGGTACATGTAGGGCCATAGTTTTGTTGTATTTGAGAGGGGAATACATACATTTTGTTTTAAAGGGGAAAGCAGTGTAATGTATTATCACATGGTTTAGCACATGGTTTGGTATGAGCATGCTCAGTTCGTTCTGGCCTAATAAAGCAAGCACACAGACTAGCAACTCATCCTGTCTCTGTCCTTCATTTGTTCTACCCACATATATTACACCAACCATCTCCTTAACCCCCTTTGCTGCCCCTCTACCCTTATCTACAACATCTTACCACTAAGAGTGACACCATCCTTCCCATTACCCACCAAACCAAACCTCCCTCCAAGTTCCTCCATGCCTTAGGCCTAAACCTGCATCTCTCTCTACTTTCTCTGCCATCTCCCCTCATGTCCTCTCTGAGCTCTTCTTGTCCATGAGACCCATCTCCTGCCCCCTAGATCCCATTTCCACAAACCTGATAGCTAGCATGGGGGATAGGAAGTTGGGTAGTTATCACTGAAAATGGTTCCCTCTCCTGTCCCCCCTTCCAAACTGCCATCATCACTACCTCCTCAAAAAAACACCCTTAACCCCTTTGTTCTTGGAAACTACCACCGCATCTCAAACCCTTTCCTCTCCAAAGTTCTTGAACATGTTGCCTTCAAAATTTGTGCCCATCCTTCCCACAACTCCATGCTTGAATCAGATTTCCGCCCCTACCACAGCACTAAAATGGCCTGAATCAAAGTAACAAAAGACATCCTCTGTGACTGTAATCATGATGCACTATCCCTCCTCATCCTTCTCAACCACTTGACACATTCAACTGCACTATTTTCCTCCGTTGTCCTAATCAGTGTGATTGCCCTCACTTGGTTCCATGCTTACCTATCCATTCATAGCCAGAGCATATCCAGCACCTCCACATTGTTACCTCTGGAATCCCCCAAAGAACTATCCTTGGCCTCCTTCTCTTCCTTAGCTACATGCTGATCCTTGGCTTTGGTCTTCCCAATATTCAGTTGGAAGAAATTTCTGCTCATCCAGTACAGCATGTCGGACAAGCAGTCTGTCAATTTACAGACAGTGGAGGGGTCGAGAGAGGTGGTGGTGAGGTTGAGCTGGGTGTCATCATCGTACGTGGAAACTGACGCTGTGTTTGCGGATGATGTCGCCGACGGGCAGCATGTAGATGACAAATAGGAGGGGGCCAAGGATAGATCCTTGGGGGACCCCAGAGGTAACGGTGTGGGAGCGGGAAAATGAGCCATTCCAGGTGATTCTCTGGCTATGATTAGATAGATAAGAATAGCACCAGGCGAGTGCCGTCCCACCCAGCTGGACGACAATAGAGTCATTGGAGGAGGATGGTGTGGTCAACCGTGGCAAAGGCTGCAAACAGGTCGAGAAGGACGAGAGGGATAGTTTACCATGGTCACAGTCACATAGGATGTCATTTGTGACTTTGATAAGAGCCATTTCGGTACTGTGGAGGGATTCAAACATGGAATTCTGTGAAAGATGGGACGGATTTGGGAGGCGACAACACATTCAAGGACTTTGGAGAGGAAAGGGAGGTTGGGGATGGGGCAGCAGTTTGCAAGGGCGGAGGGGGTCAAGGATTGGTTTTTTGAGAGGGGTGATGACAGCAGATTTGAAGGAGTGGGGGCCAGTGCCTGAGGAGAGAGAACCGTTAACAAAATCAGCTAACATGGGAGCCAATAAGGGAAGTTGGGTGGTCAGCAGTTTAGTGGGACGAGTGTCGAGGGGGCAGGAAGTGGGTCTCATGCCAGATTACCGCCTATGCGGTGAAGACTAAAATTTACCCCAACAAGTTCAAGCCCAGGAGATATCATACACTGGCACTTAAATTTAAAATCCGTGTGGGGTCATTTTGACTTTGTGGGTGTCAGCGAATCGGCAGCCAGTTCAACATCTCTCCTGAATTTAATTTCCATTGATGGAAATTAAAATCGGGAGAGATGTAAAATGGGCTGTCGATTCGCTGTCACCCATTTTGCACTATTGCACAAAATCAAAATTATCCGCCTATCTTTGTCTATAAATTAGTCTATTTCCTTGCTTCCCCCTATCTTTGCAAAATATATTGCAAAGTAATAAATAACGAGTGGATCTCCTGTGACGTTGCCTAAGGTAAGTTGGTAGGTTACTCCACTAACCTACCTGGAAGTCTATTTGAAATACTCATTACTGTTTGAGTAAAGGAATTCTTCCAGACAGTAGTTCACTTTGATCAGTTTGAAGGTATATTCCTTTTAAAAAAGAAGCTATTCTCCAGCTCTGAAGGTTTTCTCTGCTTTTCGTTGAAGGGCAGTTGGTCCTGGCCTTCAACATCTCTTTGCTTGGAGTGACCCCACATGTGTGAGAGGGGGCAGGGAAGCTCTTGGATTGCTTGCTAGTGATGGAGCCAGTGCGGGCAGATGCATGTGGTCTGGCACTGCACTCAAAGAGTCAAGTGACAGTGGGAGACCACACTAGACAGGTGAGAAAAACTTGGCACTAATATGTTGTGCCAAGCAAGATAAAGGGAGCATAGGGAATTTAACTTTGTGTGTTGGACCTCAGCATGTTATTTCAGAAGAAGCCTGAACAGGGCCTGATGCCAACATATTAATACCAGAGCAAGAAAGGGTGTCCAACTGGAGGTGGAGAGATAAAAATTTAACTTATGAGAAAAAAAGGAAGGCAACAGACCATAGTTATAACTTCTAAGGCCATAAAAAAATTAAATTTGCTCTCAGTTTCCTTAGAGAAAATATGGCAGAGTCAAGCAAGAAAAGCTAAAAAGTACTCTGCAGTGCCCACCGGTACCCAGAGACTGGAAGTATAGCAGTCACAGAGCATCAGAGTGTCAAATAATACTGAAAAATCCTATTAGAAGTGTCACAGACACAGGTCAAAACATACTGGGGTGAAATTCAACATCGGCAGGGACGCAGAATGGGCAGTAGCAGATCTTCAGCCTGTTATATACTCTGCTAAATAATCCTTTGTGAGGTATGGAGGAAGGTAAGGCGTGAGGCTACGGGAGCCATCCAGGGAGCTGAAGATGCAGAGGGGGAGAAGTGGAGGTAGTTTCAACAGAAGACTGAAGCCCGATTTAGAACTGGGTCTCTGATGATCTTTAAAGCAGTCTTGTTTCACTGCAAAACCATAGACACTACTTGGGAGTGAGCAGAGATGGCTCATTTGAATTTGAGTTAATTTAACTATATACATTTTCTGCTTTGTTTTGTGTGTAGTTGAAATTTGAAACAAAGTCCAAAATGGAGCAAGTTGTACAGCTGAGCTACGACTGCTGTCGTTATTCCTAACTCTGTCCTTACTGTGCAGTTGGATGAGGGCTGTGGACTTTGCTTCCTCACTCAGAACAACCTCCATCACTGAAGCCTCTCCCTGTTGTTCTATAGGGTGCATTGTTAATAAGGCCCACAGTCGCCATGTTCTCATGCAACATCCACTCAAACATACTTTTTAGCATGGGTCCCATACAAGAGGCCTGCCTGAATTTTCTTTCTCTAGCCCAGGCACAGTAAGGTCAACTGCAATGTCCTCGCCGCTATTATCTCCTGGCTGAGACTGCCTAACTCAATAAGGATCAAGGATCAAGCCTGCTAGTCTATATAATTCAGTACCACATCATCCAATGCATTTACCTACTGAGCCATTGGAAAAAGCTCTGGTACAACCTTACATGTATACATTATCACCATATTTTTGTTATTTCCAAACTCACTATCAACCTGCTCAAATAATGTTAAACAAATGCAGAAGCACCTCAAATAAGAATATCAGCTTCAAGTACGCGGTATACTTATGTGCTAGCCTTTAGCGGATTCTGCCTTTAAACTAAGCAAATAAGCACAATTTTTTCTCCCCCAATTCTTTTAAAAAGAACTCTACATCAGAATTATTTTTTTGCAAACATTCTAAGAAATAGAATAAATTTACATGGTACAATACCAGACTTAAAGAGGGTAAAAAACTGCAAACCCATCTTTGAAATTGAAAAAAAAAGTGTTAATAAGAAAATGACATTGGATATGCTTGAATTGGGCCTGTGATTTTTTTTTTGTTTGCAAGAAGATGGTACAGGGACTTAGACTCACAAGTATTGTTGTACCTAGATTTTTTTAAAGCATTTTGGATTTGTTATTTTTAATCAGAGACCATTCCAAAATACCGGGAGCACAGCAGGCTCAATGTTCATTTTTTGAAAACATGTCCATAATATCAGTCCCACTTGCCTGAATGATTGAATACTGTTGTCTATTTTTAATTTTTCAAAACTAATTAAACCGCAGGGTTCAGACACAGTCTCCACTTAAAATGTCAGATAGAGCTGTAGTACACAGGTTATGCAATAGTATAAGACAGTATTTAAGCACTGGTATTTAATTTGTTATGAAAAAATAATAAGACAACATGCTTCAATTTCTCCTCTGAGTTACCTGATGAGCAGACTAACATTATTTGCTTTGCAAGGGAGGCTGCAATGGCATTCTCTAAATCTTCCTTGACAACAAGAGCAAATAGGGCTGGCAGTATCTTATTATGGAAGTACAAGCTAATGAAGAATCCAAGACACATTAGGCAAGTGAAAAGGGAAAGAGGACAGCCTACTTATTGGGCAAGTAGAGGTCAAAAACTCCAGATTTCCATCTGGAAAACAAACAAGTGATAAGACATTTTGCACAGCATTGACAATCATCATCAAGCAATCATTAGGCACTGATGACATTTTGCAGGACTAAAAAAGAAGCAAGCATGATACCCATATTTAAAAAGGGTAATAAATTTGATTCAGGCAACTACAAGTCCATGTCCATTAGCCCAATGTCAAAAACTGGTAAAATAATACAGCAATTTTGAGGGGTGGGCTGGAAAAGTTCTTTACAGTAATAACATAAGAAGAAACAGCTAACAGGGACTTAGAAGGGAAAGGTCCTCTCCGAGAAGCCTTCTTGCCTGCTTTAAGAACATTACAGATAAATAAGGTCATAGAACTTCCTAAGACATAGGCCGTGAATTTAATAGACCTCAGAGGGGGGTTTGGAGGCGGGTCTGTTGTGAAAATCGGAAGAATTGATGGCGGGCTGTGAACCCGCCTCCACGCGACTTTGGCAAATGTCAGGTCAGCGGCTCCCGACCGGACCCGACACCAAATGGTGGGAGAGGCACTTAAGGCAGTTATCAGCTTGTTAACTGCCTGGATAATCCTATTTTAACCTCCTGTTCTGATTTTGCAGCTTTTTCAGCATGCTGCCCGCCTTCAGAAAAACACGCCAGCTGCATTGAGTAGGATTTAGTGAGGACCTGAATTGTTGGCAGCTGCTCGATCAGCTTAAAAGTAGTCCTGCAATCTCTCATAGTTTCAGATGCCACAACTTAGTGCTTTGAAGTTTGGCAGACATTTTTCAGCTCTACTAATCTTGTGTGTGTTCACACTGAAATCCATCTGCAGTGTGACCTCCTTGGAAGACCCTCAGACCACTTGGTCTGAGCGCAAACAACCTCCATTCCTTGACTGAGATATATACCAATGGTACGGGAACCATTTATATCCTCTCATCCTGGTCATCAGATTCGGAGGAAGAGCAGCCATGGCAGCAGCGCAACCAGGCACAGCAGCAGCACCAACAGGAGCGCGAACCTTCTCCTCAGCCACCTGATGATACACAAGGCAGAGGCCATCAGCACAGGCCTGCACCTCGCCACACAAGATACCCACAACACTGTGCTTACAGGCAGAGGATGAGCTTCCTCAACATGAGTGAGCAGCAGTGCCAAAGGAGGCTAAAACTTTGGGGAGATGTAGTCACTGACATCTGCGCAATGCTGCACCAAGACCTGGAGTCCAGAGGAGCATGTGAACACTCCTTACCAGTGGTTGTCAAAGTCACCACCGCACTCAACTTCTTTGCTTCGGGCTCCTTCCAGGGATCAGCTGCAGACATCAGTGGCATCTCCCAGTCGGCCTGTATCATGCAGGCTACCGATGCCCTCTTTGCAAAGTCGCTCAATTACATCCACTTCTCCACGGATGAAGCAAGTGTGACCACGCGTACGGTTGGCTTTGCAAATATGGCAGGCTTCCCAATGGTGCAGGGCATTGTAGACTGCACACATGTGGCCATTAGGGCACCCCAGCACAAACCAGCTGTATTTGTCAACTGCAAGGGATTCCACTCCCTTAACGTCCAGCTGGTGTGTAACCACAGGAAGATTATCATGCATGTTTGCACAAAGTACCCTGGCAGTTGCCATGACTCCTTCCTCCTGCAGCAGTCTACTGTGCCTCAGCTCTTCAATCCGCCAATGCAACTTTCCAGATGGCTACCTGGCGACAAGGGCTACCCCCTGAAAAAGTGGCTCATGACACCGATGAGGAAGCCATTAAACGAGGCTGAGGAGCAGTATGTGAGCCACATTTCCACCAGAAGCATCATAGAGCAAACCATCAGCTTGCTCAAAATGCGATTCCAATGCCTCGACACATCTGGTGGAGCCCTGCAGTATGCACCAGCCAGAGTGTCCAGAATCATCGTTGTCTGCTGTGCCCTGCACAACATCGCACAGCAGCGTAGCTTAGCACAACCTCCTCGGAAGAAGAGGAGGAGTAAGAGGACAAGGAGGAGGCCAAGGAGGAGGAGGAGGCACGCCTTGCGGGGCCAGATGTGGCCAATGCAGCAGCACTCGACCACATTGCGAGCCGTCATGCAAGGGATGCACTCATCCATGCCAGATTCGCATAAACTTATGCTTCAACCACAGGTGGTTAGCTTATGGCTATGAATGTGTGGATGACCTTCTTAACATGCCATACATAATCTCTCCAATAATCACTCTCAGCACCATCATTACAAATGCAAGTCGCCATGAACCCTCAATGTGCAACTTCCATTTCCCAGAACTTCAACACTTTGCCATCACTTTTGTTTAATCACATCACAAAAGGATGTCAATCAATACTTTAGAACAAAACAAAACACCCAAGTGACTATTTGTGTGTTAACTGCCTCTTATAGGAACATAGAAACATAGAAGATAGGAGCAGGAGTAGGCCATTCGGCCCTTCGAGCCTGCTCCGCTATTCAATGAGATCATGGCTGATCATTCAAATTCAGCACTCTGTCCCTGCCTTCTCCCCATATCCCTTGATCCCTTTAGCCTTAAGAAATATATCCAACTCTTTCTTGAATATATTTAATGAACTGGCCTCCACCGCCCTCTGTGGCAGAGAATTCCACAGGTTCACCACTCTCTGGGTGAAGAAATTCCTCATTTCAGTCTTAAATGTCCTACCCCTTATCCTTAGACTATGACCCCTGGTTCTGGACTCCCTGACCATCGGGAACATCCTTCCAGCATCTAGTCTGTCTAGGCCTGACAGAATTTTATAGGTTTCGATGAGATCCCCTCTCAATCTTCTAAACTCCAGTGAGTATAAGCTCAATCGACACAATCGTTCCTCATACGTCATTCCTGCCATCCCAGGTATCAGCCTGGTGAATCTTCGCTGCACTCCTTCCATGCCAAGAACATCCTTCCTCAGATAAGGCGACCAAAACTGCACACAATACTCAAGGTGCGGTCTCACCAAGGCCCTGTACAACTGTAGCAAGACATCCTTGTTCCTGTACTCGAACCTTCTTGCTACGAAGGCCAACATACCACTTGCCTTCTTAACCGCCTGCTGCACCTGCATGCTTACCTTCAGCGACTGGTGCACAAGAACACCCAGGTCTCTTTGCACTTCCCCTTCTCCCAATCTACTGCCATTCAAATAATAATGTGCCTTCCTGTTTTTGCCACCAAAGTGGATAACCTCACATTTATCGTGCTTCTACGTGGTGCTTCCCCTGTGGCTTCAGCAGATGTAGAGGCACCTTACTCACTTTGATGCTGCACCTGCTTAGACACCTTTGGCGGGCGCCCTCTGGGTTTGGGAGCCTGGGAGGGCTCCTCCACAATCTGCTCTTCCTGCGGCTGTGCAGGGGCTGTGACGGCCATCTCAGTTGGGTGAGGAATCTGGGGCTCTGACCGAGGGCTCCGCAGTGGCATGGGAGTGCGAGCGCTTGGAGAGGAGCCCATACTTCCTTGTTGTCTGCCACCAACATCCCTCTCATGGGTCACCCGCACTTCAGTGCTAGCAAGTGGCTGGAGAGTAGTACTCTATGTTGCAAAGGCCCCACCAAGTGTGCGTTTCTGCGCTGGTGCTGGGTGTGCCGAGTCCTGGTGATGCTGTTCCCTCAGAGGCTCCAGGTTCCTCTGAGGAGTCGTCCGGCTCTTCCTCCTGGACAGTGGGGAGGGGGGCTCTCAATGGTCCTGTGGGAGAGTAAAGGCATGAGTTAGACATCTGATATTTAGGTAGCAGAGTCATCCTATTGTGCAGATGATCAAAAGCCAATCTCTATGAACATCATATGCCATTGTAGTCAATCATGAAATCTAAATGCGAGGTTTGAAAATCTATTCTGTCACCAGCTTCGTCCAGTGCGCCCGTCTCTCTGTCCCCCACTTCCAGCTCCTTGCCACCTCCCACGATCTCGTGCGCAGCCTCCTCAGCACTTGTCAATGTCACCAGGGATAGTGGGCTTCCTCCTGTCTTCGCTCTCTTCCTCTTATTGTGGGCTATCTTGTCCTGCAAGGAGGGACGCAAGTGGAGTTTCAGCGAGAGTGATGGAGTGACTGTGAAGAATCCATAACATAGAAGCTCAGATGGAGACCAAGATGGAGTGAGGTGCCAAGAGGAAGCTGCATACCTGTGCGTTGTTAGTTGTTGTCATTGCATAACAGTGAGAGCGAGTGTGAGGGGTACATAGTAGGATGGTGAAGTAATTCAATACAGAGAGAAAGATGGATAGGTAAGGGTGCAAGGGAAACAAGGGTAAGGTGGGATGTGGAGGAGCAGGCTTACAAAGCAGAGTGCTGGTGATAAGAGAAGGGAAGCAGATTGAAGGTAAGTGTGATGCGATACTCACCTTTGATGATCGCAGAAGATCATTAAACCATTTTCAGCACTGGACCCAGATGCGTGAACATATGAACTGAACGCTGACCTCCTCAGCAATGTTATGCCAGGCTGCCTTTGTTTGCTGAGGAGGCTTCCTCCGGCCATCGGGAGGGAACAGAATCTCCCTGCGACCACAAGAGCTTGGAGGGAGTTCTCATTAAACCGTGGAGCAGTCCTGGCTTTGGCAGCAGTCATTGTAGCCAGGGTCCATTCAAACAGCAGCAGAAATGAGAAATGAGAGGCTGAGGCTAAATGGGCCCCTTAAAAACAACTGCTGCAATGACATCATCAGTGGAGAGCAACAGACACGCTCCCACTCATTGGACCAGCCAGCGCACACAACGGGACTAATTAGGGCTATTAAACTAAAATCGGAAATCGGGAGCAGATGAAACCGGAGGCGGGAGTGGAACCCGCCCACCAGGCAATCCGACTCCAACCCGCCTCCTCTATTAAATTTGCGGTCATAGTCTTGGAATTTCCTGGGAGCTGCTGATGGTCTGCCACCCTAACTTCCGATGAAGTTATGGTACTGAAATGGGAGCAGCTACAAGGAAATTCACAGCCATAGTATATTCTGACTTTCAGAAAGCATATGACAAAGTTTTGTATGAAGGCTTTGAATTAAACTAAAAGCCACAGGAATCCAGGGTGAAATATGGGGCTGGAAAAGAAGTTGCTTAAAAAATAGAAAGAAGTATCGGTGAAAGCTGTAATGTTAGACTGGGGAAAGTATTAAGTGAAGTCTCGCAGGGGTCAGTGCTTAGATCCCTGTTGTTTCTCATCTGTATTAATGGCCTGGATATCAAAATAAAATGTAAGCTGGTTGAATTTTATGATTACATTAAAATAGAGAGAAAGCAGTAAATACAAAGGATGCAGCAAAAGGTTTGAGAAAGATGTTGATTGGCAGTGCAATTGGGCAGACAAATAGCAAATTAAACTTAACAATGATAAATGTGAAGTATTGGACACTGGCCAAAAAGTGTCATAATCATACAATAGCATTAAATTGGCAAAGGTAGACCTAGAAAGGGACCAGTGAGTAATAGTAGTCATGCCATTTTCTCAGGGCTTGATTTTCCAAGTGGAGACGGGTTGGCAGCGGGACTGGTAGTTGGCGGGTTCTGGTTCCGCTCCCGGCTTCAGCGAGTCTGCTGAAACAATTTTCGGTTGATTGGGCTCGTTAAGCCCACCGTGTGCGTTACCTGGCCTGATCACAAGGTGCGGGTCTGCTGAGCTGCTCTGATGACGTGTTTGCAGCCGATGTATTTAAGGGGGCCATGTTCCCATTGGCTCTCACTTCGGTTTTGATGCTCCTGAGCGCTGCTGTCAACGATATCTGCAGAGGCCAAAGCCCACTTCAACGATGACTCCCTCCATGTCCTTGTGGAGGGAGTCAGAGGATGTAGGGAGGTACTATTCCCAGGGAATGAAAGAAGGAAGCCTCCTCAGCAGACAAAGGCAGCCTGGCTGCAAATAGCTGAGGAGGTAACTGCAAGGTGTGTGTTCAGTCACACCTGGGTCCAATGTAGGAAGAGGTTCAATGATCTCCTGCGTTCTGGAAAAGTGAGTATAAATGCAAACTTACCTCCATTCTGCTGTGCCTTTCATCACATCCCCATCACTCTGCATTGCCAACCCTACTTCTGCATATCCTAACTAACCCCACATCGCTTGCACCATCCCCCATCCCTCTCTCCCTATGTACAGAATCAATTCCCCATCTTACTATACATCCCTCACACTCACCCTCAATGTTATGCAATGACAACAACTAACAACACAAAAGGAGGAAACTAGGTGATGGGAACCCACTCCATCATAGTTTCCCTCTAAACATCTATCCTACCCATTATTTACACTCATTCCATAACTCTCACTGAAACTCCACTTCTTGCCCTCATTGCAGGAAAAGAGAGCCCACAATAAGAGGAAGAGGGAGAGAACAGGAGGAGGATCACTATCATTCTCACAGCTCACCCACGCTGAGGAGGCCACTCTCGACATTGCGGGAACAGTTGAACAGCTTGAAGTGGGACACAGAGAGAGGGGCTCAGCAGAACAACCTGGTGACAGAATAATTCTCAATCAATCTTATTCGGCATTCATGAATGACTCATATTTGATCTGATGTCGATAGAAATTGAATGCTCATCATGTGCACAATGGGATATGTCTGCAATCTACATATCACATGTCTAACTCATGTCTTTACTCTCCCACAGGACCATCAAGAGCCCCCCTCCCTACTATCCAGGAGGTAGAGCAAGACTCCTCAGAGGAACCTCCAGCCTCTGAGGGAGCAGCGTCAGCAGAAATGAGTGCGCCCTGCACCAGCGCAGAGACTCACACCTCGGTGGGTCGTATGCGAGATAGAGTAGTGTTGTCACCTGGTGTATCACAACTCACGAATGAGCAAGAGCAGATGGAGGAGACAGGGACAGCAGTGAAGATTCCTTGTCGGAGGCCGCAGGACGCTCCTAGCTCTACTCAGCTGCATGTAGACGCTGAGCCTCGGGCCATCCAGAAAGAGAGCAGTGCTGGAGCTTCAGGAACAAGTGCAGGAGGCTCTGACTGGGTTTGCAACCACGGTGACTGTGAGTGTGCAGAGAATGGACGAGTCCATCTTAAATATGAGCAAATGAAGGTACCGCCATGGAAAGGATGGCAACCTCCGTGGAGGACATAAATTGCCAGACTCAGAACAACATGGTAACACTTCTAAATAGATGGTCAGCTATGGAGGATAGATGGGCATCTATCACGGAGAGGAACCAGAGGTTCATGGACTTCCCCATTATGAGGAATGTCAGTACAGACACAGGTCCTCATGGCCCCACTGATGTGCAGCAAGGTGCTCTCCAGTTACTTGCTAGCAGAGAAGTGCGGGTGGCCCATGAGAGGGATGATAGTGGGAGGAGACATGGAAATGGGGGCTCCTCTCCAAGCGCTCAAACTGCCATCCCCTTGGTCAGAGCCCCAGATGCCTCCCCAAACAGTGATGGCCAAGTCTGCCCCTGTGCAGTCACAGGAGGAGCAGACTTTGGCGGGGCCCTCACAGGCTCCAAAACCCTGGCTGTTGTGTACTGAAGGGCTCCACCAGATCTGTCCAGGCATCTGAAGTGTTTTGAGCAACCCTATTGTTTGCTCTTTGACACTTCTGGTGGAAATGTGGCTTTGATTGTAACACTCCTCAGGCTTGTTTGATGGCCTCCTAAATGGTGTCATTAGGCACGTCTTCAGGGGATAGCCCTTGTCTCCAAGGAGCCAGCCAGAAAGTTTGTTTGGCGGAGCAAAGAGCTGAGGGACAGTGGACTGGCACAGGATGTAAGAGTCATGGCAGCTGCCAGGGAACTTGGCGCACACATGCATGATGCTCTTCCTATGGTTGCACATCAGCTGCACGTTAAGGGAGTAGAAGCCCTTGCGGTTGACAAATACTGCTCGGGTTCTGATGAGGTGCCCTGATGGCCACGTGTGCAGTCGATGACGCCCTGCACCCATGGGAAGCCAGCTAGATTGATAAAGCCTAGCGCCCGCTCGGTAACACTTGCCTCATCAGTGGAAAAGTGGATGTAGTTGGCAGACTTGGCAAAGAGAGCATCGGTAACCCACGTGATGCATCTGTGGGTGGCAGACGGGGAGATGCCGCTAATGTCTGCTGCTGATCCCTGGAAGGACCCAGACGCAAAGAAGTTGAGGGTGGTGGTGACTTTGACAGCCACTGGTAAGGCATGTCCACCTGCTCCTCTGAGCTGCAGGTCTTGATCGAGCATTGCACAAATGTCTGCGACTACCTCTCGCGAAAGTCTCAGCCTCCTTTGGCACTGCTGCTCAGTCCTGTTAAGAAAGCTCATCCTCTGCCTGTAAACCCGGTGTTGGGGGTATCTCCTGCGGCGTGGTGCAGCCCTACATCAGGTGGTTGAGGAGAAGGTTGGCGCTCTTTTTGTTGGTGCTGCTGCTGCGGCTGATCCTCTTCTGATTCTGAGGACCAGGATGAGAGAGTATAAAGCGTTCTCATTCTGCTGCTATATATGGCAATTGAGGATGAGATGTTATAAGCATTCAGTCAATGGGGAGAGAGGTTATTCCAAGGAGGTGACAATGCATATAGAGTTAACACCACACACATACAGCCTCAAGACAGATCAAATGTGTCTTCCAAATCCTGAAATCAGCAACCTCTGACATTTGAAAGTGAACAAATGAGAATCCAGCTTTTATACTGCAGTTGCAGCTATGAACTATTCAGCTCGTTGGTACTCCCGACATACTTACCTGACATGATCTCCAAACATGGTGAAACCCATTGAAAATGTGCGAAAATAGGAAAAGGCTATCAAAATAGCAGTTAAGAAGCACTTAAGAAGGAGTTAAGTATCTTAAATCCCTCACCTGCCGCTTGGTGTCTGGACTGTTCTGAAATCGCAAACCCGACACTTTGGAAACTCACACAGAGGCGGGTTCACAACCCGCTGTCAATCATTTCGAATTTAACAGCTGACCCACCTCCAAACCTGTCCTATGAGCGCTGGCAAAATCACAGCCTCGGTGTCTAAACAACATGCCAAACAATTAATAAAGCAAATGAAATAAGCAAACTGGGATGTATGTCTAGTAGTACTCGGTCTTGGCTTTCTGCTGATTCTCTGCCAGTGTAACAGTGTAATCTGGGCGGGAAAGGGATAAATCCGCACGGGACACAGTCCACTAGTTTCAGGCCCCTTCTCTTTTGCACCTTTCCTAATTTTCACTGGTGATTATGTCAGGAACCCAAAGCACCTGTCCACTGTCTGGCGAGAGCACCAGAGTGCATCATAAGGAAGTTGTAGTGGCTTAATGTCACTTATCATGATATCTGCCCTTACACTAATTCCATCATCTGTATGAAATAGGTATTCCCCATTGTTAAGATTCTGAATATAGAAGGAGGCAATGTTGTTACTAACTGAAGCAGGAAACTACAGAGTGATGCCATTCAGAACATTGCAATTCTTTTTAAATGTATTTTTTGGCACTCTCTTTTGGGAGGTCAATCTGTCAGCAAAGGAATTAGTCCTGCATTGGGACTGCACAAATTGTTCCATGCATCTTCTCCCCCTTCCCCTGCCCCGGCAAATAACAATTGGGGTATCTGTAAGGAGATGGCTTTCACCCAGGTATTTTGCAATGCCTGGTTGAAATGGAAGATGAAGGCCTAGAAATTGGGTTTTGGCTTAGCCAGGGCTTTAGCGCCGGAAATTAGTGCCGGCGCTAAGTCCCCTGCGCGCGCCAAAAATTCAGTGGCGCCGCGCCCAAACGGCTGCCGGCGCTACTGAAGGGTCTTAGCGCCTGGAAAAGGGCGCTAACTGCCGTTTCGCGCCGCAATTCCGGCGCTGCGGCACCCGATGCAGTGCGGCAGGCTGGGGAAGTGCAGGCCTCCTCCTTCCGTTAAGGAGGAGCTGCCTGCACCCGGCCGCGGCCCGCGCAAATCTCATCAAAAATGAGCCCGGCACCTCGGACAAGTGCCGGGCTTGCATCTGTTCCGGGGGGGGGGGGTGGGGAGAAGTCCGGGGAGGGAGCTGCGGGCAGGCGGCCGGCGGGAAAGCGGCCGGCCGCCGCGCCTCCTTAAAGCGCCGGCGCAGACTCCGGCAGCACTCGTTTGCCGGAGTCTTAGTTGCGGCTGCCACTGGCGAGGCGGCCGCAACTGAATTTCGGCTTGGGGCCGGGTTACCACGGCAACCGGGACGCTGCGCACACCGATGACGTCATCGGTGCCGGCGCAGCGCTACCGGTCTACCGCCGCGGAAGGGCCCCAGGCAATTTAGGAACCGGCGCCAATTGCAGCGCTAGGCCCTCTAGCGCCGCAAAACCGGTGCTAAGGGCACTGAATTTCTAGGCCGAAGAGTTTGAACAACAGAGGGAAAGCAGGAAAATACAACTGCACCCAAAGCGTACGTACTCCTCCTGGCTATGTCTAGCCATAAAAAAGTACTGATCTTATCAGAGCTTCAGAAGCCTTACCCAGGAGCAATTTATCAAGAGTCTTAACTTCCCTAAGGAGGCAATCCAGGAGTATTGCAGTATCTTGAAACTAGATCTTGAACCCACCTCCTGTACTTCAACCACCCTCCCTGTGTCAGTGAAGGAAATAATAACCAACCCTTAATCTTGCTGTAGGCTCATTCCAAGCTGGCAGTGGGGGTATAGTAATATGCCACCACCAGCTGCCAAACTGTGCATCCATGAAGTGACAGATGTTTTCTGTATCATAATAACTGGCAAACTCATTGATGCTGGCTTGCAGCAGGAGAGGGCTGAGAGATTTTATGGATGCATAAGCCAGAGTCATAGAAACAGATAGTTCAGGGATGAGGGGTTATAGCGCTGGATGAGGTTACAGAGATAGAGAGGGGTGAGGCTATGGATGAGAATTTGAAATGTTGAGGGACTGGGAGCCAATCTACGTCAGCAAGGACAGGGTGGTGGGCACATGGGACTTGATGAAGATAGAATATGGACTGCAGAGTTCTGGATGAGTTGAAGCTTACGGAGGTTGGAAGTCGGCCAGGAGAACATTGGACTAGTTGAGAACGGAGGTGATAAAGGCTGAGGTTACAATCAGTCTAGTTCAGCCTGAGCTAGTAACTGGACAGGTAATGGATTTGATGATGAGAGTACAAACTTTGTGATGGGGGCTGAAGGTGATGGCTTCAGTATTCCTAATATTTAGCTAGAAGAAATTGTGGTTCATCCACGAGCGGCAGGAGTGGTGCTGAGGAGTGGTCCAGTTCATGCCAATCTGTCAACTGGCGCTGCCACGTGAGCTGAGCCCCCACAGCACTGACTGTCAATGTAACGTGGTATAGGGTTGCATGCATGCAAAAGTAAAACATAAATTGTGGTATCCATTACAAAATGTTTGAGTCTTAGGACTACAAACTTGACCAATCCCTATTATTCTAGGTAAGCACATTGGGGTAGAATTTCCACAGCGGTTCCGCAATTTCCTGCCACAACTTCAGTGGAAGATCGATGGAAATGGCAGTTTTCACCACTCCATTTCTCTGGGGTTACCATCGATCGTCTGCCGAAATCACAACTGGATATCAGGAGAATCCCCACTAGCGATTGAGTTTTTTTTCTTAAATGTTTAAGCATTTGTACTATTCTTACATTTTCATAATAAAAATGGTAAAGTATATGATCCATTTATTAATGTACGTTTTAAAATAACAACAACTTGCATTTATATAGTGCCTTTAAATTAGTAAAATGTCCCAAGGCGCTTCACAGGAGCGTTATCAACAAAATTTGATATCAAGCCACATAAGCAGATATTAGGACAAAGAGGTAGGTTTTAAGGAGCGTATTAAAGGAAGAGAGAGGTAGAGAGGCAGAGATGCTTAGGGATCAAATTCCAGAGCTTAGGACCAAAGGCAGCTGAAGGCACGGCCACCAATGGTAGAGCAATGAAAATCGGTGATGCTCAAGAGGCCAGAATTGGAGGAGTGCAGAAATCTCAAAGGCTTGTAGGGCCAGAGGAGGTTACAAAGATAGGGAGGAGCGAGGCCAGGGAGCGATTTGAAAGCGAGGATGAGAATTTTAAAATTAAGGCGTTGCCGGACCGGGAGCCAATATAGGTCAGCAAGCATATGAGGTGATAAGTGAACGAGACTTGGTGCGAGTTAGGATACGGGCAGCAGAGTTTTGGACGAGGTCAATTTCATTTAGGGTGGAAGATAGGAGGTCAGCCAGGAATGCGTTGGAATAGTCAAGTCTAGAGGTAACAAAGGCATGGATGAGGTTTTCAGCAGCAGATGAGCTGAGGCAGGAGCAGAGTCAGGCAATGTTACAGAGGTGGAAGTAGGTAGTCTTGGTGACAGAGCGGATATATGGTCGGAATCTCATCTCGGGGTCAAATAGGACACCAAAGTTACAAACAGTCTGATTGGCTACGGAACGGAATTTGTGGCGGGGACCGAAGACAACGGTTCAGTCTTCACAATATTTAGTTGGAATAAATTTCTGCTCATCCAATACTCAATGTTGGACAAAATGCAGTGTGACAAATCAGAGACAGTGGAGGGGTCAAGAGAGGTGGTGGTGAGGTAGAGCTGGGTGTCATCAGCGTACATGTGGAACCTGATGTGATTTCAGATGATGTCGCTAAGGGGTATATAATAGATGAGAAATAGGCGGGGACCAAGGATAGATCCTGGGGGACTCCGGAGGTAACAGTGCAGGAGTGGAAAAAGAAGCCATTGCAGGCAGTTCTCTGGCTACGAATGGATAGATAGGAATGGAACCAGGCAAGTGTAATCCCACCCAGCTGGACGATGGAGGAGAGATGCTGGAGGAGGATGGTGCGGTCAACGCTGTCAAAGGCTGCAGACAGGTTGAGAAAGATGAGGAGGGATAGTTTACCATGGTCACAGTCACAGAGGATATCATTTGGGTCGTGGCAAGGGCGGAAACCTGATCTGATGTATTCAAACAAGGAGTTGCCAGAAAGATGGGCACGGATTTAGGAGGCGACAACACATTCAAGGACTTTGGAGAGGAAACGGAGGTTGGAGATGGGGCGGTAGTTTGCAAGGACAGAGGGGTCAAGGGTGGATTTTTTGAGGAGGGGGTGATGACGGCAGATTTGAAGGGGAGGGGGATAGTATCTGAGGAGAGGAAACTATTAACAATATCAGCTTACATGGGGGCCATGAAGGGAAGTTGGGTGGTCAGCAATTTGGTGGGAATAGGGACGAGGGAGCAGGAGGCCAGTCTCATGGATAAGATGAGCTTGTAGTGGGCATAATGGGAAATAGGAGAGAAACTAGAGAAATGTGAGTTCAGAGCTAGGGCAGGGAGAAGCCTATGGGAAAGTTTGGCCTGGTGGGCTAGGAGAAATGAGGGAAGCAGCAGAGGCAGTCTCAATCTTTGTGACAAAGAATTCCATGAGCTCCTCGTACTTGTTGTTGGAGGTGAGGGTGGAGGAGGCAGGGGAGAGGGGTTTAAGAAGACGGTTTGTAGTGGAGAAGAGAAGCTGAGGGTTATCTTTGCATTCCAGGATGATCCCGGAATAGTGAGCAGTTTTGCCAGAGGAGGGCAGGACCCGATAGTGCTTTATGTGGTCCAGCCAGATCTGGCGATGAATGGTTAAACCAGATGTCCGCCATAGATGTTCAAGTCTGCATCCCATGGACTTAAGGGAGTGGAGATGAAGACCATACCGGGGGAACAACCAGGGTGAGAGAGAGTAATGGTTTTAATAGGTGAGGGTGTGATTACGCAGATCGGCAGCTGCAGAAATGTCATGGTGAATGGAGGTACTGTATTTTTTTAAATAACTGCCAGTAACAACATTACATACTCACACGGTATAATGTGGTTCAAATCTACTTGCATTTATATAGTGTAGTGTATGTAACCGTTCCACCTTATTGTAGTGTATGTAACCGTTCCACCTTATTGTAGTGTATGTAACCGTTCCACCTTTAAGAGAACCGTTCCACCTTTAAGAGAACTATTTTAAGAGTTGCACTACTTTATCTTGGCTGCTGTATACTGTAATACCGGCGGTGACCACACTGGTATATAAGTGCTGTGTAATGATTTATTGGGCAGTTCCGCCCTGACCTTCAACCAGTAAAGACCTGTTAAAGTTTACTCTTGTGGTCTGTGTAGTAATTCTCATTATAACACACAGACTTAACATATAGCACTTTTCATGTCCTTGGGACGTCTCAAAGAACTTTACAGTCAAAAATTTACAAAAAAGTTGTATTTTTTGGGAACTGAATTTAAATAACAAAGGAAACATACTAACGAAATACTTATTCTTCAAGTTGAGCTTCTACCCGTTTTCTGTTATCCATATAAATTATGCAAGACGTTAAACAAATGGCTGTAGCATCTAAAAAATGTCATCAGGACTGGACCTGCTCATAATATCAGTTTGAAATGGAGAAACTGGAGAATAACATGTTGGACAATGAACTGTTGCATCTGGAGAAGAGGGGTGAGGTAGTATTGTTAGGACTAGTCCTGCCAAACAGAATCACACATCCTGTCAGTTGATCACGATAAAATTGACAGAAAACGTGAAAAAGTCGATGCTTCAGACTGCCTGGCCTGTCAACCAAAGAAGGAATATTGAATGTAGCAACCAGCAGTGGAAGCCTTAAATAGGAGAATATTTATGACCTCTCTCCCAGTACCCCTAAATAAATCGTCTAGCGCTTTGGTTTTAAAATTGCTCAAAAACAAATTAAATACATATTTACAGTAGTAGCTTAGATTGAGCAATATGTAAAAATATGTAAAGGAGACCATTATTGCTGATTTACCTAGGCAAACTTTGTTTTTGTCGCTTAGGCCTGTCATTGTAAAATATTATGTAGATTTTTAGGTTTTTCATAACATTACCAATGATAAACATTTATCAACTCAAAGAGAATGCATGAATAATATAAACAAAAAAAGCTATAACCACCGCAGATGTGGGAAATCCGAAACAAAAACAGAAAGTGCTGGAAACAGGTCAGTTAGTATCTGCACAGAGAACAAATCAGTTAATGGGGAGAAATTCAACATTGCTGCACCCGTTTTACATTTGTAAAATGGGTGTCACACTGACAAGTTTAGCAGTGCGACGGCACACACCCGATCTGTAAGTGTGTTCTAACGGCTGCCTGAAAAAAGTGCAGGCCTCATTCCTAAATTTGTTGAGGCTATTTTTTCCGAACCAGCAGTATGTAAAGGGACCGCCGGAGGTCGTCAAAGAAGGTTTTTTATATTTATCTCAATGTGGAGTCAGGAAGAGCAGGGGTGCTCCTGTTGCCTCTACATTAATACTGTGGATTACTGCCGGACCTCGCTCACCTCACTCCTGATCACCTCATCCCCACCCCTCTCAGGGTATACTAGAGCACGGAAGCCGGCGTTACTATTGCCTAAAATTCATCAGGCTCTGACCAGCGAGCTGCATCGGGGTGTCCGCAACTCACGGTCTGAAGATAATGAGGCCCGAGAACTAATTTAGGCAGGTCCTTGTGCTTGCCTATGGCTATTACCAGCGAATCCAAGAGTACCCTACCCACGTGTAGTCTAATACATATTATTGTAAAATATAATTGTGGTATACTAATTCATTGTGTCATTTTAGATAATTACCTTTTCACTTGAGGTTTCTGTTTTCATTTAAGAAGGAAAAAAATAATTTGGAGGTTGTAGTGTATGTACTTTGCAGAAGGAACTATATTCTGCAGCCCCTGTATACTGCAGTACCAGTAGTGACCACCCCTGTATATAAGCCTGTGTAGTAACTTTGCATAGTAGTTCCAGTTTTGTCTCCACTCAGTAAACACCTGTTGTAACCAGCTCCTGCAGTCCGTGTCTCAATTACACATGGACATAATACTGGCGACGAGCAGATCCAAACTTACCTACAGTCTGCACCACCTCATGGAGATCCATCCCTGAAGCGAAGTTGTTGGAGGTCGAGGCCAGAAGGAAGAAAGGAAAAAAAACAAACAGAAGAAACGGGCGTCGACCGTGGACAACCGCCTCTGATTCATCGGAGTTGAAGATTCGCAGGAGAGGCTGTCGAGAGCGGGGCTTGGTTATCCTGTATGGTGTTACAGCTAATTGGGCTGGTGGCAGGTAGTACACTGATCCTTCCTGGGCTGCGGCGGGCTAGAGCTCGATCGGGTGGCTTTTCAACGGGGCCGAGCAGCGTTGTCGGGAAGAGGAGAGAGAGAGGGTGCAGCACACAGGGCGCGGCCGGTGCTACGAAGCCGGGCAGCGTACAGACCCGAGAAGAGGGAGGAAAGTGTCCCGGAGGGTTTGCTCTGACGACGGGAAAATAAAAGAAATTAGAAGCGCAGAAAGCCGCGAGGAGCTGCAGTTTGCCACGGGGATTGCGGAGAGCGGCGTTAGCAGCAGCGCGCGGGGGGGGGGGGGGGGGGGGGAGTGCGTGAAGACCATAGGGCGTCGCCATCAAGGCATAAAAACGCCAGCAACAGCGCTAGCAGCAGCGGAGAAGACAGAAAGCGCGGGAGGCGCCATCTTAGATTTCCAAGATGCCGAAGACTGGCAATATCACTGCCTTCAATAATGCAATAGAAGACTGGACCACGTATGTGGAAAGAGTCGAAGTAAATGAAGGCAAATGAAGTAGCCGATGAGAAAAAGGCATCGGTACCACTAAACTTAATGGGCGCAAGAACGTACGGCCTATTGCGGAACCTGATCACTCCAGCCAAACCGATGGCGAAGAGTTTTAACGAATTTGTTGATATTCTACAGGAACACCTAAATCCTACACCGCTGCTGATAGCAGAAAGATTTAAATTCCACAAGAGAAATCAGCATAAAGAGGAGAGCAATGCTGATTACCTTACGGAACTACGCAAGCTATCAAAGCACTGCCAGTTCGGAGCAGGACTGGCAGATACCCTACAGGACAAATTTGTCTGTGGACTCCTGAGTGAAGGAACCCAGAAGAGGTTACTCTCAGAGAAAGAGCTGACGCTAGATAAGGCTTTCAGCGTGGCAGTATCATACGAAGCAGCAGCAAGGGGAGCTGCGGAAATACAGCAAAGGCCACAGGAAAACGGCACCCATGAAATGACACGGGGATTTGAAAAATGTTATCGCTGCGGCAGAACAACCCATGACCAGAAGGACTGCTGGTCCAAGGACAAAATATGCAGGCAATGTGGAAAGATGGGACACATTGCACGAGTTTGCAGGTCTGGAAAGAAGATTAACGACAACAAAAAGGCTACTAAGGAACAGTACAGGAAAGTACAAAAGATGACGGACAGTAGTTCCGAAGACCAGAAGAGCGATAGTGAATCCGGGAACAAGAGACTAAGCGGTCTCAAACTTCACAACGTAATCGCAAAAGAGGATCGCCGAACCATTTGGGTCACCCTCACGATAGCAGGGTCCCAAGTCAAAATGGAATTGGATACAGGATCAGCCCTGACCGTCATGAATCGACGAGACTACGAGCGGCTATTCTCACACATACCCTTGAAAGAGACATCCATTGTCTTGAAGACGTATACGGGGCAGAACGTATACCCCAGAGGGAAAATAAGGGTGCCTGTCGAATACAACGGCAAAGAAATACAGAAATTGTATCTGTACATACTGCAAGATGGTGGACCACCGTTATTGGGACGTGAATGAATCAGAAAGATAAGTTTAGACTGGCACTCCATTCAGGCACTGACTGTGGCTGGTAAAAAGGATGACGACGTCACACCTGGTCGATTGTCAAAAATCTTAGCTAACACCAAAGAGGTATTTCAACAACAACTGGGAACTCGTAAAGGCGTAACCGCCTCGATAAAAATAGAAGAGAATGCAATTCCCAAGTTTTTCAAAGCAAGACTGGTACCGTATGCAATTCGCCCAGCCGTCGAGGCAGAGCTGGAGAATCTGGAGAATGCAGGCGTGTTATCTAAGGTAGACTGGAGCGAGTGGGCGACACCCATCGTTCCTGTCATGAAGAAAACGTTAAACAATAAGTCTGAGGAGCCAAGGAAGGTTCGCATCTGTGGGGACTTCAAGGTGATGGTGAACCCAGTCCTTCACACAGTGCAGTATCCTCTCCCAAGGATAGAAGATATTTTCGCCTCACTATCTGGAGGGAAGCGTTTTACAAAAATTGACCTAGCACAAGCATATTTGCAGATGGAGGTTGAAGAATCCTCTAGGAAGTATCTCACGATAAACACTCACAAAGGTCTTTACCAGTATAATCGACTGGTATTCGGAGTAGCATCAGCTCCGGCGATATGGCAAAGAGCGATGGAACAAGTCCTGCAAGGGATTCCAGGGACTGTGTTACTTGGACGATATCCTAGTGACAGGTGAAGATGACAGTGAACACCTTGCCAACCTAGAGCAGGTGCTCACTAGACTAAGAGAACATGGGCTACGAGCCAATCACCCCAAATGCGAGTTTTTAAAGAAACAGATATCGTATTGTGGCCACGTGATTGATGAAGAGGGGTTACATAAGTCCCCTGACAAAACTGAAGCGGTAGTTAAGGCTCCAGCGCCTGAAAATATGTCGCAACTGAGGTCATTCCTCGGATTGGTGAATTACTACCATAAGTTTTTGCCGAATTTGTCCACAATTCTGCACCCACTGAACGCCCTACTACAAACTGGAGTAGCATGGAAATGGAGCGATGAATGTAAGCGGGCCTTTCAGAAGAGTAAAGACCTAATCACTTCAAGAGAAGTATTGGCTCACTACAACCCATCACTACCGATAAGAGTGACGTGTGATGCGTCTCCCTACGGCATTGGAGCGGTACTGTCACATAAATTCCTTGATGGTTCAGAGAGGCCGATAGCTTTTGCGTCACGCTCGTTAACTTCAGCCGAGCGTAACTACGCCCAGATTGACAGAGAAGCCCTCAGCCTGGTGTGGGGGGGTGAAGAAGTTCAATCACTACCTGCACGGTCAGAAATTTACTCTACTAACTGATCATCAACCTCTTGTCTCCATTTTCAACCCTTAGAAGGGCGTCCCGATAATGACAGCACAACGGCTACAGAGGTGGTCCCTTTTCCTAGGGGCACACCAATATGACATCGAGTACAAAGGAACTAAACAGCATGGGAATGCTGATGGATTGTCGCGCCTACCGTTGCCAACGGTGGAAGAAACACCTGCAGTGGATCCTGTGGAGATATTCCACTCGACCATAGTCGAATGTCTCCCTGTGATGAATGCAAACATAGAAAAGGAAACACGAAATGACCCGACACTCTCCAGGGTCTATGATTTAACGGTGAAGGGATGGCCAGCACATGGCGAACCACTGTTGCCAGCATTCTCACCGAGAAGAGAACAGCTGTCAGTGTGCAGAGGAACCTTGATGTGTGGATCCAGAGTAGTAATTCCACCCAAATTGAAGGATAGAGTGCTCAATGAGCTTCATGAGGGTCATCTGGGAGGGGTAAAAATGAAGAACTTAGCCAGAGCGTTTGTGTGGTGGCCGGAAATCGAAGAGATGACCAAGAACAGTACAGGATGCCAGAAGGTCCAAAACGCCCCACCACAAGCCCCTCTACATCCATGGGAGTTGCCCTCATCTCCATGGCAAAGGGTGCACATTGATTTTGCTGGTCCATTTATGGACTCGATGTTTTTAATTGTGGTGGATGCACATTCAAAGTGGCCAGAGGTAATAAAAATGTCCTCAACCACCACAGAAAAAAACTATCACAGTCTTACGAACCATATTCGCCAGAAATGGGCTGCCTGAACAGATTTGCTCTGACAATGGACCACAGTTTGTGTCTGAAGAGTTCCGGAGGTTCTTAAAGAACAATGGTGTTAAGCATTACACATCCGCCCCATATCATCCAGCCACCAATGGATTGGCTGAGAGGTTCGTTCAAACATCCAAGAAGGCTATCAAGGCAATGTCTAATGAAGACATACCCCTACAACACAAGGTGGATAACTTCTTGTTTGCCTACCGGAATGCGACACATGTGGTTACCAACCAAACTCCAGCCATGATGTTCTTCAATCGAAGACTACGATGCCGCTTGGATTTGGTTAAGCCAAACATCAGAAGAGATGTGGAGAACAGGCAGTTTCAGAATATGAATGAAAGGCCGACCAGGAGTTTTAAGATAGGTCAACCAGTTTTGGCCCGGGACTACCACACCGAGAAATGGCAGCCAGGAACGATCTGCACACGGCAAGGACCTCTAATGTATACCGTGGACATTGGAGAGAGCATTGTAAGACGCCATGCTGACCAGATTCTAGAGTCACTGGAAAACGTCAATTCCACACCACGATCCGATACACCTGGTGATGAAACCGAAGTACCAATTGCATCTACCTCAGAATCGGTGATATTGGAAGCAGACGAACCAAACAACGACGTTGATCCCGAATCAACTTTGCCAGAAGAACCTGATACCCCAAAGAGGCGTTATCCAGACAGAATCAGGAAGCCTCCTCAAAGACTGAACTTATAATTGCTTAACTTCAGCTAATGTATCTAGCAACTGTAATTGTAAATATGTTATTTAATTATTAATCGAATGTTATGTACTGTTTAGCTAAAAGGGGAGGAATTGTAGTGTATGTACTTTGCAGAAGGAACTATATTCTGCAGCCCCTGTATACTGCAGTACCAGTAGTGACCACCCCTGTATATAAGCCTGTGTAGTAACTTTGCATAGTAGTTCCAGTTTTGTCTCCACTCAGTAAACACCTGTTGTAACCAGCTCCTGATGTCCATGTCTCAATTACACACGGACATAATAGGGGTAATTATCAATGAATACATAGCATGAAATGTCATAAATTGTTCTTCCTGTCAATGAAAAAGAGGAATAAAGAAGCCTCTGACAGTAAACTATTGTTTCTTTAATATGACCAATTATCCTTCTTTCAGGCATCTGCCTTGTCCCTTGGGGGAAAATATGTCAAATTAGGAAGATATTGCAGTGCTAAATTTCTTTGACTCACCTGAAATTCAGCTGCAAATATTGTTGTCACCAGAACACAGTATTAAACTGTTACATTAAAGCTACATTGTTTTGGGCAATTCCTGCTAAATTTAAAATGCATGCATTATTCACAGCAGGTTGGGTTGTTAATTTACAGAAACAGTTCAATTCATCAGCTCTAATTGTCCTTTGTTTGATGGTAAACATTTTTTGAAATTGGTTCAGAAAAGCTTCATTTTGAAGCCATAATCTGCAGAAACATAGAGAAAAGGTCACCCAGCCATTTACCAGCAGCTTCTTGATCTATGACCCACACCTATGATCATGGCTGAGCTTTCTCCTCAATCATCTTTAGCCATGAACCTTTCTTTTTAATGATACATCTATTTGTGTTACCCTATTGAATTCTTAGGTTTCTAACTTCCTAACCCCTCCTGCAACATATATGTGCATTTTTTTTATGAAGCAGAGATTACTGAACAAATTGCATTGCCCTGTCCGAATGAAGGCTAAATCTCTAGACTGAATTTACATTGAACTATTGTAAAATGCTACAGAACAGAAACAAGTAATTTAGCCCTGCACTAGTATTCTTCTCCCACACAAACCTAATTCTACTCTCATGCTTGATCCCCAGACCTTTAATAGCCCCTTTTTAAAAGAAATTTTGGCCCCTATATTTACTGGGATGGTTTGTGTAGAGGGCGGGGCAGAGTTTCGGGCAGGAAGCCCGACTTTTTTCGGCAGGTTCCCTGGCCGGCAGTCAGTCTGATTAACAGGCTTGGCTTTCAGTCAGGCAAGGAACACTCCAGAGCAGACGGCAGGAGCAGGTAAGGAGCCTGCAGCTGCTACTGGGAGCATGGTGGAGCGACAGATCCCGGGGTGGGGGGTGGGGGAATCTGTCTGATCCGGGGTGGGTGGGAGGGGTCCAATCCTGATCCCAAGGGTGGTCTGATACCCAATTCCGGGGGTGTCTTTGTATGGGGGTAGGCGGATAGTGGGGGTGGGGGGAAGCACTCCAGCTCCTCCTGGCCCACAAGCCATGCTGTAAAGGCACTTAACTTCTCCCGAAGCTGACCCGCCTCCCTTCAGCTGCCAGATTTCCCGAGACCCAGAAAACCTGGCCAGCTAGGGTTAAACCTGCAAAGCAGATTAAAAAAGAGGCTGCCAGCCTCATTAAAATATTTAAATTGCCAACCTGCCTCCTGACAGCGGGTTGGCTGCCCGTCCCCTTGCCCTGCCTCTGTTAAACCTGGAAGTAAGCGGGTTAGAGGCCAGTTGGGGTCGAGTTTGAGATTTTAAAATTTTAACCCCTACCTAGTTCCCTTTTTTAAACAAATTATGGACCCTGCATCAATAAGGGGTCATGGCAGAGAATTCCAAATTCTAACCAAGAAATTGGTCATCATTGTGCCCATTTTCTGTGTGAAAAATTGGGACAAAATTTTAATTTTTTTTTAAACAGTGCTATGACCTGTGCACCAAGGACACTTGAAAAACATCAGGCCCCATATTTGCCTCGAATGATTTTCAGGCGACCGGGGTAGCCACTTGAAACAGCTGTTAGGTCCCTTGCCTATACTAATTTCACTCAGGAAAATTGGGCTGCCCAAGCAGATCAGCGCCTATCATCATTCCGTCAATACACATCAAAACAAAATTATTAGTATTACTGCAGTCTATGCTGCTTTCTACTTAGAGATTGGTTTGGTAAATACTGAAATTCTGGCTCGCCACAGCTTAATTCAAACCAAATGGAAAGAAAAACCTAATAATCAATTCTTAAATATACATCAGTTTAATTTTCTGTGCCCTGAACAAAACTCTGCTCCCTCTAACCCTTCTATCTTTGTACTCTAATCAAGGTGTTTAAAATTATTAAAGGATTCAATAGGGTAGATACAAAGTAACAATTTCGTCTGGTGGGGAAATCCAGAACACAGGGCATAATCTTAAAATTAAAGCCAGGCCATTTAAGAGTGAAATCAGGAAGCACTTTTTCACAGAAAGGGTAGTGGAAATCTGGAATTCTCTCCCCCAAAAGACTGTGGATGCCGAGTCATTTGAAATTTTCAAGACTGAGATCGATAGATTTTTGTTATTTAAGGGACATGGAACAAGGCTGGGTAAATGGAGTTAGGATACTGATCAGCCATGATCTAACTGAAAGGCAGAACAGGCTTGAGGGACTGAATGGCCTACTCCTTTTCCTATGATCCTATGATTAATTTAACAATAAAACCAGATTATATATTTTTTTAATTGTGGTTCAGTAATCTGTGATTTGTAACTTGCACATTTCATTTTGTGGTTTCATGGAGAAGTTTAAAGAAAGTCTGGAGTATTAGATTTCCACTAATACTGCAATGCTCCTACCACGGAGAGGGGGTAAAAGTTCTCTGATTTTTTGAGCAACTGACACTTTTCAGACCCCCACTGGTGCTGCCATAGGCATCGCTCAGCCAAAATGTCAAAGTGCATTGCTCAGGCTATTGGTGCTTTGATTATGAATGAGTTCGTTATTTTCCTTCCCCTTGAATCCACCCTCCCCAGTAGCGATAGGGTAAAAGAGAAGTTTGGAGGAATCACAGGATTCAATCAATGTCCTAGGAATAGGAAAGCATTTCACAGAAGTCTGAGAATTATCCTTCCTGTAGCCATAAATCCTGCATCTTTTCACAATTATCCTTACTGTGACTGTTCAGCAGTAGAGAAATACAAGAAGGCTGGTTGATCAGTGCTCTTTGTTGAGGGAATTGTTTTAAACATACTGTTAGCTTCTTGTTTCATTTGGTAGATGATCATGGTAACAGACTTAGAAATGACTTCCACAAAACCTACAAATTCCTGATGAGGAATTGTAGCACTCCAGATCACATTTTTAGTGAGCAGGCATAATTTGAAGATAAGACTTTATTAAACTGGTCTGACCTCCATGGTGGCTGATTAGAAGTCTAGATACCCAACAAGTGGATTTATCTGTTATTCCCAATGGTTACCCCTCATTCATCTGCTGGAACCCTATTTGCAACTTGCTTCTATGATGGTTTCTGATTTTAAATGCACTGAAAATATATATGACTGGCACATAAACTGCTCGAAGTGATTCAAATGCATATCTCTTATGACCAAGAATCTGAATACACCTCATCTATAAACTCTAATTTATTTAGGCATCCCTTAAGTGATGAGAACAAGAACTCAATTCTGCCGATGTCCTGGCCAACATTCATCCCTCAATCAATATCATTGAAAAAAACAGGTTATCTGGTCATTTATCTTATAGCTATCTGTAAAAGGAGGAAGAGCGAAAACAGGGAACTACAGACCAGTTAGCCTAATAACAGTAGTAGGGAAAATGCTAGAGTCTATTATAAAGGATGTGATAACAGAACACTTAGAAAATTTCAACGGGATTAGACAAAGTCAACATGGATTTATGAAAGGGAAATCGTGTTTGACAAACCTACTGGAGTTTTTTGAGGATGTAACTGGTAGAATAGATAAAGGAGAACTAGTAGATGTGGTGTACAGGAAACTTTGTGATATCCGGCACCGACGGGACCGAGCTGTTGCCGTCCCATCAAAACTGCCGGACAAACCAGCGCTAATGTTAAAACATACGGAAGTTTTTGAGCTCCGTATCTAGCAACAAACCCTGTTGCTTAGCAACAGCTTCTAAACAGTCGGCCGTAGCTTGCAAACATCTCTGTAGCTAAGCAACAGCTTTAGCTAGACCTTGCAGAGCCTGAGTAGTGAAAAAAAAGCAACGAAAAGAAAAAAAAATTACTGAACCGACTCCTGAATTTTGCCGGTGGCTCGAGCATTCCGAACAGTTAACCTCTGGATAAACCAAAGTTTCCTGTATTTGGATTTTCAGAAGGCCTTTGACAAAGTTCCACATAAGAGATTAGTGTGCAAAATTAAAGCACATGGGATTGGGGGTAATATACTGGCGTGGATTGAAAATTGGTTAACAGACAGGAAACAGAGAGTAGGAATAAATGGGTCTTTTTCAGGGTGGCAAGCGGTGACTAGTGGGGTACCGTAGGGATCAGTGCTTGGGCCCCAGCTATTCACAATATATATCAATGATTTGGATGAGGGAACCAAATGTCATATTTCCAAGTTTGCTGACGACACAAAACTAGGTGGGATCGTGAGTTGTGAGGATGCAAAGAGGCTTCAAGGCGATTTAGACAAGTTGAGTGAGTGGGCAAATACATGGCAGATGCAGTATAACGTGGATAAATGTGAAGTTATCCATTTCGGTAGGAAAAACAGAAAGGGAGAGTATTATTGAAATGGTGATAGATTGGGAAATGTTGATGTACAAAGGTGTGGGTGTCCTTGTACACCAGTCACTGAAAGCAAACATGCAGGTGCAGCAAGCAGTTAGGAAGGAAAATGGTATGTTGGTCTTCATTGCAAGAGGATTTGAGTACAGGAGCAAGGATGTCTTACTACAGTTGTACAGGGCCTTGGTGAGACCACACCTGGAGTACTGTGTGCAGTTTTAGTCTCCTTAGCTAAGAAAGGATATACTTGCCATAGAGGGAGTGCAGCGAAGGTTCACCAGACTGATTCCTGGGATGGCAGGACTGTCGTATGAGGAGAGATTGGGTCGACTAGGCTTGTATTCACCAGAGTTTAGAAGAATGAGAGGGGATCTCATTGAAACGTATAAAATTCTGACAGGGCTAGACAGACTGGATGCAGGGAGGATGTTTCACCTGGCTGGGGGGTCTAGAACGAGGGGTCACAATCTCAGGATATGGGGTAGGACATTTAGGACTGAGATGAGGAGAAATTTCTTCACTCAGAGGGTGGTGAACCTGTGGAATTCTCTACCACAGAAGGCTGTGGAGGCCAGGTCACTGAATATATTTAAGGAGATAGATAGATTTCTAGACACAAAAGGCATCAAGGGGTATGGGGAGAGAGCGGGAATATGGTATTGAGATAGAGGATCAGCCATGATCATATTGAATGGTGGAGCAGGCTCGAAGGGCCGAATGGCCTACTCCTGCTCCTATTTTTCTATGTTCTATATTTCTATTACATGCAAGTGTCAGTACTCTCACCTCTGAGTCTGAAGTTTGTAGATTCAACCCCAACCCGAGACTTGAGCACATACTGACACATCAGTGCAGTACTGAGGGAGTATTACTACCTTTCGGATGAGATGAGATGAGCACACTTTGCTGTGCTTGTTTATATTACAACAGTGTAACAGTTCAAAAAGCACTTAATTGGCTGTGAAGTGCTTTGGCATGTCCTGAGGTTGTGAATGGCGATATATAAAGGCAAGTTCTCTTTCTTTCTTAATCTCACTGGGAACCAATAGCGCATTGCACCATATATTTAAATATGCAGTCCCAGACCACCAGCATTCAAACTGAGACCTGAAAGCTCAGTGTGCCATTCTCGCCTGTTTATGTTTGCTATATGCTGCCACTCCTGACAAAATCTTACCATTAAGAAGTAAGTTGAGACCAACAGTGGCTCAGGGGCCCAGTGTAAATAAGAGAGTCGACAGAAATCACCAGCTTTATACCAGAGTGCCATCACTGCCATTGGTGTAATTCTATCAGTATAAAAGTGCTTTTAATAACAGCCCTGTCCGAACACAGAATTGTCACTAATACTGTATGTGAATTGCATTGTGAACCCACTCAGAAATGTTAAAAAGAATATGAGAGAAGTGGATTTATGAACAGCCATCTGTAATATTTATACTACAGTATTCTGTAAGATGGAATTTAATCCACACTACACTTTTCACCCTCTCCAATGGGAATTTTTTATAACAGCCCAGAGATTATACTATTTAGATTATGTAACATTGTTAATCATGCATAAAAATACTATTGTTGTAGGAGTAATTTTAGATAAATGGACCAGTAATCAATTACTGCCCCTCTCCCCCTGCCCCTTTGCTGGCTGTATCAACTGTTTCTATTGCACATGCTGAATGCTTGTGGTAACAACGTTATATCTGGTTTATATTAATGTTTATTTAAGTTATATTACTAGTTTTATCGTTTGATTTGGCTAATGCATACATTTTATATTGAAAGATCAAGTTATAATTGTGGAACAATTACAGATTATAACTGAAAATGAGATCATTGCATTTTGGGGAAGTAACAAAATACATCTGCTTTGACAAACACACTTTTAACAAGGAAAACCTTCCAGATGTCTTTGAAACACATTAGCAGGACAGGCGCCACGCATTGTTTAAGCATTTTAACATCAACATATTTTTTTGTCAAGCAGTGCCTCTGAGATGAAAAGAAATGGTCCCAAATTAATCAATTAAAGCATTTTCAACACAGGATAGCATGAGTTTTGATTGCACTACAACAGTGCTCAAAGATGCACAGGGAGCATTCACATTCTGTTTCAATTTGTGAAAAATTCAATGGGGCACCTCAACACCTATAGCACTGATGCAGAAGCTTAAAATAAATCATTTTGTTGTTTTCTTAAACAATATTTACATACATCTCCAAATACAATACTACACTAAAATCTGTAGATTCTATTACCAATAGAATAGTTTCCATATCCTACAGACAACGGTACAGTGTTCTATTTTTCCCATGAGTGTACTAGTAAGTGCTGCCAAAATCATTGCTCATACGCTATAAGGCCACATATGGGCATGCAGCTTCATTATTTGTCCACTGCAGTTTTTCATCCAAATATGTTTTGTAAAACAAGACGATTGAAAATCTATGTGGCTCTTTCACAGCACAGCAACTAAGGAGCTTTGGAAAAAGTTCCTTCAATAAAATTTCGGAAATATGCATTACAGTACACATACGGCAGCACGGTGGCATAGTGGCAAGCACTGTTGCCTCACAGCGCCAAGGACCTGGGTTCAAATCCGGCCTCGGGTGACTGTCTGTGTGGAGTTTGCACATTCTCCCCGTGTTTGCGTGGGTTTCCTCCGGGTGCTCCGGTTTCCTCCCACAGTCCAAAGATGTGCGGGTTAGGTTGATTGGCCATGATAAAAATTGGCCCTTAGTGTTAGGGGGGATTAAATATGTGGGGTTACGGGGTTACGGGGATAGGGCTTGGGTGGGATGGTTGTCGGTGTAGGGACCGGGTGCTAGGGTTTGGATGATCAGCCATGATCTCGTTGAATGGCGGAGCAGGCTCGAAGGGCCAAATGGCCTACTCCTGCTCCTATCTTCTATGTTTCGATGTTTCTATGTTACTGCTAAATATGAGAATCAAATTTTGTGAGGTTCTTTTCCAATTTTTCTTCCACGTCTAAAATTGTTGGGGTCAATTTTGACTTTTGGGCGAACAACTGGCGTAAAGCATCCATTGGTTACCGTACCCATGGCAAAGAGGCAGCCATGATTTTGAGGCCGCGACACATTTACATTGGGCCAGCGAGCTGCGGGGCACCGAATGGGCGTCTAATAAGGTGGCTAATATTGGGCTACCCTGGCAGCCAGCAATTTAAGTGCAGGGGTGGCGAGGGGGTCTTGATCTCAGTGGTTGGCTGTCTGTCAGGCTGGAAAGTAGCTGTGGAGCAGATGGCAGGTAGGTCCGATATCACGGTGGGGAAGGGGGGAATTGAACAGCCGGGGGGGGGGGGCATAATTGAACATCGCGAAGGGGGATCCGACACCGTACGGGGGGATCCGACACCGGGCGGGGGGGTTCGAACATCGCGGGGGCAATCAAACATCGCGGGGGCAATCGAACATCGTGAGTTGGGGGGGGGTGGGGGTCAAGTCTCAGGGGTCCTTTGATTTGAAAGAAAGAAAGACTTGCATTTATATAGCACCTTTCACGACCTCAAGACAACCCAAAGCGCTTTACAACCAATGGAGTACTTTTGAAGTGTAGCCACTGTTGCAATGTAGGAAATGCAGCAGCCAAATTTGCGCACAGCAAGCTCCCACAAACAGCAATGTGATAATGACCCGATAATCTGTGTTTTAGTGATGTTAGTTGAGCAATAAATATTACATTTGGGGGCATTGGGGAGGGATTGTGTCAGAGACTGGGAGAATTAGGGGTGGTTCTAGTTTTTTTTTTGCTGCTTTCTGTAAGCCTCTGGAAGTGCCTAGGCACATTTTGTCTACATTAAAGGTACCAAATAAATGTAAGATTTTATTGTGTTTGGTAGCAAAGAGCACTGCTAATGCAGGCCCAGGATCTGGGAGTGGGGGAAGTCTGGGGAGGTGTGTCCTGGGATTCAGCATACAGTGAATGGAATTCAGAAGCAGTGGGGAGTCTGGTAGAATTGGGATCTGCTAGGATCATGCAGTATTGGGGGAGTAAGGTCTAGAATGCTTTTGGGGAGGGGAACCCAAGAAAGTGTGACCTAAACCGTCCATTGCCTCCTTTGAACCATCTGGCCCCAAACCCATACTATGGGCTAAATTTTGCCGGCGCTCAGAGGGCAGGTTTGGAGGCGGGTCTGCTGTCAAAATGGCAGTGATTGACAGCGGGGCGGAAGTCAGTTCTGAACCCGCCTCCGTGTCAGTTTCCCAAGTGCGGGGTCTGCCTGCAGTTTGCAGACCCAGCACTAAGCGGCGGGTCAGGCAATTGAGATACTTAAGAAGCTGCTTAAAGGTATTTAAGCAGCATTTTACCAGGTCCTAACAATTTTTCCATGTTTTTTACGAGGTTCCCAGCGCTCAGGGATCACGTCAGGTAAGTGTGTCAAGTTCTCAATGACTCTGCATTGCTGTGAATACTTGACAGCTGTAAAAGTGGTATAAAAGCTATCATTTCACAACTGTTAAATTTCCAATCTTAGGCCGCGATTTTGCTGGCCCACAGAGTGTGGATTTGGGGGCGGGTCCGCTGTCAAAATTGAAATGATGGACACTGGGTTGGGAACCCACTTCAAACCCACCTCCATGTAAGTTTCCAAAGTGTCGGGTCTGCGATTTCAGAACAGACCTGACACCAAGCGGCGGGGGAGGCATTTAAGATAGTTAAATGCTTGTTAAACGCTTGTTAACTACTATTTTGCCAGCCTATTTCTATTTTACCACTTTTTTAATGGGCTTCACGTCGTTCGGAGATCACATCAGGTAAGTAGTTTGGGTTCTCTCTGTCTCCTCATTGCTATGAATAGGTGACAGCTGCAAAAGTAATATGAAAGCTACCATTTCACAGCTGCTCACTTTCCAGTGTCAGAAGCTTGAGCCTTCAGGACTTGGAAGACACTTTTGAGCTTTATGCAGTTTGGAAGTGTTTGGAGTAAACTCTCTATCCACTGTCACCTCCTTGGAGCAAGCTCTCTCACCAATGACAGATCGCTTCTGTCATCTCAACTTCAGCTGCCATCTATTCCTGCAACATCAGTGCCCTTGAAAAAATCTCACCGTGGTCCTCTGAATCCCTCCACGATCAGCCTCAACACCAACATCACCAACAACAGTACAGGAAACTTTGTGTTATCCGGAGGCTAAATGTCCGGCAAGCTCGAGCCACTGGCAAAAATCAGGAGCCGTTTTGTTAGGTTTTTTTTCTTCTCGTGGCTTTTTTTTCCTTCTCGTGGCTTTTTTTTCAACAGTCAGGCTCTGCAAAGTCTCTCTGAAGCTGTTGCTAAGCGACAGAGATGCTTCCAAGGTACGGCCGACTGTTTAGAAGCTGTTGCTAAGCAACAGTGTTTGTTGCCAGATACGTCCGTATGCTTCAACATTAACGCTGGTTTGTCCGGCAGTTTTGAGGGAACGGCAACAGCTCGGTCCCGTCGGTGCCAGATAGCACAAAGTTTCCTGTACCAACTTTCTCCGCAATCACCTGGTGCTGTACAGAACACAGGGCAACAGCACCTGACAACATTGCTGCCCGGGAGGCCAGCAATGGCATCACCATGGCCAAATTTACTTCACTTGACGCTGTACATCCTGGCTGCCACATGATACACCAGGTTGACACCACCCCACACCAGCACCATAAAGCATCCCGACAATGACCAAGCCATTCCTTTCGCACTCATCACAACTGGAGGGGTACCGTTATGTCTCACCATTCACTGCAACTCACTAAGCCACTTCCAAAGGGGCACACAAATCTGTCCAAGAAGGCAAAGTGTTGAAAATAAAGATTTCAATGTTTGACAACACATTAACAGAAACTTTACATGAACATTGGCGATAACACTCAACTGCCTACCATTGTGTGTTGTTAGTTGGTATGATTGGACAAGGAGGAAGGTGAGTGTGAGGAGTGGCTGGTGAGATGGGGAAGTGATAACGTAGATAGAGAGGGATGGGTGGAGGTGCAAGGTAAGTTGGTGTGAGTAAGGATGTGCAGAAGTAGGGTAGGGAAGGCAGAGTGATGGGGATGTGATGAGTGGCACAGCAGGATGAGGTTGAGTGTGGCTTTACAGTAACGTTTTGTGATCTACTGAGATCATTGAAAGGTTTGCGCCACTGACGCCTGGTCCTCCTCATGACATCCTCGCTTGTGTCCTCCTGTGCAATGTGCAACCAGGCTGTGTTGGTTTCCTGGGGAGGTCTCTTCCGCCCATTGGAAGGGAAGAGGACCTCCCTGCGTGCTGTGACTCCCTCCATAAGCATATGGAGGGAGTAATGGGAAAGCCTGGGTGCAGCCGTGCACCTTTGGAAAGGTGCCAAATTTCACCCTCTGCCTCCACCTCAATGCTGCAGAACACTGACAGCACAACTGTCAAAATGATTGTGGACATGGTACCTTTAAGGAAACCGGGTGATGACGGGTCATCAAATGACGTCATCAGACCCGCTTCCTCTTAACTGGCCGGGAACCTCACAGGGCGGGCTTAACAAGCCCTATCAACGGAAAATCTTGTTGGAGGCCGGGATCAAGACAGATGCGGATCCCCAAATGTCATGGATGTCGCCTGCCCCGGACCCACCGAGGTAGGAAAAATACAGCCCTATGTTCCTGCGTGTCAACCTCCTCACTCACTTGTCCACAACCCTTTTTGTGCTTTCAGCTACGTCCCACCACTATTCTCCCTATCATCAGCCAGTTTGTCTTGACATTCATGCATTAAAGTAAATTTTCTGCTTCTTAAAATTAATGGCTGGAATATCACAGACTTGGGGTGTGCCAGAAGCAAAAAGTATACCTTTTAGTGCATTATTAATGAAGCTGCTGACTTACACAGTCTTGAGTAAATATTACTTTCCACAGAAAATAAAGATGACTTCATAAAACACTCAGAAGCTCATGATTATGGTTTTGATGTTTTTAACTTACTCAACCCTCTTACATAGCTACACATGATTGACTTCTTCGGAATCTTTCTTTTTCTTACATTAATTTGCCAGTGTGAAAAGTTCAATTTTGGAAAGGTGCCAAATTTCACCCTCTGCTTCCACCAGTGCAATATGTCAAGTCGGATTTATAAATCATATATCTTCAGTCTCCAGCAAACTTTATTAATTTTAATTAACATTTGATTGGATGGCTTAACTTTGAAATGATAGCATGAAAAAATTAAATAGCCAAAATGTGCCCTGATCAGTCCAGTAGTTATTTTACAAATAATTATCCCAAACTTCTCTAAATTTCCTTTGAGACGTAAGCGTGGAATTTAACAAGAACAGCAATCCCGAAGCAGCTCACCAGCTCCAGGCTGGCGCAATATTGGGCGACCAGGAGGCCAAAAAAGCTGGGAAAAGGTAGGCCTGGGTTCAGAAAGGGTGCTGCGACCATGGAGGGTGGGAAGCCTGAGGTTGCAGCAGCTCATGTTATTCTTATGGAGCCTATAGGAGCACTCCTGCTCCGCGAAATGGAGCGTCCATGACGGTGATTTGCCCAGTTGGCCGTTAAAATGCCACCAGGTCTGATGTGTGTCATAGGACCCCGATTCTCATGATATCATGAGGCCCGATTCAGGTAGGTGTCTTGGTCCCCCATGAACAGCAGAAGGAATATGGTGGCAGATGGGAAGCGAGGTAATAATTTCACCACTAGGATTTTAATTCTGTTGTCATCTGGTTCCGTCAAGGAGAGTTAAAATCAGCCTTTTACTGTTCAAATTAGCTCATAGTTCCAGCCAAGAACATAATTAACTGGGTCTCAAACCTCCCCAATAGTTTCCCTAACTAGACCTTCCTCCACCCCCAACTTCACAACACCCTCTTCCCTCTTCTACATGGTAGTGCAAGTTAAGCTCCATTCTATTGTTCTCCCCAGTGTCCTCGGGCATAGATCTGAATCCTCACTGCCACTGCTTATTTCAGAGCAATTGCAACTTTTTTGGTGAAACTGTGGTGAGAATTTGTTGTCTTATTACAGTCTAGTTAAAATAAAGAAGTAAATTTGAATATCTTCATTTTTTTGGCATTGCTCCACCCTCACCATCTCTATATAGATTTTTCTTTTTTCTTAACTTATAGAATTACATGTACACACAGATTATATCATATTTTGAACCAATTTTGTAAAACAGAATATCATAAAAATTGATATATTTTAACATGCACTGGAAGAACTATTAGTTTCTTTACTAATAATCTTGTATTAATGACAGAATGCCTTGCAATTATTTTAAAATTACTACAGTATATATAAATATATTTATTGTTGATGAAATGCTATACAATTCATCTTAGATCACATTTTGCTGTAATTCAATAGAATACTTCAGTCCTGAAGTTTTATTACTGTACAATTCTCACTCTTCTTGTAGGATTGTCTTCAGAATATATTGGTAGAAGTCTCATCGAAAATGTTTACTTTTTTGACTATCCTATTAAACTCACAGGTGTCAGCAATGCCTCGGAGTCAGAAGATTGTAGGTTCAATCCCCAATCCAGGACTTGAGCACATAATCTCAGTTGACACTTCAGTGCACTGTCAGATGTAGTCTATTGGAATAGACGATAGCCGAGAATTATATGCATATTTCACCCAGAGACATATCCAATTGGGCCAAAATCAAATATGTGGTCCAAAAGATTGCAAAATTTGGGGCATAAGTACAGTACATCCAAATCTTCTCAATCTTTTATGATCGTCTAGCAATCCCTCCGCCCAAATGCATCTCCATCGATAATTACAGAGTAATTGAGCTTGCTCAGAGGCTCTCTTCAATTTGCACCAGATTTTCAAGTGCAGCAGTAATCAGTCATTTTTCTGGTGTTTTAATGCAATTTTTTGAGTGTTTTTTAAAATGTATCCACAATGAGACATGCACTGTATTTTATATTTCTTCGAATGCATTTTTATGTCATCAGTATAAGTCACATTAAAAATTGAAAAGCTTCCTGATAGCAGGTTCTTAAACATGCTAGGCTAGAAATTTGTCTCGGGCGGTAACGCAAAATGGACGGTATCGGATCGGCTGCGCGTAATGGGCAGCCGATCCTCTACCGTGCATTTTATGCCGTCACCCGAGACGACTTTCTAGGCCACAGTGCCTAACGTGCATGAATGGCGATTAAATATGTTGAAAATTTAATTTAAAGAAGAAATATATGATGTGGAATCGGCGTTTACGTGGGCTATGACTTTTTTGGTGATTTCCGGCTATTTTACGTTCGGACGTATTCTAATGAGATTTGCAGCAAATCTAAGCATAACTTGACGTCAGCAGAAAAGGTGCGGGAATGGCTGTGAAGTGCTTTGGGACATCATCTGGTCCTAAAAGGCGCTATTTAAATGTACGTGCTTTCTTTTGCAAGAATCTTACAGAATTGTGGAAATAATTCAATTATTCGTAGGTCCACAAAAAACAAGTATACATTCTACTGCGGTCATGAATAAATGAATAAATTTAGTTATTTGTTTGGTCCAGGTTCTATGAAAAACAAAGTATTTGTGGTTTTGATTTAATAGGATAATTGTAATATTATTTGTACACATAGTTCTAATGCAGGGGTGCCTAAAGTAAAGCCTACAATCCACATGCGGCCCACAAGTCCTGAAAATCTGGTTCTATTTATAAGCTTACTAGCTGGAGTGCCCGGCGGTGCCGGTTCAAAGTCTGCCCCTGTGCCTTGTTGATTGACATTGCGGGGAAGGAGAGAGAGAGGTAAGGAGAGAGAGAGAGACAGGGAAGGAGAGAGAGAGAGAGAGAGAGAGAGGGAAAGAGGGAAGGAGAGAGCGAGAGAGAGAGAGGGAAGGAGAGAGAGAGAGGGAGAGGGAAGGAGAGAGAGAGAGGGAGAGGGAAGGGGAGAGAGAGAGAGAGGAGAGAGTGAGGGAAGGAGCTAGAGCAAAGAGGAAGAGTCCCAGCCCGAGTCACCCCAGCTGAGCTCGCGCTGCGGCCCGCCGCCCCGGAGACCCCGTGGGCGGCGTAGCGCCTGAGGCCTGGCCCGAGTCACTCGAGCTGAGCTCCCGCTCCGGCCCGCCGCCCAACATGAACAACAAACACCCTCCTCACCTGTAAATCAGTCCTACCCAGGCTATTCCGAAGGCGGCCACGGTGCCCCGGGCCTCCGACCCGAAGAGCTCGGCAGTGACATCCTGCAGAGCGGAGAGGCCGGGGTGACAGGAGAGAGGGGAGAAAGCAGAGAGAAGGAGGAGGAGGAGGGTGAGGGTGCGACTGGGGCCCGTGGTCGGACAGAGGCAGAGTTAGCAACACGCCCAAACTAACAGTGGCCGCAGCTTGCTTTTCCGTTCCCGCACTAACGGCAGTTTGAAGGATTAGGCCCTGCCCACACACGCCATGAAACGCCCCCCATGATGCAGCGCGCTCCTGCCGTAGGATTGGTCAACCATCACGTCACTCAACGCTAATGAGAGGTATGATTGGTCAACCGCTAATGAGCGGATTTTGTCCGTTTTTTGAACGTTTTTTGTATACTGTCCGAACAATTTTTGTCTGACCAAAAAGTAAATACACCTATGACACTCCCCTAATCATAAGCTTTCTTTTGATATAACATATGTGTAGGTACGCTCTATAGCTTTTGAGTGATGCCCGGACAGACAGACAGACTGACACCATGATCCTTTTATATATATATATATATAAAAAATAACTAGCTGGAGTGCCCGGCGGTGCCGAGGCTTTTTCGAGGGCATGTTGTTGTTGGAAGAGAGAGAGCGACTGGGGGGGAAGAGAGAGAGCGACTGGGGGGGAAGAGAGAGAGCGACTGGGGGGGAAGAGAGAGAGCGACGGGGGGGAAGAGAGAGAGCGACTGGGGGGGAAGAGAGAGAGCGACTGGGGGGGAAGAGAGAGAGCGACGGGGGGGAAGAGAGAGAGCGACTGGGGGGGGAAGAGAGAGAGCGACTGGGGGGGGGAAAGAGAGAGAGCGACTGGGGGGGGGAAAGAGAGAGAGCGACTGGGGGGGGAAGAGAGAGAGCGACTGGGGGGGGGAAGAGAGAGAGCGACTGGGGGGGGGAAAGAGAGAGAGCGACTGGGGGAAGAGAGAGAGCGACTGGGGGGGAAGAGAGAGAGCGACTGGGGGGGAAGAGAGAGAGCGACTGGGGGGGAAGAGAGAGAGCGACTGGGGGGGAAGAGAGAGAGCGACTGGGGGGAAGAGAGAGAGCGACTGGGGGGAAGAGAGAGAGCGACTGGGGGGGAAGAGAGAGAGCGACTGGGGGGGAAGAGAGAGAGCGACTGGGGGGGGAAGAGAGAGAGCGACTGGGGGGGAAGAGAGAGAGCGACTGGGGGGGAAGAGAGAGAGCGACTGGGGGGGAAGAGAGAGAGCGACTGGGGGGGAAGAGAGAGAGCGACTGGGGGGGAAGAGAGAGAGCGACTGGGGGGGAAGAGAGAGAGCGACTGGGGGGGAAGAGAGAGAGCGACTGGGGGGGAAGAGAGAGAGCGACTGGGGGGGAAGAGAGAGAGCGACTGGGGGGGAAGAGAGAGAGCGACTGGGGGGGAAGAGAGAGAGCGACTGGGGGGGGAAGAGAGAGAGCGACTGGGGGGGAAGAGAGAGAGCGACTGGGGGGGAAGAGAGAGAGAGCGACTGGGAGGAAGAGAGAGAGAGCGACTGGGAGGGAAGAGAGAGAGCGACTGGGGGGAAGAGAGAGCGCGACTGGGGGGAAGAGAGAGAGCGACTGGGGGGGAAGAGAGAGAGCGACTGGGGGGGAAGAGAGAGAGTGACTGGGGGGAAGGGGGGGAAAGGGGAGGGGTGAAGGGGGGAAAAGGGGGGGGAAAGGGGGGAAGGGGAGGGGGAAGGGGGGGAGGGGGAAGGGGGGGAAAGGGGACAGGGGGAAAGGGGGAGGGGGAGAAAGGGGAGGGGGGAAAGGGGGGGAAAGGGGAGGGGGGAAGGGGGGAGAAAGGGGAGGGGAAGGGGGGGAGGGGGTGAAAGGGGAGGGGAGGGGAGGGGGAGAGATGGGGGGGAGAAAGGGAGGGGGGAGCCAGCAGACCCTCTCCCCTCTGCTGGCGATGGCTCCGCTGAGCTCCGTGCCGCCCCACGCACTGACATGCTGAACGCAGCGCACCGGTCAGCCCGAGCCCCGCCCTCCTGAGGCGGCATGAGACAGCCGATTGCGGCTGGCCGGGCCCGATTGCCTTGGTAACCCTCCTCCCCTCTCCGCCTCCCGATCTCCGGGACCGGGCCTGAGCGGCTTGAGACGGCCGATTGCGGCTGGCGAGCCCGGTTGCCGGAGTAACCCTCTCCGCTCCCGCCCCCCCCCCCGCTAACCTGCTCGCTTCCCTCTGGCCGCGCTCTGTGTGGAGCTGCGCGTGCGCCGTGCAGCGCAAGCGCGAATGAAGCCCCAGCCAGCCTTTACCAAGATGGCTGGCCGCTGGTTTGGAATCGGGCCAGCGGGGGGGTGGGGGGTGGGAGGAGCTTGCCACAAAACAATTGCCTCGGGTCCAGCATGGCTGGCAACAGACGCCCAGGCTTCGAGGCCTACCTGCAAAAACGGGGAAAGGTAGGAAAATTAATGAGATTAGATAAAAGATTTAGAAAGTAATTTAACTTTTTAAAAAAACAGTATGTGTTTTAAAAGCAACTTTTTTTTTTTTTTTTAAAGACGCAGAAAGCAGGAAAAAGAAATAAAAAGTTTGGAATCAAGATGGCGGCGACTCACCTTGGTTCAGAACGATAAGGCTCGCCCACACACGCACCGATTGGTGGACCGTCAGGTCACCGAAGCGTAGGATTGGTCAATCGTCCCGTCACTCGACTCTAGGAGGGCCCACCCGCACGCGCCAGGAACCCGCCCCCGCCACGCAGTGATTGGTCGACCGTCGGGTCGCTCGACCGTACGATTGGTCGACCTCGACATCACTCGATGCTAATGAGCAGATAATGAGCGGAATGTTGAACGTTTTTTGGATACCACAGGCGCAATTTTTGTCTCGCCGAAACGTAAATACGCTTATGACAGTTCTGGAATCGTAAGCTTTCTTTCGATGTAACACACGTGTAGGTACACTCTATAACTTTCGAGTTTATACAATACAGACAGACAGATGGAATGACAGACAGACAGATCGACCGCTTTATATATAGACTAGCTGGAGTGCCCGGCGGTGCCAAGGCTTTTTCGAGGGCATGTTGTTGTTGGAAGAGAGAGAGAGAGCGACTGGGGGGAAGAGAGAGGGGACTGGGGGGGGAAGAGAGAGGGGGACTGGGGGGGGAAGGGAGAGAGGGACTGGGGGGGAAGGGAGAGAGGGACTGGTGGGGAAGGGGGAGAGGGACTGGGATGGAAGAGAGAGAGCGACTGGGGGGGAAGAGAGAGAGCGACTGGGGGGGGGAAGAGAGAGAGCGACTGGGGGGGGAAGAGAGAGAGCGACTGGGGGGGAAGAGAGAGAGCGACTGGGGGGAAGAGAGAGAGCGACTGGGGGGGAAGAGAGAGAGCGACTGGGGGGGAAGAGAGAGAGCGACTGGGGGGGAAGAGAGAGAGCGACTGGGGGGT
>NC_140991.1:156857122-157009364 GCF_052327205.1 Somniosus microcephalus
GTGGGTGGTTCTTTAAAGAGCTACACACACCCCAAGTCACAGGCCCTATGGTGTTAATGGCCTTGATAAGCAAAAAGTCTTCCCTTGAGCAGAGGGATTTTAAAGTAACTGGCCCGCCTCTCCCCCTGATGGAATTAATTGGGAGAGGGGCCTTCCTTCCCTCTGCTCAATTGGCAATTAGTAGATTTAAAAGGAGGTGCCTTTTCAGAGAGGCAAAGAGAGGACAAAGAGAGAGAGAGAGGGGGGGTGGGAAGGAGGGGGGCCGCAAAGGCAGGGTCCCCACTCAAGGTGGTATTTGGTGGGTGGGTGTCGGCAGGGTGCACTCCCCGATGGAAAAACAAAGTCTTATGCAGAAGGTCTTCAGGCAGGGGGAGAAGATGTCTTCGCCTGGGTAGGCTGGAGAAAGCCCAGGCTCAGCCCCACACCAGATCTTCTCACTGTAAGGGAAAAGGCTTCACCTGGGCAGGCTCCAGCCAACCCAGGCCAGGCTTTCCGGCCCGTCTTCTTTCCTCCCCCCGCCTAGAATGCAAAGTCTTTAGGGGAATGCACAAAAGACACCCACCTGCAGATGTTGAAGGATTGAGCTCCTCCCCTCCTTCCAAGTTGGAGCTGAGTGGTATTCCTCTCCCCTCTCTCCCTCTCCTGGACTGGAGGCCAAATTGGGAGGCAGTGATGGAAGGCCTCTCCAGTTGTAATGCTGGCCTCCTCTGTCCTCTACTCCTCCCTCTCCAGGCACCTCGGTAGATGTAGATGGTTGAATGTAGATGTTAGGTAGCTGGTAGTGGTGGCCTGGGGTCTCTCCTTCCCTCCACTCCCAGGCCAAGGCGACCACACACTCTCCACACAGCAGCAGCAGCAGCAGCAGCAGCAGCAGCACAACCTGCTCCTCAGAGAGCAAGGTCTGAAATGAGGTTGTGAGGGTGCCAGTCAGTTCCTTCTGTAACCTCTAGATGGCAACTTCACTTGTTTCTTTCTAGCCCTTTGTTAATTGTTCCTAGCCTCCTGTGTTAATGCTTAACGGCCTGTTAGCTGTTCATGGGTTTCACCTGGTTTTCTTGGTATATAAGTTCTGTGGTTGCTTCCCTCTGTGCTCAGTCCTAACCGGGGAATCCGGGGACTAGCCTTCGCTCTGTGGCTCCTGGCTTTGATCAGCTGGCTGCCATGGTTCTCTCGAGCTTTGTATTTAAGATGTATCTAAGTCTGTGTTCTTAGTCTTGATAAGGTGCTGGGCTGGACTAGCGTGTTGCCATGCTGGCGCTTGTCTTGAGCTCTGTATTGATAAGCCTGTTACCCCTGTGGCAGCCCCTCGTGATAGCTTGTCTCGAGTCTCGTCTCGGCAAGCTGGTTGCGCTTGTGGTAAGCTTATCCCAGCTCAGTATGGACAAGTAGGTTGCCTCATGGAAGCTGTCCTGAGTTCCTATCTTGACTAGCCATTTTGTAACTTGTCTCGAGTTCTTATGTATATGGTTTGTCTCGAGTTCTATGTATATTGTTGTGTTCCTTGTATGAATCTAGTTATGTGTGAATCTAGTAAAGTACCTTAAAGATTGTATACCTGCCTCTAGCCTGGTTTCTGCACTTGGGTCCAGAACCTACCTTGCCCGGAGAGCACGGCCCCGTATCTACACGGCCCCGTGGCTCCCCAACCCCGTGACAGTAGGACTGAGCCATACATGGACCCAGTAGAAACCAACCGGCTAAGGTTTGAAACTCTCGAGTTAATTTTCGAGCTCTCTTGGGCAATATTTGGTCTCCTAGGATGAAGACTCCCCATTGTGTCTGTGTTTAATTTTTGAGTCTCCTAGGAAGAAGACCCCCATAGCGTTAAATTTTCGAGTGAACTTTCAAGTCTACTAGATCTTCATTGTGTTAAACTCTCGAGTGAACTTTCAAGGTTCCTGGACTTTCATAGTGTTAAATTCTCAAGTTAAACTCTCTAGTTTCCTGGACCTTTGTTGTGTTTAGGCTTTCAAGTTTTCCTGGGCAAATTAAGATTTCAAGTTCTCCTAGAAAAGTTAGGGTTTCAACTTCTCCTGGGCAAATTAAGATTTCAAGTTCTCCTAGAAAAGTTAGGTTTTCAAGTTTTCCTGGGCAAATTAAGCCTTCAAGTTGTCCTATTTTGTATTGATAAACTCTCGAGCACTCTTGGGCAAATGTTTGGTCTCCTAGGAAGTGGATTTCCCCCTGTGTTTCTGTGTTTAATTCTCGAGTCCCCTAGGAGGAGGACCCCCTCAGTGTTAACTTTTCGAGTGGACTTTCAAGTCTTCTGTGTTAAATTTTCGAGTGAAATTTCAAGTCTCCTATGTTAAATTCAAGTCAACTTTCAAGTCTCCTGGGCCTTCTTTGTGTTAAAATTTCGAGTAAACTTTCAAGTTTCCTTGGGCCTCTACTGTGTTAAATCTCAAGTAAATTCTCAAGCTTCCTGGGCCTCTACTGTGTTAGATTTTTCGAGTAAATTTTCATGTCGCCTATGTTAAATTCAAGTGAACTTTCAAGTCTTTTGGACCTTTATTGTGTTAAGCTTTCAAATTCTCCTACAAAAGAGAGACTTTCAAGTACTTCTGGGCAAATTAAGTTTTCAAGCTCTCCTGGACAGGTTAAACTTTCGAGTTCTTCTGGATCATATAGACTCTCGAGTTCTCCTGGAGAAGTTGAATTTTTGAGCCGTCCTGGACAAGACGACCTTTGAGCTCTCCTGGATTGGGTACCTTCGAGTTCTCCTGGACAAGTTAATTTTCGAGCTGTCCTGGATAAGATACTTTTGAGCTCTCCTGGATAGGAATACATTCGAGTTCTTCTGGACAAATGAAACTTTCGAGCACTACTGGATAAGACATTCTTGAGTTCTCCTGGACAATTAAACTCTCAAGCTCTCCTGGACAAGTTCGCCCTGGGTATTTCGAGCCCTGTGTATTTCGAGCCCTGTGTATTTCGAGCCCTGTGTTTTTGAGCCCTGTGTTTCTCGAGCCCTGTGTCTCTCGAGCCCTGTGCCTCTCGAGCCCTTTGCCTCTCGAGCCCTGTGCCTCTCGAGCCCTGTGCCTCTCGAGCCCTGTGCCTCTCGAGCCCCGTGTTTGGAATGTCAGGAGCCGTTCCTAGGGGGGAGGTCCTGTGAGGGTGCCAGTCAGTTCCTTCTGTAACCTCTAGATGGCACCTTCACTTGCTTGTTTCTAGCCCTTTGTTAATTGTTCCTAGCCTCCTGTGTTAATGCTTAACGGCCTGTTAGCTGTTCATGGGTTTCACCTGGTTTTCTTGGTATATAAGTTCTGTGGTTGCTTCCCTCTGTGCTGAGTCCTAACCGGGGAATCCGGGGACTAGCCTTCGCTCTGTGGCTCCTGGCTTTGACTAGCTGGCTGCCATGGTTCTCTCGAGCTTTGTATTTAAGATGTATCTAAGTCTGTGTTCTTAGTCTTGAAAAGGTGCTGGGCTGGACTAGCGTGTTGCCATGCTGGCGCTTGTCTTGAGCTCTGTATTGATAAGCCTGTTACCCCTGTGGCAGCCCCTCGTGATAGCTTGTCTCGAGTCTTGTCTCGGCAAGCTGGTTGCGCTTGTGGTAAGCTTATCCCAGCTCAGTATGGACAAGTAGGTTGCCTCATGGAAGCTGCCCTGAGTTCCTATCTTGACTAGCCGTTTTGTAACTTGTCTCGAGTTCTTATGTATATGGTTTGTCTCGAGTTCTATGTATATTGTTGTGTTCCTTGTATGAATCTACTTATGTGTGAATCTAGTAAAGTACCTTAAAGATTGTATACCTGCCTCTAGCCTGGTTTCTGCACGTGGGTCCAGAACCTACCTTGCCCGGAGAGCACGGCCCCGTATCTACACGACCCCGTGGCTCCCCAACCCCGTGACAGTAGGACTGAGCCATACATGGACCCAGTAGAAACTAACTGGCTAAGGTTTGAAACTCTCGAGTTAATTTTCGAGCTCTCTTGGGCAATATTTGGTCTCCTAGGACGAAGACTCCCCGCTGTGTCTGTGTTTATTTATTGAGTCTCCGAGGAAGAAGAGCCCCATAGCATTAAATTTTCGAGCGAACTTTCAAGTCTACTAGACCTTCATTGTGTTAAACTCTCGAGTGAACTTTCAAGGTTCCTGGACTTTCATTGTGTTAAATTCTCAAGTTAAACTCTCTAGTTTCCTGGACCTTTGTTGTGTTTAGGCTTTCAAGTTCTCCTGGGCAAATTAATTTTGAAGTTCTCCTAGAAAAGTTAGGATTTCAAGTTTTCCTGGGCAAATTAAGATTTCAAGTTCCCCTAGAAAAGTTAGGTTTTCAAGTTCTCCTGGGCAAATTAAGATTTCAAGTTCTCCTAGAAAAGTTAGGGTTTCAAGTTCGCCTAGGCAAATTAAGATTTCAAGTTCTCCTAGAAAAGTTAGGTTTTCAAGTTTTCCTGGGCAAATTAAGATTTCAAGTTCTCCTAGAAAAGTTAGGTTTTCAAGTTTTCCTGGGCAAATTAAGATTTAAAGTTCTTCTAGCAAAGTTAGGTTTTCAAGTTTTCCTGGGCAAATTAAGCCTTCAAGTTGTCCTATTTTGTATTGATAAACTCTCGAGCAGTCTTGGGCAAATGTTTGGTCTCCTAGGAAGTGGACTTCCTCCTGTGTTTCTGTGTTTAATTCTCGAGTCCCCTAGGAGGAGGACCCCCTCAGTGTTAAATTTTTGAGTGGACTTTCAAGTCTCCTATGTTAAATTCAAGTCAACTTTCAAGTCTCCTGGGCCTTCTTTGTGTTAAAATTTCGAGTAAACTTTCAAGTTTCCTTGGGCCTCTACTGTGTTAAATCCCAAGTAAATTCTCAAGCTTCCTGGGTCTCTACTGTGTTAGATTTTTCGAGTAAATTTTCAAGTCGCCTATGTTAAATTCAAGTGAACTTTCAAGTCTTTTGGACCTTTATTGTGTTAAGCTTTCAAATTCTCCTACAAAAGAGAGACGTTCAAGTTCTTCTGGGCAAATTAAGTTTTCAAGCTCTCCTGGACAGGTTAAACTTTCGAGTGCTTCTGGATCGTATAGACTCTCGAGTTCTCCTGGATAAGTTGAATTTTCGAGCTGTCCTGGACAAGACAACATTTGAGCTCTCCTGGATTGGATACCTTCGAGTTCTCCTGGACAAGTTAATTTTCGAGCTGTCCTGGATAAGATACTTTTGAGCCCTCCTGGATAGGAATACTTTCGAGTTCTTCTGGACAAATGAAACTTTCGAGCTCTACTGGATAAGACATTCTTGAGTTCTCCTGGACAATTAAACTCTCAAGCTCTCCTGGACAAGTTCGCCCTGGATATTTCGAGCCCTGTGTATTTCGAGCCCTGTGTATTTTGAGCCCTGTGTTTTTGAGCCCTGTGTCTCTCTAGCCCTGTGCCTCTTGAGCCCTGTGCCTCTCGAGCCCTGTGCCTCTCGAGCCCTGTGCCTCTCGAGCCCCGTGTTTGGAACGTCAGGAGCCGTTCCTAGGGGGGGGGTCCTGTGAGGGTCCCAGTCAGTTCCTTCTGTAACCTCTAGATGGCACCTTCACTTGTTTGTTTCTAGCCCTTTGTTAATTGTTCCTAGCCTCCTGTGTTAATGCTTAACCGCCTGTTAGCTGTTCATGGGTTTCACCTGGTTTTCTTGGTATATAAGTTCTGTGGTTGCTTCCCTCTGTGCTCAGCCCTAACCGGGGAATCCGGGTACTAGCCTTCGCTCTGTGGATCCTGGCTTTGACTAGCTGGCTGCCATGGTTCTCTCGAGCTTTGTATTTAAGATGTATCTAAGTCTGTGTTCTTAGTCTTGATAAGGTGCTGGGCTGGACTAGTGTGTTGCCATGCTGGCGCTTGTCTTGAGCTCTGTATTGATAAGCCTGTTACCCCTGTGGCAGCCCCTCGTGATAGCTTGTCTCGAGTCTCGTCTCGGCAAGCTGGTTGCGCTTGTGGTAAGCTTATCCCAGCTCAGTATGGACAAGTAGGTTGCCTCATGGAAGCTGTCCTGAGTTCCTATCTTGACTAGCCATTTTGTAACTTGTCTCGAGTTCTTATGTATATGGTTTGTCTCGAGTTCTATGTATACTGTTGTGTTCCTTGTATGAACCGAGTTATGTGTGAATCTAGTAAAGTACCTTAAAGATTGTATACCTGCCTCTTGCCTGGTTTCTGCACGTGGGTCCAGAACCTACCTTGCCCGGAGAGCACGGCCCCGTATCTACACGACCCCGTGGCTCCCCAACCCCGTGACAGTAGGACTGAGCCATACATGGACCCAGTAGAAACTAACTGGCTAAGGTTTGAAACTCTCGAGTTAATTTTCGAGCTCTCTTGGGCAATATTTGGTCTCCTAGGACGAAGACTCCCCGCTGTGTCTGTGTTTATTTTTTGAGTCTCCGAGGAAGAAGACCCCCATACCATTAAATTTTCGAGCGAACTTTCAAGTCTACTAGACCTTCATTGTGTTAAACTCTCGAGTGAACTTTCAAGGTTCCTGGACTTTCATTGTGTTAAATTCTCAAGTTAAACTCTCTAGTTTCCTGGACCTTTGTTGTGTTTAGGCTTTCAAGTTCTCCTGGGCCAATTAATATTTGAAGTTCTCCTAGAAAAGTTAGGTTTTCAAGTTTTCCTGGGCAAATTAAGATTTCAAGTTCTTCTAGCAAAGTTAGGTTTTCAAGTTTTCCTGGGCAAATTAAGCCTTCAAGTTGTCCTATTTTGTATTGATAAAGTCTCGAGCACTCTTGGGCAAATGTTTGGTCTCCTAGGAAGTGGACTTCCCCCTGTGTTTCTGTGTTTAATTCTCGAGTCCCCTAGGAGGAGGACCCCCTCAGTGTTAAATTTTCGAGTGGACTTTCAAGTCTTCTGTGTTAAATTTTCGAGTGAAATTGCAAGTCTCCTATGTTAAATTCAAGTCAACTTTCAAGTCTCCTGGGCCTTCTTTGTGTTAAAATTTCGAGTAAATTTTCAAGTTTCCTTGGGCCTCTACTGTGTTAAATCCCAAGTAAATTCTCAAGCTTCCTGGGCCTCTACTGTGTTAGATTTTTCGAATAAATTTTCATGTCGCCTATGTTAAATTCAAGTGAACTTTCAAGTCTTTTGGACCTTTATTGTCTTAAGCTTTCAAATTCTCCGACAAAAGAGAGACTTTCAAGTTCTTCGGCGCAAATTAAGTTTTCAAGCTCTCCTGGACAGGTTAAACTTTCGAGTTCTTCTGGATTGTATAGACTCTCGAGTTCTCCTGGATAAGTTGAATTTTCGAGCTGTCCTGGACAAGACAACATTTGAGCTCGCCTGGATTGGATACCTTCGAGTTCTCCTGGACAAGTTAATTTTCGAGCTGTCTTGGATAAGATACTTTTGAGCTCTCCTGGATAGGAATACTTTCGAGGTCTTCTGGACAAATGAAACTTTCGAGCTCTACTGGTTAAGACATTCTTGAGATCTCCTGGACAATTAAACTCTCAAGCTCTCCTGGACAAGTTCGCCCTGGGTATTTCGAGCCCTGTGTATTTCGAGCCCTGTGTATTTCGAGCCCTGTGTTTTCGAGCCCTGTGTCTCTCGAGCCCTGTGCCTCTCGAGCCCTGTGCCTCTCGAGCCCTGTACCTCTCAAGCCCTGTGTCTCTCGAGCCCCGTGTTTGGAACGTCAGGAGCCGTTCCTAGAGGGGGGTTCCTGTGAGGGTGCCAGTCAGTTCCTTCTGTAACCTCTAGATGGCACCTTCACTTGTTTGTTTCTAGCCCTTTGTTAATTGTTCCTAGCCTCCTGTGTTAATGCTTAACGGCCTGTTAGCTGTTCATGGGTTTCACCTGGTTTTCTTGGTATATAAGTTCTGTGGTTGCTTCCCACTGTGCTCAGCCCTAACCGGGGAATCCGGGGACTAGCCTTCGCTCTGTGGATCCTGGCTTTGACTAGCTGGCTGCCATGGTTCTCTCGAGCTTTGTATTTAAGATGTATCTAAGTCTGTGTTCTTAGTCTTGATAAGGTGCTGGGCTGGACTAGCGTGTTGCCATGCTGGCGCTTGTCTTGAGCTCTGTATTGATAAGCCTGTTACCCCTGTGGCAGCCCCTCGTGATAGCTTGTCTCGAGTCTCGTCTCGGCAAGCTGGTTGCGCTTGTGGTAAGCTTATCCCAGCTCAGTATGGACAAGTAGGTTGCCTCATGGAAGCTGTCCTGAGTTCCTATCTTGACTAGCCATTTTGTAACTTGTCTCGAGTTCTTATGTGTATGGTTTGTCTCGAGTTCTATGTATATTGTTGTGTTCCTTGTATGAACCTAGTTATGTGTGAATCTAGTAAAGTACCTTAAAGATTGTATACCTGCCTCTAGCCTGGTTTCTGCACTTGGGTCCAGAACCTACCTTGCCCGGAGAGCACGGCCCCGTATCTACACGGCCCCGTGGCTCCCCAACCCCGTGACAGTAGGACTGAGCCATACATGGACCCACTAGAAACCAACCGGCTAAGATTTGAAACTCTCGAGTTAATTTTCGAGCTCTCTTGGGCAATATTTGGTCTCTTAGGACGAAGACTCCCCGTTGTGTCTGTGCTTAATCTTTGAGTCTCCTAGGAAGAAGACCCCCATAGCGTTAAATTTTCGAGTGAAGTTTCAAGTCTACTAGACCTTCATTGTGTTAAACTCTCGAGTGAACTTTCAAGGTTCCTGGACTTTCATTGTGTTAAATTCTCAAGTTAAACTCTCTAGTTTCCTGGACCTTTGTTGTGTTTAGGCTTTCAAGTTCTCCTGGGCAAATTAAGATTTGAAGTTCTCCTAGAAAAGTTAGGCTTCAAGTTTTCCTGGGCAAATTAAGATTTCAAGTTCTCCTAGAAAAGTTAGGTTCTCAAGTTTTCCTGGGCAAATTAAGATTTCAAGTTCTCCTAGAAAAGTTAGGTTTTCAAGTTTTCCTGGGCAAATTAAGATTTCAAGTTCTTCTAGCAAAGTTAGGTTTTCAAGTTTTCCTGGGCAAATTAAGCCTTCAAGTTGTCCTATTTTGTATTGATAAATTCTCGAGCACTTTTGGGCAAATGTTTGGTCTCCTAGGAAATGGACTTCCCCCTGTGTTTCTGTGTTTAATTCTCGAGTCCCCTAGGAGGAGGACCCCCTCAGTGTTAAATTTTCGAGTGGACTTTCAAGTCTTCTGTGTTAAATTTTCGAGTGAAATTTCAAGTCTCCTATGTTAAATTCAAGTCAACTTTCAAGTCTCCTGGGCCTTCTTTGTGTTAAAATTTCGAGTAAACTTTCAAGTTTCCTTGGGCCTCTACTGTGTTAAATCCCAAGTAAATTCTCAAGCTTCCTGGGCCTCTACTGTGTTAGATTTTTCGAGTAAATTTTCAAGCTGCCTATGTTAAATTCAAGTGAACTTTCAAGTCTTTTGGACCTTTATTGTGTTAAGCTTTCAAATTCTCCTGCAAAAGAGAGACTTTCAAGTTCTTCTGGGCAAATTAAGTTTTCAAGCTCTCCTGGACAGGTTAAACTTTCGAGTTCTTCTGGATCGTATAGACTCTCGAGTTCTCCTGGATAAGTTGAATTTTCGAGCTGTCCTGGACAAGACAACCTTTGAGCTCTCCTGGATTGGATACCGTCGAGTTCTCCTGGACAAGTTAATTTTCGAGCTGTCCTGGATAAGATACTTTTGAGCTCTCCTGGATAGGAATACTTTCGATTTCTTCTGGACAAATGAAACTTTTGAGCTCTACTGGATAAGACATTCTTGAGTTCTCCTGGACAATTAAACTCTCAAGCTCTCCTGGACAAGTTCGCCCTGGGTATTTCGAGCCCTGTGTTTCTCGAGCCCTGTGTTTCTCGAGCCATGTGTTTCTCGAGCCCTGTGCCTCTCGAGCCCTGTGCCTCTCAAGCCCTGTGCCTCTCGAGCCCTTTGCCTCTCGAGCCCTGTGCCTCTCGAGCCCTGTGTCTCTCGAGCCCCGTGTTTGGAACGTCAGGAGCCGTTCCTGTGGGGGGGGTCCTGTGAGGGTGCCAGTCAGTTCCTTCTGTAACCTCTAGATGGCACCTTCACTTGTTTGTTTCTAGCCCTTTGTTAATTGTTCCTAGCCTCCTGTGTTAATGCTTAACGGCCTGTTAGCTGTTCATGGGTTTCACCTGGTTTTCTTGGTATATATGTTCTGTGGTTGCTTCCCTCTGTGCTCAGTCCTAACCGGGGAATCCGGGGACTAGCCTTCGCTCTGTGGCTCCTGGCTTTGACTAGCTGGCTGCCATGGTTCTCTCGAGCTTTGTATTTAAGATGTATCTAAGTCTGTGTTCTTAGTCTTGATAAGGTGCTGGGCTGGACTAGCGTGTTGCCATGCTGGCGCTTGTCTTGAGCTCTGTATTGATAAGCCTGTTACCCCTGTGGCAGCCCCTCGTGATAGCTTGTCTCGAGTCTCATCTCGGCAAGCTGGTTGCGCTTGTGGTAAGCTTATCCCAGCTCAGTATGGACAAGTCGGTTGCCTCATGGATGCTGTCCTGTGTTCCTATCTTGACTAGCCATTTTGTAACTTGTCTCGAGTTCTTATGTATATGGTTTGTCTCGAGTTCTATGTATATTGTTGTGTTCCTTGTATGAATCTAGTTATGTGTGAATCTAGTAAAGTACCTTAAAGATTGTATACCTGCCTCTAGCCTGGTTTCTGCACTTGGGTCCAGAACCTACCTTGCCCGGAGAGCACGGCCCCGTATCTACACGGCCCCGTGGCTCCCCAACCCCGTGACACACCAATCCAAAGCAAAAGCCAACTGTTAACGAATGCGGGTTTTGAGGTTTGGTTCTCTGTCCTCTTAGGTACCCGTCGCGACGTGGTCTTCAGGGGCGCGGTGCTGGATCTGCTGCTGTGACACACCTTCTTCCCCTCCGCTGCCATCATCATCTCGTCATGATGGGTTCTCCTCTTCTTCCCCCTAGGCGATCGTCAGTGGCAACGTTGTGCCTATAGGACAGTTGGCAGTCTTCACTGCCTAGATTTTCCTACCCAAGCTTAAGAACGCCAGTATATTCGTCGTGGTGTGGCCACCCGCGTTTTCACAGTGTTTAACAAGGAATGTTCATCTCACCAAGCGCCAGCTTATAACTAGATGCTTGGCCTCATCAATGCGTTTTTCGCTGCCCTGCTCTGCTCTTATCGAGTTGCTACCATCTTCTTCGTCTCCTTTCGTCTCATCTCGTTCGGTTACTATACAAGTCCTGAACTGCCTACTCACTTTCCTCTCGCCCCTTTATGCGGCTTGGGCGTCCGGGATGGCTATGGACTTGGGTCTCGTTTCCCTCCCCTGCAATTGGTATGGTGTCCTTAGTTACTGAAATTCTGCTACAGGGAGCGAGGAGAGAACCCGCCACGAGGCCAGGGCATGAGTGCGAGTGGCAGCCCAAGAGGGTGGAGCCACAAGAGCAGGGACAAGGGCAAGAGCAAGAGAGCAAGAGAGAGATTGCTACCCGGGGCCTGCAGTTATACTCCTTACGAAGCCCCCTTATCTGCGCGCCAAACCAGGTTAGTTCATTGTTCCAATTTTGGCGGGCTAGTTTAAATGATTGTAGCAATCTAAACTAACTGTTTTTAGATGGCTGTTTATCACACCTAATTGTAGGGGTTGCAAAATTTCCCCTATTTTCCCTGAAGATTGAAAATATTGGTCCACATCGTGGACGAAGAATTGGGTGATGTGACTGGTCTAAAGTGTTTTAAAATGTGCCGAGAACTGCAAAAGACTGTTCTGCGATGGAAAGAACGTGGATAACACGGGAGTCGTGGAGTTTTGTGGAAAATATTCACACATCCTGAGACAGTATTTTATTAATAAAATCGTTCCCTGGAGTTTGGGCAATCACAAAAGGTTTTAAAAGGGCCACAGAAAGCATGGCAAAAGGAGCAGCAAGCAGCTCGAGTTGCCTGTGTGCATAAGTGGGAGGATACATTGGCTGTGAGTCAGACCTGCCAATCAAAGGGAGATTCCCTTCAGAAGCACTTGAAGTTGTTTAATACTTAAGGGATTAGCCCACTTGAGAAAACCACAGGACAATCGATTTGAAACTGCTTCTGTTTACATAGCCATTCAAAGCATTCACAGTCAATGAGACATTGAAACCATGGAACCGGATCTTGAATGGGAACCGTTTAAGCATTGAATGTGTTTAAATCACCCATCATTCTGGACAATAGGGCTGTTGCATTCTCTTTTGTTTCAGCCCAGATAAACTCCGGATGTGGACGGGAACATTTTGGCCCCACAGTGCAGACACACTAACCCAGTCCAACCACTTTGAGTTAGCCAATCACAGCTTTTCTCTTGTGAATTGGAACTTTTTGGGCGTGAATTTTCCAGACAGGCAAACAGCAGGGGGGAGGGGTTACCAGGTATATAAGATAGCTGCTGAGAGGCTATCACTCTCTTTTTACTTCCTGGGACCACAGGTGAGCCTCTCTCTCTCTCTCTCACTTCGCTGGACCACAGGTGAGCCTCTCTCTCTCTCTCTCTCACTTCGCTGGACCACAGGTGAGCAGAGTTTCTGACTCCTCAGCAAAGCAATCTAGTAAGGAGTTGGGGGATGGTGAATTAAGGGGATATTGCTAAGATTGTTTAATTAATATTGTAGTCACTTACCCCTCGTTTTTACCGTCTGCATTCCCCATTTAAGCAATTTTACTGCAATTACTGTGTTCGTGTGGTATAGTTTATATTTTGATTATAGTTTCTTTTAGTTAATAAAGCTTGATTTTTCTCTCATCCAAACCACGTGTCCGTTTCTATATCATTATTAATTATAAGTCCTGCAGTCAGAACTGGAAGGTGGGGTAGCGATTCGAAACCGCTGTTTTAAAATTGCTTTATTTGGAATTGGTCAGAGTGCAGGCAAAGGCTGCAGACCAGGTGAATTACCTTAAACCAGTTAATAGAAGCCCCCCCCACATAATGGCCTGATGTCCGAGATGTATTGTTATTAATGCAATTTAATCGGCCTGTCCAGCCTCGATGGCTTCCTTAAGCTGTTTCTGATTATTTATGCAGACAATTTGATGGCCTCAAGTATAGGCCTAACTGGTTTTGATCTGTCTACGATCTGGCTTAATGCATATTCAAAGTCCTGTAATAACAACAGAAAATGCTGGAAAAACTCAGCAGGTCGGGCAACATCCGTGGAGAGAAATTTGAGTTGGCGTTTCGGGTCAAACCCTTCTTCAAAACTGGAAAGAAAAGAAAATAGATCGAAGGCAGGGCTGCGATCGGACAAAAGAAGTGAAAGAAACAAAAGAGCTAGACGAGATGGTAATAGGCTGAGATTAGGTGTAAAGTGTACTGGCAGGGCAAGAGATAGCTGCCAGGTGTGAGAGAGAAACAAAAGGAAAGGGGGGGGGAAAAGGAGTGGAAAAATTACAAGAAAAAATGTGTAATAGGGGCCGAGGTTATGATCTGAAATTGTTGAACTCGATATTAAGTCTGGAAGGCTGCAGAGTGCCTAATCGGAAGATGAGGTGCTGTTCCTCGAGTTAACGTTGAGCTTCCGTGGAACAATACAAGAGGCCAAGGACGGTGAGGTCCGAGTGGGTGGAATGGAGCGGTGAATTAAAATGACAGGCGACTGGAAGCTCGGGGTCACTCTTACAGACTGAACAGAGTGACCCCGTGCTTCCGGTCGCCTGTCATTTTAATTCACCATTCCATTCCCACTCGGACCTCACCGTCCTTGGCCTCTTGTATTGTTCCACGGAAGCTCAACGTAAACTCGAGGAACAGCACCTCATCTTCCGATTAGGCACTCTGCAGCCTTCCGGACTCAATATCGAGTTCAACAATTTCACATCATAACCTCGGACCCTATTACACATTTTTTCCTGTAATTTTTCCACTCCTTTCCCCCCCCCCACCCTTTCCTTTTGTTTCTCTCTCACACCTGGCAGCTATCTCTTGCCCTGCCAGTACACTTTACACCTAATCTCAGCCTATTACCATCTCGTCTAGCTCTTCTGTTTCTTTCACTTCTTTTGTCTGATCGCAGCCCTGCCTTCGATCTATTTTCTTTTCTCTCCAGTTTTGAAGAAGGGTTCGACCCGAAACATCAACTCAAGTTTCTCTCCACGGATGTTGCCTGACCTGCTGAGTTTTTCCAGCATTTTCTGTTGTTATTTTGGATTTCCAACATCTGCAGTATTTTGCTATCGTCAAAGTCCTGTGTCTGCTTTCCAAAATACAAAGTCCTTTTTCACAGAAACTGCATTTTAGGTTTCGATTTCCCCAAAAGCTGCTTGTGCTGCCACAGAGTCCAAGCTTTTAAAATCTTGCAGGCTTTTGGTCACAAGGTGCGGACGCTATCTTTGGGTGCCCTTTTTATAATGTCCATGCAGGGTCCCTTTTATTATTAATAACCTTGGGGGAAATGTGGGAATTTTGCAAATCTTACACTCCCCGTTGTGATACTAAAACTTGCTTGAAGTATCATTCTTACAAGGTGAGGAAAATTTTTCTGACCCTCCATGGTCAACCTTCCCCTGTAATTACCTATCTAATATACCCACGACACATGCACTTCCCATTCTGCAAAAATGTAGTGTGCCTAAGCATACATAGGATAAATTACAGACTTTTACACACGTGCAAGCATGGAGGGGGTCCAACACCCCTGCACCACTTGGTACACATACATCTTTATTAAATGCGTCGCAAAAAAACAAAAAAAAACTTTATTAAACAACAAACACAAAACAACAATCTTTAATCAGAATACAAGGTAAAGACTCAAACAGGCATATCTCCCTCCACCTTCACATAATGTTCCTTCCAGAACTTCTGGTTTTGGAATTCTAATATCTGACCTTTTCCCTTACATTGAATACAAACTAGATATAACACTATCCCTAACTGGCAAACCACGAGAATGTGGGAAGCCAGTCTGATCCACGAAGGGACCTCTATGTTATTGAAAATGTCCCACCAGGGTGGAATCGCAATATCCAGTATCTTAGCCCCTATCTCTACTGTTTACTGCTCTAGAGTGTAAAAATGTTTCTGCGAAACTATAACGGCTTTGAGTATTTTGGTAAGGTGTTCTGGGAAAGGGGGAATTTCATAGCCAAAGTGCTCTACGTACTTCTGCAGGTTGGTAAAATTCTCCTTCACAGTGAGGTGAACAGTGGAGGGTTCAGGAATGGGGACAATTCGCTCCTGGGCACTTGAACTGCTGCCTCAGGTTTAAAACAGAAACTGCTGTCACTACCGGACACCAGCTATGCTGTCCATGCTAGTAGTGGGACGCGCCGGTGGTGACACAATATGTCCCACACCCTATATATGATACCTGCGGGGGAACATGGCCTTGTGCCATTGCCTCCATGGTACAATTTATAGGCTTCGCGCCAGCAGCTCTGAACCCACACTGCGGTTTTGAATAGGCATTCAAGTGCTGGGGACACAGGATTATGTGTGCTCCCCGGCTCCGGCACCCTGAGAGGTCAGTACCTGTCATAGCGTGCTCCCACTTTATGATGTAAGGCGGGACAACTGTGAAACGAATGTGCTCACCCCCCTGAATGACTCCAATGTTCTCCACCCTGTATACCGGCGGGGGTCAGGCTGTCCTACCCATGACCGGCATCCTAACTACTACTCCCATGATCGTGTGGTTGGACCACCCACAATCCACGGGGACTGGGTAGGCCTCAGAAGCTAGCCGGAGTTGGCACGGGCTTAATGCGTTCTCAAATGGGTGGAGGGCTGGGAGGTGCTTGTTGCTAATCCAGGAGGGGATAAACCCTGATGTAAGAAAAAGGAGACTTACCATCAAGTAACTTTAAAGTAAGCTTTAAGTAACTTATAAACACACTATATACAAGAGAGGTCTTTACCATGCCTCTGGTAGAAGCCTCTTACAATACTGAACAGACCAGTATTTATACCAGTCCAACAGGAAGTGACATTTACAGGAAGTGAGGTAATTACACAGTTCATAGTTCATAGTTCACAGGAAGTGATGACATAACTTCCCGGAAGTTAGCATTTTCATCACATTCTTCCCTCCTGCAGGATTAGGAGGCTGTGGTCTACCTTTTGGTCCGTAGCCGCCGAACAAGGAAGAGTCGCACCCGTTTGGATTCCCGTCGTAGAGGGTCGCTGGTCCGCTTACATGCGGTTGGCCATTGGTCAGAGTCTGTGTGGCCTGGATTGCCCTGTGAAGGGTCGGGGAGATCATGGCTTCGAGTACGAGCCCCAATAGGTTCAAAGTCGGACTGCCTCTGTTCAGAGGGAGGTGCAGAGCTGGTCTGTGGCGGATCAGTACTTTCATGCGCGGTACTGGGAGGGTCGTAACCTTGAGCACGGGGTTCTACCGGCACCAAGCTAGTTGGTGTCCGATCAGGATCCTGGAGAGGGGTACCCGATAGGTCCCAAGAGTTTCCTGGTGAAATGCCATCACCCGATGTCCCACTAGGTCCTGGTGGGCAGGGAGCCAGATCCCGTAATGATACGGTAGATTCTCGGCCGTCGGAATATCGTATGTTTGCATAGGTGGGGTTGGCATCGGTTAGTTCGACCTCGTCTACAAGAGGGTCATTTTTAGACGTCCGAACGTATCTTCGGAGTAATACAGGTCCAGGAGTAGTTAGCCATGACGGGAGTGATGTTCCATGAGATGAGCGACGCTGGAATCCAAAGAACCGCTCATGAGGTGTAGTATTTGTGGCTGTAGAAAGCAGGGACCGTATAGAGTGCAATGCATCCGGAAGCACTGTTTCCCATTGCTGGTCTGGTAGGCCCCGAGATCTTAAAGCGAGACGTACGGAATTCCAGATGATACCGTTATACCTCTCTACCTGCCCATTTCCGATGGGATGGTATGGTGTTGTTTTGCTTGTAGCAATTCCCCGTTCTGAGAGGTAGTCCTTGAGTTCCCTTGACATAAAGGATGGACCCCGATCTGAGTGAATATAAGCCGGCATGCCACAGAGAGAAAATACCTGCTCAAGGCAGCAGATTACTGTGGACGCCAGCATATTGGAGCAGGGGAAGGCAAACGGAAAACGTGAATATTCGTCGATCATGGTGAGCAAATATGTGTTCCGAGTTGAAGAGGGCACTGGGCCCTTAAAATCGATGCTAAGTCGTTGCATCGGTTGGGTTGCATGTATGAGTATACCATCTGAGGGGCGGAAGAACTGAGGTTTTAATTCCGCACAAAGCCGGCATTCTGAGCATATTTTTTTTACATCTCCAGTGGAAAAAGGGAGATTCCGTGATCGTACGAAATGTAGCATGCGCGTAACGCCAGGATGACACAAACCATTGTGGACATCCATGAGAGTGGAGGATGACATAGTGGAGCAGAATGCCCGTGTGAGGTTGTCCGGGGCCACATTCTCCTTGCCAGGCCGATAGAGAATGGTATAACCAAAAGAGGCCAGTTCCATCCTCCAAAGTTGTATTTTATTATTCTTAATTTTGGTTCGTTTTCGATTATCGAGCATGAAGGCGACTGATCGTTGGTCCGTGATCAATGTAAAATGCTGGCGAGCTAGAAAATGGTTCCACTTCCGTACTGCCTCTATGATGGCTGTGGCTTCTTTCTCAACCGGAGGATAATGTAGCTCGGCACCTTGTAAGGTCCTGGACATAAATGCTACAGGACGACCTTCCTGATTCAGAGTAGCCGAGATCGCCACCTCCGAGGCATCACATTCAACCACGAAAGGGAGATTCTCATCGATGGAGTGAAGAGCCGCTTTCTCCAACTGTTTTTTGAGAAGGTTAAAGGCTGCAACAGCCGCTGTTCCCAGTGGAAATGATCTAGCATGCAGCAAGGGTTGGATTTTGTCCGAAAAATGAGGAATCCATTTAGCGTAGTATGCAAACAGACCGAGAGCCCGACGTAAAGAAGCCGGATTCTTAGGTGACGGGAGCTCTTGGAGCGGGCGAAGTCTTTCTGGGTCTGGCTTAATGATACCATTGCCTACGCAGTAGCCAAGGATGTTGATGGTCGGTTGCGACTCAACAGATTTGGATTCATTCAGGGTCAAATTACGGCGATGGAGGGCATCCCGAAATTTTTGGAGGTTGGAGTCGTGTTCCTGTTGATCGTGACCTGCAATGGTAATGTTATCAAGATAGGGAAAAGTGTCCCTTAGGTTTTCCTGCTTAACCAGGCCATCCATTGCCCGTTGAAAGACAGCCACTCCATTAGTAACCCCGAATGGGAGGCGACGAAATTGGTACAGCCGTCCATTAGCCTCAAAGGCTGTGTACTGCTTATCTGAGACCTTCAAGGGTAACTGATGATAGGCACTTTTTAAATCGTAAGTTGAGAACACTTTGTATTCGGCCAGTTTATTAACCATATCATCAATGCGTGGCAATGGGTAGGCGTCCAAGTCGGTATATTGATTGATGGTTTGCGAATAATCGATGCATAGTCGCTGTTTGTGAGGTTTTAGAGGGTTCTTGACAATGACGACTTGAGCCCGCCAGGGCGACGAACATGGTTCAATGATATCCTCTGCTAGAAGTCGAGAGATTTCAGCCGCAATAAAAGATTGGTCTCCCTGATTAAAGCGCCGCGATTTCGTTATTATCGGTTGGCATTGAGGCGGAATACTGGCAAATAATGAGGGTTCATCAAGTGAAGCTGCTGATAATGCACAAAATGGTAATTTAGATGGTATATTAGAAATAGTAAGTCCGGGTTTGGATCCACCAAACTCAATGGTGAGTTTCTTATGCTGTTTTTGGAAGTCCAGCCCTAAGAGGAGATCACTACATAAGTCTTTGAGCACTGAAAGTCGGGTGGAGGGATACATACGACCATGAAGTGTCATATCAACAACACAAAAGCCGGAGATTCTGGTATTAAGTGATGACTGGGCCATCGCAATTGCCTGGTCCGATGGGAAGACATGTAGTTTCAATTTCGCAACAATCTGTTCCTTAATGAAACTATCAGTACTTCCTGAGTCAATTAAGGCATCTAAGGTATGCCCTTTAATTGAAATTTTTGTGGCTGCCTGAGATAGGTTCTGTGGGCAAGCAGCTGTAATTGGTGTCGTTGCACAGAGAGTGGCTAAAACTCTCGGTGTGCTTCTTCGGGAGAGAGCTCGAGAAGAAGCTTGATAGGTCCTAGCTGGAGCATCTTGATAGGCCCTAATTGGGGCAGTTCGGTAGGCCTTAGCTGGATTGGCCCTCGTAGAGGCCCTTGATAGGCAAACTTTAGCAAAGTGTCCTTTTTTCCCGCAATAACTGCAGATTGCATTGCGAGCAGGGCAGGTTTTCCTAGGGTGAAAAGCATCTCCACAAAAGAAGCATTCCTTCCTAGATTGCCAAGAGGCTGCTAAAGTGGGGTCGTCCTCCTCTTCTTCATCAGAATTATCAGAATTAGATTCCCCCATGATAGGGTTCACCTGAGACCGCTTGAATTGTCTGGTTGCAGCTACAGCAGCAGATCGAGATCTGGGCAGCTGATAGAGGTCTGCATTTCTCTTTGCCAAATCCAGTGAACAAGCTAGTTCAAAAGCTTTTTGTAGCTCAAGTGTTTTACTTTCTAGTAGACGCTGGCGTATAAATGGAGAGGCAATCCCGCAGATGAAAGCATCACGAATCATTTCTTGGCGGTACAGCTCAGCTGAGGCTGCCTGAAAGTTACAATCTACGCTGAGCCTGCGAAGTTCTTGCAGGAATTCGTCAATTGATTCCCCTGGCCCTTGTCGGGCTGTGGCCAGTAGATGTCTAGCATAGACCTCATTTGGGGTCTTCGCATACAGTTTCTTAAGTGCCCGAATCACCTCTTCGTAATTATCCCAGTCATCAACATATTCGAACACTTTTGGGGTCACATAATTGACAAGTATCTTCAATTTAGCAGGAGCATCCACTTTACATTCATCCAGAAAATTCTCAAAAGTACGATACCAATGCTTCCATACCCTGCCAGCTGCTGGTGTATTCGGGTCCAAGTCCAGACGAATAGGTCTAAGGATTTTCTCCATGATGGGTGGTTCCCTGGATCCTTAACTTCCGAGTTTGTCTGAAGGTCTAGTATTTGTCAGTGTAAATACTAAGTTACTTAAATTGATGTAAGAAAAAGGAGACTTACCATCAAGTAACTTTAAAGTAAGCTTTAAGTAACTTATAAACACACTATATACAAGAGAGGTCTTTACCATGCCTCTGGTAGAAGCCTCTTACAATACTGAACAGACCAGTATTTATACCAGTCCAACAGGAAGTGACATTTACAGGAAGTGAGGTAATTACACAGTTCATAGTTCATAGTTCACAGGAAGTGATGACATAACTTCCCGGAAGTTAGCATTTTCATCACAAACCCTGTTTAAAATCCTTCAGATTACTGCGGCCTTCGCCCAGCAACCATGCCCCGTATAACACGCACACCTCATTCTGCGCAGCCTGGTCAGAAGCATTTCTGTCCTCCCTTATGAGGGCATTTACTGTCTTTGCATGCTATTCCAACTCTGCTATGATTTCTTTTAAATGGACCATCATGGCCTGGTCCTCATGCAACTCCGAGCCCACTACCTTGTTCTCATCCAGTAATATCTTCCTTAACTGTGTTTTTAAACCGTTTATCTGGGTCTGCAGCTCTATGTCATCTAAACTGTTGATGACAGAGGACCCAGTATTAAACGCAGTAAAAGCATCATTCCATACTCCCCTTCTTTGCCTCCCTGCATTACCCAAAAACTCTCGGTTTGTGGTGTACAGTTCGGTTTTGTCCACATGGGTGAAATAGAACTGATAAAACTTCTTGAACATGTCCTTTAATAGGGCCTGGTATAGCTGCTCTGTTTCTTTGGGACATCACTCCGATAAATGTACCTTGGTGAGATTTAAAATTGCGGAGGCCACCGCGTAGTGCACCCCTGGAACCTGTTCCGTAGGCACCAATACCAGCCCATTCCCTGGTCTCTTGGTGGTGGTGGGGCACCCCTCTCGGTGTGTCCTTGCTGCTTGAGTTGTGGGCAGGGGCTTTTGGGCGCGCACCACTAGCTCAGTGGCTTTAACTGGGGTTGGGTACCGTGGGGCTATGCATGTGTGTAGGTGAGAATCCCATTCTACCCCCTTCTCCTTATCCTGCCAGGCTGCAGAGAAGATGATAGATACACCTGTAGGGCAGGCCCTTTTCGACCCCCACATACAGACATAGATCCCCTGTTCCAATTCCCACCACTTGTCCCAACATACACTCGTCCCTTCTTGGGTCCCGGTGACCGTTTGGTGGGTGTCATTTCTCATCCATTCCCAGTCGGCGGTGCGATCCCCCATGTCCGTGCTCAGCTTCCTGAGCCACCACCATCTTCCCAGCGGAATCTGTCTTGTGCAAGTCAGGCACATGTGTTTCCCCTCAGTGACCCTGATCCGTGAGGCCACAACTGATACACTGGGGCAGGGGAGGGAGGCTTCCCCGTAGGTGAATCCGGTCTGGCTGGAGTACTGGGTGGAGTTGGCTCCCAACCACCCGGGCCATCTTCCCTCGTGGGCATAGATGGCAGGTCTCTCCGTGCCTTGTTCGCTGCTCCCGGCAGTCATCACTGGAACCTTTTCTCCCGAGCACCCGTAGATGTGCGAGTCCTCCATGTCGCCTCGCCTTCCGACGCTCATCCCCATCAGGGCGAATAGGATTACGATCCCCTTCATCCTGAAATCCTTTCTGCAAAAAGATACAAAAACATGCAGCCAGGTCCCCAAGAGATTCTCTGGCTTGGTGAAGCATAGTTGGGTCCGGCGACCTCGACTCAAATATATACACACTTAGCAGATTCCTTACTTAATTCACACTACCCATCACCTTATATAACTTAAGCTAAAACACCCAAACTTAAGCTAAATACCTAAACTTAACAATAACAAAAACTTAAATTACCTAAACTATATACATCCACCGCCCATCTCCGGGCGCCAGGCTAATTCCTGTTTGGACTGCGGCTCACCACTACCTCCGGCGTGGCCGCACCATCCTGCACTGTTGGTCCCTTGCAACCCGTGGCTGCTGGCTGAGGACCTCGGTCCTTGGACCTCCCCCCGACTCGAGGGGCGGCCCTTGGTAACTGGAGAGCTGGTGACCATGGCTTTCTCGGCTGGGGCGTCCGTGGGGACCTTCGAGGGACTTTGGCGGGTGGGGCTTTCTTGGCCGATGGGCCTTTAACCCGAACCGCTGCTCCCTCGGGCTTGACCTCTCCCGAACCTGGGCTAGGGGCAGGTAACTCTTCGCAGCCTGCTGCTGCGAGCTGAGAGTCTCCGCCCCCAGGGTCCCATGGCTGGGTCCGCGGGGTTTTCACCCTCAGGTCCCTCCCCATCGTCTGGATCCCAGAAGAGTGGGGGAGTGTCCCAATCGATGGGCGGGATTGTCCCTCCCTTTAAGCAAGCCACAGCGCCTGCCTGTGCAGTCTGTGAACTCGCTCCTGCTGCAGGCTGAGGATCTTTATCCTCAGACCTTACCCCAACTGGCTGCTTTCCCCTTTCAGGTTTAAACAGCTTACACTGGTTGATATGAAACCATTTTGCACGCCGGGGCATCTTCACGGCGTATACCATGGGGCTGGCTTTATCTACAATGCTGTAGGGCCCCATGTATAATGGTTCCAAACTCCCTACTCGGGTATAGTATCTCACCATGACCTGATCTCCAACCTCCCAATCGTGGTGCTTCCTGGGTTCGAGCAGCAATCGGTTACTCTAATGCTGCCTTCCCATGTTCCCAGCCGCCTGCTCGTGGACCTGCTTCAGGTACTCAAAGAGGTTTCGGGCGAACCTGTCCCGGTTTACCTCTCTGAGCTGACCCTCCATGAGCACCGGGGCTAGGACATGGGTGGGGGGCTGCATAACCCTGCCGGTCATTAGCTCGTGCGGGGAGTACCCCGTGCTTTTAGACTGGCTGGCCCGGATCCCCATCAAAACCAACGGTAGGACCTCGGCCCATTTACGGGCGAGCCTACCGTTTCCTTTCTTAACCTTTCCTTTAGGGTCCGGTTCATACGTTCCACAATCCCCGATGACTGCGGGTTGTGGGCCATGTGCCATTTCCCCTCGATGCCTAACAGCATAAGGGTGTTCTGCATCACATGTCCGGTGAAGTGACTCCCTTGGCCGGACTCCACATACTGTGGTAGTCCCCACCGCGAGAACACGTCCCGGACCAGGATCCTGGCAGTACCCAGAGCTGTGGCTGTTCTGCAGGGAAAGGCCGCTACCCATTTGGTAAACACGTCCACCAGGACTAGGCAGTACTTATAGCCTCCCTGGGCGGTGTGCAGGGGCCCGATGTAGTCAACTTGTATCGACTGCCATGGTCCCTCTACCCTCCTGACGTGTCGCATAGGTACCTTCCTTTTGTGGGGGGTCGGGGTAATTTGCAGCGCACACAAGACAGCCTGCACAGAACTCGCAGACATCGTCCCTGAGTCCCGGGCACCATCCCGCCTGTTCCACCAATTGCCAGGTGGTCTCAGTCCCGGGGTGTCCCGCTCCTGGACCCTCATGGGTCAGTTGAAGGAACTCCCTCTGGTGCTGCTGTGGCACAACCCACTGTTCCCCCGGAACAGCATGCCCACTTTTACGGAGAGGGTTGCTGTGCTGTACGGACCCTCTACTCCTTTTCCATCAGTTACTGCACTGAGGACTGCTTTGAGGATGGGGTCTTGGGCTTGGACCATCTTAAGGTCCGTGGCTAAAGCTACCCCTACACTCCCTTGGGTCCCGTCCCTACCTCTGACCGCCGCCATGTGTCTGGACCCTTATGGGTCCCAGAAAGTGACTGTGCGGGCACCCTCCTTGGCGAGCAAGTCAGCCTGCTGGTTGCCTTGGCCGCGGGGTTCTGTGGAGGAATGGGCTTTCACCTTGTGGATGGAAACCTCCTCTTCCTCCCCCACTGCTGCCAGGATCTTTTCCAGCAGGGACTTTACTGTGAGGGGTCTCCCGTCAGTGGAGGTGTATCCACAGTGGGACCAGATGGCCAGATACTCCATACATGAGTTGCATGTGAACATGCTGTCCAAGCAAATCATGTAGGGGGTGGGGAAGATTTCGGGGTGTGTAACGACATGCACTACCGCGGATAGTTCAGCCTGCTGGGCGCTCATGGTGCTGGGGAGCTTAATCGCCAGGGCAAGGTTTGCCGCTGAGTCGTAAACTCCACACCCTGTGAGACGCTCGCCAGCAGACACTGTGTTGGAACCGTCTACATAGATCTGGCGGCCTCTGGGATGTATCCCTGCCCGTAAATCTATGTTTACTTCCCAAACCCCTTCAATGGAACGCCGGTGGGCTGTTCCAGGATATACCAGGTTGGCTGCGAGCTTTGGCTCGCAGAGACACTTCACACTAAGATCCATCTGTGAGAGGAGCAAGGTCCAGCGGGCAATGCGGGCACTGCTCACTGTCCCATCCTTGATCCCCCATCCAGAAGCATCTGGTGGGTGTGTGATGGGTGAGGAGGTTGATGGGAGAGGGGCCTGTGAAGAACAATGATCTCTTCACAGCCCAATGTGTGGCCAAGAGGTGCCACTCACAGTTGGAGTAGCTCCTCTCCACATCCGTGAGTATCCTGGAGGAGTAGACCACCGGCCGCAGCCGGCCGTGCCACTCTTGAAGGAGCACAGCACTCAGGCTGTCCCCGCTGGCTGCTACCTCCAAGAAAAACTCTTTCCCCCCCCATCTATAGCCCCTAGAGCTGGTGTGGTCTGCAAGTCTTTCTTGAGCTTGACAAATGCTGCCTGGCAACCCTCGTCCCAAAGCCACTCCACTCCCTTGTGTAGGAGTCGGAGCAGAGGGGCTGCGGTGGCTGCATAGTCCTCAATAAAGTCCCTGCAGTACCTGGTTAGCCCTAGAAATGACCTCACACCCGTTACTCTGTTGGGGACCGGTAGTTCTTGTACCGCTTCTCTCCTAGCCTTAACTATGGCCCTTTCTCCAGCGCGCACGGTCAGGCCGAGGAGTTTCACCTCCTGCTGGCTGATCTGCGCTTTCTTGGGGTTTATCTTAAAACCCTTCTGCCCTAGCAGCTCCAGCAGTTCGGCCAATAGTGGGCCATGCTCCTCTATCGAATCAGTGAACAGGAGCAGGTCATCCACATATTGGACCAACTGTCTGGGCTGGCTAAAGTCCTTCAAACTGTTTGCCATACACTGATGGAAAATGCTGGGGCTGTTGTGGAAGCCCTGAGGCAAGCAGTTCCACGTGTACTGTTGCCCTTTAAGTGTAAAGGCAAACTTGTACTGATCCTCCCTCCTTAAAGGGATGGACCAAAACCCATTGGAAATATCCAGCACCGTGAAAGTGGTCGCGGATGCTGGAATACTTCCTATCAGGTCGGCAACTGCTGCTACTGTGGGTGTACAGGCTGGGATGTTACTATTGAGCACTTGGTAGTCCACCGTGGCCCTCTAGGAATTGTCCGGTTTTCTGACCGGCCATAATGGAGAATTCATGAGGTTGGCTATCAGTCTCAGAACTCCCTGCTGTACTAAAGAGGACATGGCTGCTTACATGTCTGGTTATGCTTCCCTGGGGAAGTTATACTGTTTCTGTGGTCGGGCCATGGGGTCCCCATCTCCGCTGACCTCAAACCCTGTGACCCTCCTGCAGTCGTGTTTGTGAGTGGCAAATGTGGCCAGGTGGGCCTGCACGAATGCCTAGAACTCCTGTGGGGTGTTGCTGACCATAAGCTCAAGGTTATAACCCTCTTTGGGCTTCATGGTGCATAGGGTCCCCTTCCCTTCCTTTCCCGGGATTACTACGATCTCACCGTTCTTTACTTTCCCTGCCCCGCATAAGCAATGGTTCCTCAAATCCACAAGGATCCCATGGCCTACAATAAAGTCGGCTCCCAGGACCCCTCTTCCACCCTCCACTTCCCATTTCATCAGGACACAGGTCCACTTGGAGTGGAGCGGTCCTAACCGAATGGCGAGCGGGATGGAAAACGAGCCAGCCTGTTCTTTACCTGTGAACCCCAACAGACTGTATGGGACCCCGTTAGAGAGAGGCAAGGTGCTGGGGTTAGCTGAGTAGACCACGGTGCATGATGCCCCGTGTCTAACAGATAGGTCCCCGTCACCTTTTCTACCTCCATCTCCAAAAGGGGTCTTTTCCATTCATCCTACCGGAGAGAACACAGGTAAACAGGCTGCGCTGGCTCTAGTCACGGCTGTGGGTTGGATGGGGCTGATGGGGTCAGAGCACCGGTGGTGGCTGCTACTCTCCCCTGGCCAGTCAATAAGGACCTCATGGTGTCCAAAAGTGACTCGACCTCTGCGGAAGGGATTCCTGCCTCCGCTTTTTGGGCTGGGGCCGTGGAATTCTTTCCCTTGTCATCTTTCCAAGGGTTTTTGCACTCCTTCCGCCAGTGACCATCCTTCCCACACCCGTAACAATTGGTCTTTGTGTTGGGGGGGTTACTCCCTTCCTGGTGCCACTCTTTCCTACTCGGTCCGGGTTTTACCTCATCCACCTTTCCCTTGGGTGGGTGTGCATCGGTTCCCCTACCGTTTTTGTAGGCCAGAGTTAGCTGCCTAATCACTGTAAGTTCGGTGGTCTGGGGGTTTTTGGGGTCGAACCAGACTTCCGCCTTGGCCCGGACCTGTGGCAAGCTGTTCACCACCAGGCAACGGAGCCAATGGGCCAGGAGATCCCCGTTCAGGAATCCCCGGTCCGGCGTCCCCGGACAGGCCCTCCGGTACACCGGCCACAGCCGGTCCGCAAAAGCCTGCGGGGTTTCCCCTGGGAGCTGGACCGTCTTCTCCACGCGGGAGAAATGACTTCCCTCATTCATCCCCATGGCCTCCGGAACCACATCTCTAAGCTCCGTGTACCCGCTCTGCCCCCTCTTACACTCGTCAGAGAGGGATTGGAGGAGCCTACTCTCCAGGGAGAATAGCAGCATCTTGGCCTGCTCAGCACCATCGCAGTCGTTGACGCTGGCTGCCTGCTCTACTTCCCTGAAGTGGATCGAGGGGTCTCCCTTCTCGGAGAGCTTCAGGATATGGTTGACCATAGCCCTAAGCTGTTGGGTGTTAAAGGGTAATACGAACTGGTTTTGGAGGGGTCCCTCATCATCTCCATTGGCGGGTGGGCCGAACCTCCGATGCCATGCTGGGCACATCGGTCCTGGCTCCGACTTCACGGGCGGGGGTTGCTCTACCTCTGCCTCCACCTCTGGCTCCACCCTGGCTCCACCCCCCCTTGCTGCCAAACCTCGCTGAAACTTGGCGCTACAGGTGGTGGTCGTGAGGTCTCCTCTCTCTCAACCGGGTCGTCCCTAGGCACTACCGGTGACGTTGGAACTGTCCTCCCCTCGTTCCCCATAAAATCTGTCTGGCCTGCCTTTGGGCTTATGAGGCATACCATGACTTTTGCCTTCCTGAGGGCCCGGCTCAGATTTTCTATCCTCTCTTTACAGGGGTCGTGGTCTGCCTCCTCAAACCCCTGTTCACTCATTAGCTTGTACGCTGCCTTTACCTCCTGTACTTTCTCTTCCTGTTCCCTAATCTGCCTTGCCAAGCGGGCGTTCTTCTCCCGCAATCTTAACTCATTTCCCTTGGCCTCGGTGACTTGGCACCGTAGGTATTCCAACTGGGCCTTGTGTTCTCCCATTAAATGCACTCTCTCCTGATTCAGGGCCTGCAAAGCTACTAACAACTTCTCCCCTGCTAGAGCCTTATCCTGGATTTCCAGGGCTGACTCCCTTAACTCGACTGCCTGTGCTGCAACGAGCCTGTCCAAAAGCTGGACCTAATTTTTGAAACTCATCAGACAAACCACCTTCTCTAAGGACTCCTTGTGTTCCTTTCCCTCTGTCCACTTAGCTGCTGCATCTACCGGACGCCCAGCCCTTAACAGAGTGGTGATCCACTTCTTAGTGATATTCACCTTGCTAAACAGATAATCGGAAATCCTTTCCTCCATCATGGTTTGCTCATCCGAACCATTGTCTGCTGTATCGCAACCCTGATGCCGGTGTCCTGCCGCGGTCGCCATTTTCTGTAGGGTGTGGTGGGTTGGCGCGTGCGCCCAGTCAGTTATGCCCCTGACTGTCTGTGAGTGGTTCGAATCGCTCCCACATCCCTGGGTTCTAGACATCGGATTAGGTACAGGCGGTGATACAGAAAACTCTAGTAGACAGGTGGTTTGGATGTAAGAAAACCAAGATTTTATTAAAACAGAAATTAACACAGTCTTATGAGAAGCTACTAGTATAACAATCCAGGCAAATAAAAAATAACTATACTTATACAGGGAATGGGGAACACACGGCACATCGAGGGAAAAGAAACTATATTAACAATCCCCTTATCCTTATCCCACCCCCTATACCTCACTAGATTAAGCTATGAGGGGCCAGAATTCATGCTCACCAATCCAAAGCAAAAGCCAACTGTTAACGAATGCAGGTTTTGAAGTTTGGTTCTCTGTCCTCTTAGGTACCCGTTGCCAGGTGGTCTTCAGGGGCGCGGTGCTGGACCTGCTGCTGCGACACACCTTCTTCCCCTCCGCTGCCGTCGTCGTCTCGTCGCGATGGGTTCTCCTCTTCTTCTCCCTCGGGCGGTCGTTGGCGGCAAAGTTGTACCTATAGGGCAGTTGGCAGTCTTAACTGCCTAGATTTTCCTACCCAAGCTTAAGAACGCCAGTATATTCGTCGTGGCGTGGCCACCCGCGTTTTCACAGTGTTCAACAAGGAATGTTCGTACCACCAAGCGCCAGCTTATAACTAGATGCTTGGCCTCATCAATGCGTTTTTCGCTGCCCTGCCCTGCACTTATCGAGTTGTTACCGTCTTCTTCATCTCCTTTCGTCTCGTCTCGTTCGGTTACTATACAAGTCCTGAACTGTGTAAGATTTGCAAAATTTCTGCATTTCCCCGAAGGCTGTTATTAATAAACGGGACCCTGCGTGGACTGCTTAAAATCAAAAAGGGTACCCAAAATGGCGTCCGTGCCTCATGGCAGCAAGCCTGTGAGTTTTTAAAATGGACTCTACAACGCAGACAGCTTGGAGAAATCGAAACCAAGCTGCAGGCTTCTGTGAAGAGAGACTTTGTATTTTGGAACCAGACAGGACTCTGAATTATGCATTAGACTGAATTGGAGGCAAATCTAAATTCAGTTTAGGCCTATAGTTAAGGCCATCTAGCAGTCTGCATATATTATCGGAAACAGATTAACCGAGCCATCGAGGCCGGACAAGGCCCATCAAGGAACTTTCAGGACAATACAAGTCAATTATCGAGCCGGTAGATGTGATTACCGGCCATCTAAAACCAGTTAGTATGGATTGCTGCCATTATTTAAAATAGCCCGCCAAGATTAAAACAAAGAACTAACCTGATTTGGCGTGCAGATATGGGTTTTCGACGAAGGTATAATTGAAGGCCCCCTCGGGTAGCAAGGAGTTCAAGTTTTTGGTTGGGTGTTCATGTTGGTTGTTGTGCTGGTGCTGCTCTTCGGCCCCTCACCCTCGTGGCTGCCGCTCTTCCCCCGTCCCACGCTTACCCCCTGGCCTTTGCCCATGCCCTTTTCCCACACCATCTGGAACTAGCCCCGGCACCGGGTCAGGCGGACACAGACAATTCAGGCCAGGCGAGGCAGGGCGCGACAAGGGGAGGAGGGAAGACCACTGGAGAAAGATCAACTGAGGAGAGGCTTCGAATTATCGGGCCTTCAGCCTCGGCCGACCTTCGAATAACTGCACACCAACTCAATCTGGCGGTTGTCGACGAAGAATCATCCCTGCAAGGTAAAGTACCCAAACAGAGGCTTTAACTTTGGGGTACTCGAACCTGGACAACGCCCTTGCGGCACCTGGAGGCCATGTGACGACGACAAGCTCCAGAGAGCACCAAGAGCGAACCCCGAACCCAACCGCTGTTTTGAGCCTAACAAACCTTTTGATTGGTGAGCATGAAGTTCTGACCCCTCATAGCTTAATCTAGTTAGGTATAAGGGGTGGGATAAGGAAAAGGGGTTTGTTAAGATAGTTGTTTTCCCTCAATGTGCCATGTGTTCCCCATTCCCTGTATAAGTATAGTTATTATTATTCTTTTGCATGTGTATTTTTGCCTGTAGAAGTGTAGACTAGTAATTTTTCCCATGAGATTGTATCAAGTTTTTTTCCTCTTCAATAAAATCTTGGTTTTGTTTACATCCAACCACCTGTCTACTTGAGTGTCCTCTGTACCGCCGCGGGCGTGGGAGCGATTCGAACCTCTCACATTACAGTCAGGGGCATAACTGACTGGGTGTACGTACGCACCAAACAACACCACCACACGCCACCCCCTACAACTGCCTACTCACTTTCATCTCACCCCTTTATGCGGCCTGGGCATCCTGGATGACTATGGACTTGGGTCTCGTTCCCCTCCCCTGCAATTGGTATGGTGTCCTTATTTAATGAAATTCTGCTACGGGGAGCGAGGAGAGAACCCGCCATGAGGCCAGGGCACGAGTGCGAGCGGCAGCCCAAGAGGCCGGAGACACAAGAGCAGCGACAAGGGCAAGAGCAAGAGAGCAAGAGAGAGATTGCTACCCGGGGCCTGCAGTTATACTCCTTACGAAGCCCCCTTATCTGCGCACCAAATCAGGTTAGTTCATTGTTCCAATTTTGGCGGGCTAGTTTAAATGATTGTAGCAATCTAAACTAACTATTTTTAGATGGCTGTTTATCGCACCTAATGGCCTGATGTCTGAGCTGTATTGTTATTAATGCAATTTAATCGGCCTGTCCAGCCTCGATGGCTTCCTTAAGCTGTTTCCGATTATTTATGCAGACAACTTGATGGCCTCAATTATAGGCCTAACTGGTTTTGATCTGTCTGTGATCTGGCTTAATGCATATTCAAAGTCCTGTATCTGCTTTCCAAAATACAAAGTCTTTTTTCACAGAAACTGCATTTTAGGTTTCGATTTCCCCAAAAGCTGCTTGTGCCACAGAGTCCAAGCTTTTAAAATCTTGCAGGCTTTTGGTCACGAGGTGCGGATGCCATCTTTGGGTGCCCTTTTTAAAATGTCCATGCAGGGTCCCTTTTATTATTAATAACCTTGGGGGAAATGTGGGAATTTTGCGTATCTTACATCCCCAACACCCAATCTGCAACCTGCCCCGTGATCACGATTTCCGGAGATCGTCCCCAAGGGTCATTGATGCAACCTCCTTCCACTGGCTTTCCCAGCCAGCAGCTGGCCAGCCTGTCAAATTGGCCGGCTGCCAGGCAGGAAATGGAAGGAAAAAATTATAATGAGTTAGATTCGGCAGGACCTCCGTGTCTCTGGCCTTGCCGGGATTTCCCCCACATTATCGTGCTCTCCCGCACCCTTTCCGTCTCCTCAAAAATATTGGGGCCATTATGTCTGTGTTGTTTATAGCATGATGAAGAACTCACAGGTTGGCAAGAACTGGGCACAGGGTTTCTAATATTGGGCCTTGGGCCTCATTTGCATCAGACTGACGAGCTGCAGACACCTGCTGGGCTTCCCCAGGCAGCGCGATGACAAAGGCCCTTTGGATTTTGGGCCGCTGAATTGCCTTCAGCAGATCTCAGGTTGGTCTTGCAAGAGGTGGAAGTGATCGAGAAAGGAAAGCGATTAGGGCGTGGGGAGCAGGGGAAGATTGGGAGGGGGCTGACTGGGCAATGGGAGGGCGGTCGAGGTAGAGATCGGGACGGGACGGGATGGGGGGGAAACAAGCGGTAGCCGGCAGCAGCCTATGGTTTTAATGTGGAGCTCGAAGAAGCACTCATGCACTTCCCTTCACCATATTTAGGGAAGCCTATTTTAACAAACTTACCTTTTTGGTGGAGAGCTGCAGAGGTCCCTTTAAGGACTGCTGGTTAGGCCGCATGTACACCTTCTCAGGGCAGCGAGGGATGGGCAATAAATGCCGGCCTTGCCAGTGACACCCACATGCTGAGAATGAATTAAAAATTGTGCAGCATATCACAGTAGCTGAACATCGGCTAGATTTGCAGAACAGGTAAGAGGTACTTCAATGTCCAAGATTACAGTACTACAAAGCAGGTTCAGTTTACAGTCAGTATTTAACGTATTACTACTAAGTTCCAGCATTCAGGCTATCCTTCTGTGACATGAGCTCAAGATAAAAAACCTTGTCCTTTGTAGTAGTTTGTCTATGTTTGGATTCGTTGCTTTTCCTGTGTGACTGCTACAGTGACCTCTCATCTGTAGGTATTATCATCTTTATTTGATCATTTTCCTCTTATCCCAGCTTAACTAACTTTGCACATACATTATTTCTCTGTACCGTTACAATACTTTTCCCTCTGTGCTCAAATTTAAGCTATTAACTACACTTTGTAGCTTTTATTTCTGTTCAGTTAAACATAAGGGGGCTATTTTTCCCCACTGTAGCGCCGGTAGTTTAGGCGCTAAAGAGCCTCTGAGGTGGCCAAGATAGGGTCTTGAGCTGCATCCTCATTTTCTAATCCCTCCATGGCCTCACCCATCCCTATCTCTGTAATCACCTCCTGCCCTACAACCCTCTGAGATATTCTGGCCTCATGAACATCACCAATCTTAATCGCTCCATCATTGGTGGCCATGCCTTCAGCTGCCAAGGCCCTAAGCTCTGGAATTCCCTCCCTAAACCTCTCCACCTCTCTACCTCTCTTTTCATAGAATCATAGAATTGTTACAGCACAGAAGAAGGCCATTCGGTCCATCGAGCCTGTGCTGGCTCTCTGCAAGAGCACTTCAGCTAGTCCTACTCCCTTACCCTGTCCCCGTAGCCCTGTAATTTGTTTTCTTTCGGGTACTTATCCAATTCCCTTTTGAAAGCCACAATTGAATCTGCCTCCACCACCCTTTCAGGCAGTGCATTCCAGATCCTAACCACTTGCTGCGTAAAAATGTTTTCCCTCATGCCGTCTTTGGTTCTTCTGCCAATCACCTTAAATCTGTGTCCTCTGGTTCTCGACCCTTTCGCCAATGGGAACAGTTTTTTTTAATTCATTGATGGGATGTGGGCGTCGCTGGCTAGGCCTCCATTTAGTGCCCATCCCTAATTGCCTTTGAGAAGATGGTGATGAGCTGCCTTCTTGAACCGCTGCAGTCCATATGGTGTAGGTACACCCACAATGCTGTTAGGAAGGGAGTTCCAGGATTTTGGCCCAGCGACAGTGAAGGAACGGCGATACAGGTCCAAGTCAGGATGGTGTGTGGCTTGGAGGGGAACTTGTAGGTGGTGATGTTCCCATGCGTCTGCTGCCCTTGTCCTTCTAAGTGGTAGAGGTCGCGGGTTTGGAAGGTGCTGTTGAAGGAGATTTGGCGAGTTGCTGCAGTGCATCTTGTAGATGGTACACATTGCAGCCACAGTGTGCCGGTGGTGGAGGGAGTGAATGTTGAAGGTGGTGGATGGAGTGCCAATCAAGCGGGCTGCTTTATCCTGAATGGTGTCGAGCTTCTTGAGTGTTGTTGGAGCTGCACTCATCCAGGCAAGTGGAGAGTATTCCATCACACTCCTGACTTGTGCCTTGTAGATGGTGGAAAGGCTTTGGGGAGTCAGGAGGTGAGACACTCGCCGCAGAATTCCCAGCCTCTGGCCTGCTCTTGTAGCCACAGTATTTATATGGCTGGTCCAGTTCAGTTTCTGATCAGTTCTGTCTCGACTCCTCCTGATTTTGAACACCTCTATCAAATCTCCTCTCAACCTTCTCTGCTCTAAGGAGAACAACCACTGCTTCTCCAGTCTATCCACATAACGGGAGTCCCTCATCCCTGGAACCATTATTGTAAATCTTTTCTGTACCCTCGCAAAGGCCTTTACATCTTTCCTAAAGTGCGGTGCCCAGAATTGGACACAATATACCAGTGCTTTATAAAGGTTTATCATAACTTCCTTGCTTTTGTACCTTATGCCTCTATTTATAAAGCCCAGGATCCTGTATGCTTATTTAACTGCTTTCTCAACCTGCCCTGCCACCTTCAACGGTTTGTGCACATATACCCCCAGGTCTCTCTGTTCATGCACCCCTTTAGAATTGTACCCTTTAGTTTATATTGCCTCTCCTCATTCTTTCTACCAAAATGTATCACTTTGCACTTTTCTGCGTTAAATTTCATCTGCCACGTGTCCGCCCATTCCACCAGCCTGTCTATGTCCTCCTGAAGTCCATCACTATCCTCCTCGCTGTTCACTATACTTCCAAGCTTTGTGTCATCTGCAAATTTTGAAATTGTGCCCTGTACACCCAAGTCCAAGTCATTAAGATATATCAAGAAAAGCAATGGTCCTAGTATCGACCCCTGGGGAACGCCACTGTGTACCTTCCTCCAGTCTGAAAAACAACCGTTCACCACTACTCTCTGTTTCCTGTCACTTAGCCAATTTTGTATCCATGCTGCCACTGTCCTTTTTATTCCATGGGCTTCAACTTTGCTGGCAAGCCTATTATGTGGCACTTTATCAAATGCCTTTTGGAAATCCATATACACCACATCAACCGCATTGCCCTCATCAACCCTCTCGGTTACCTCATCAAAAATCTCAATCAAAGTTGCCTTTAACAAATCCATGCTGGCTTTCCTTAATTAATCCACACTTGTCCAAGTGACTGTTAATTTTGTCCCGGACTATTGTTTCTAAAAGCTTCCCCACTACTGAGGTTAAACTGACTGGTTTGCTGGGTTTATCCTTACACCCTTTGTTGAACAAGGGTGTAACATTTGCAAACCTCCAGTCCTCCTTTAAGACTCTCCTTAAAACCTATCTCTTTGACCAAGCTTTTGGTCATCCGACCGAATATCTCCTTATGTGGCTCAGTGTCAAATTTTGTGAAGTGCCATGGGGTGTTTTACTATGTTAAAGGTGCTATATATAAATGCAAGTTGTTGTTGTTATTGTTGCAACACCTGGTTAGCCCACCTTTAGTGCAAGACCCCATCTTGGTAAAGGAGTTTAAGCGCGTGCTAGGAACAGCCGCCCCGAGGATGATTAAACCTCTGATTACCAATTAAATTGGTTCCTAACGCTCACTAAAGAGGCTGCACATCATTTTGGTGGCTGGCACTGCAATTAACAACCTCTTCTAACAGCGACCAGCTGAAGAGAAGTAAAGAAGTCATTAGTAAGGATTGCGAGCGCTACTTAAAGCCATGCTCAGCTTACAATGTTCACTTGCTGATTGAGAATCGACCGACTACACTGCTTTTGAAGAGTACTTTTGATACTCATCGGGAGACTTCCTGGGACACTTTGTCAAGACTTCACCAATGCTCTAACAACATTTATTCTGGAAATTATCTGAGGACTTCACCTAAAGCAAGTGAGTGCTGTGCGACTATATTTTAGTGAAGACCGTATAGGAGTCACCAGGAGAAAGGCACGGGGATATTGCTAGGTGCCTCCCTTGGTTTGGAGGAAGAATGGGAGGAGGAGATGAGACCAGGCAAAGCAGCACCAGTTGCTCAAGGAGAGAGGGAGAGGGAGAGAGAGATAGGAGGACGAGGAGGGCGCCAGATTCATGGTGACTTGATGCACGCTCCACAATCTGGCGATCATGAGAGACCAGCCGTAACCAGCAGCAAAATTGTGCCAGAGGGTCAAGCTGAGGAGCAGATAAAGAGGAAGAGGAAGAGGGTGATGATGATGATGATGACCAGGGAGAGCATCAGAGGGCTTCCAGGTAGACGGCCCGCACCTGGGAGGGATGCTCGCCGTCATCTAATTAAGGACTGCTTTTGAGAGACATCCTCCACCATCAGACTTCAGAGCACTGTTGCCACATGCCTCACCTTCCAGGACTCAGGATCCATCAACATGTCCACCATCTGCACTCAATCCTTTCAACCCCTTCCCCATGAAGAACACAATAAAAAAGACCACCGATTCCACCACTACACAATTACCATCAGCACTCTATCTACAGCCAAAACAAGCAATAAAAATGATACAACCAACAGCACTTACAAATATTAAACTAGTCACCCTGGTGTTTACCCGCAGTGGTTATCCTATAAGTGCTTTTGCCTACTCTGGTGCTTCTACGAAGTGCACCCTGAGTGGCAGCAGGTGAGGTGAATAACTGTTGAGTATCTGAAGAGGGAAGTTCAGATGTCCGCCAGGGACGTCCACCAGGGGCGCCCTCGAAAGGCTGTGGACCGTGATGGCCACATCCTCAGACTGTACCATCTCAGCATAGGCTTGAGCAGTCTGGGCCCCCAGGCTGACAGGCAACGGCAAGGGCAATGGTGGAGGAGTGGCAGAGCGAGCAGCAATGCTGGCATCCGCAGAGATGCTAGTAGGTTCCTGCTTCGTGATTCTCACATCACTACTTGTTCAGCCCGCCCAGTGATCTGCTGGAGGACAGATCTCTGGGCAGCTGAGACACTCCGCAAGCCCCTTGCAACCGAGGAGCTCAAAGACGCCATGGCAGCTGCCTGAGCTTCTATTGCAGCACTTTCTCGTTCCATGGAAGCTCTTTGGCATTCCATGGAAGCTCTTTGGCGTTCCATGGAAGCTGCAATGACTGCAGTAGAAGTTGTGACCTCAGTGATCAGATGCTGCATGATGTCAGGCTCCACAGGTCACCAGACTCTCCACACTGGAGAGGGTGAGTTCCAGGCTCTGCATTCAGCCATGGGCCAAGATGGAGCCGGACTCCTCCATCCCCTAGCCAGGGCCCATAAACTTTCAGACAGGCTCTCACTTGCACCAATGATTTGGTTTGTCAAACCCATCAGCCTTCTCCTGAAGCTTAGCCGCGCGAGGTTCTCATCTGACTCTTCCATAGCAGAACTAGTATACAACTTTGCCCCCCCGCCGGCAAAGTGGCACCTGTGGTGCTCTACCACTCAGCATGGCTGTTTGCCTACTAGTGCCCAGTGTGTGCCACTGTGATGATCCCTGCTCTACCGTAGCCTCTCTGTTATGCAGGGTGCAAGTCTCTGAGCTGGTGCCTGCGACAGTGGTAGCAATTCATGCAGTGCCTTCTGCTCCTCCTACTCCTCCTCTTCCTCTGGGGGAGGGAGGGGGATGGAGGCGAGTTGGCTTTTCCTCCTCTTCCAGTTCCTCTGGGGGAGGTGGATCTTGCTCCTGGGAGCCTGTCATGATAAAGCTGGAAGGGTTAGGGTGCAGCGTGTGTGGCCACTATCGGAGGATATGTGTGATGAGACCATATGGAGCTTGTGAGTGAGGATAGGTGTGGAGGATTAGGGATCAGGAATAGTTGTGGATATGTAAGGAAGCTTGAGTGGCCACATACCTATAAGCGTTATGTGCCCTGCTCTGCCTGTGGCCATGGCTTCTGCCACACCCCTCATAATCACTGCCAGCACTGCCTCTTCAAGGGGAGTGATCAAGCTCCCCCTCCCCCAGTCAGGTCTTGCTGGCATCTGTTATGTGCTATCTTGTCCTGGAGACAAAGAGTGGTGATTGTGAATGAGGGTATTGACAGGTGTATTTGTGTGTGTGATGCCTCACATGCTTGAAGAGCTGTGAGATATGTCTGAGATGTGAGTAGTGTCTGTGAAGGATGCAATAGTGTGGGTGTGTGTGAATGTCAGTGTACAGTTAGATGGTGGATGCAGTGTGTTGAGGTTGTGATGTTGGTGGTGGTGCAGTTATTGCGAAGTGTGTTTGTGAGATGGGATCTTACCTTGACCACTCGTGTCAAATCATTATATTTTTTGCGGTACTGGGGCTATGTCCTGGGGGCAGTACTCCTGGCTGTGACCTCCTTGGTGATTTCTTCCCACATCTGCTGCATTAGTTGTGGCCTCCTTCCTCCCTTTGGGTACAGGGCATCCCTCCTCTGCTGTGTCTCCTCCACCAGGACCATCTGTGCCACCTCTGAGAACCTGCGAACCTTCTCCCTCAGTTCCTTAGCATTCCTGATACGTGCCTTTGTTTGTCAGCCAGCACACTGCACACCTTCAGTGGAAGTGCGTGTGTGGAGGCTACATATACTGCTCCAGAAAAATTGCTCCTAATCAGCGCTTGAGTGCTAAACGTGTAGGTGTGTGCTTTTGTGCCTCCAGGCACGGTTAAATCATGGTAATCAGCAATTAGCCCCAAAATTGAGGGTTAAAACCAGACTTTTAAACAGGCGTGCCTTATTAGCACAGCACCCACTTAGTGCCTGTTTTCACTCTTCCCCTAAAATAACACCCTTAACCTTTCTTAAACTTCTAACTTCTACACTTAACTTTTTCTCAACTTTTGAAAATCTGCTTCAAAGCTCTTTACAACTTTCTGAGCCAAGCACCTTCTCCTAAAAAAAACTGCTTCTAAACATTTTCGTAGCTCTCTGAAAACCTTCTGATTTGAGTGGACATAGTACTGTATAACCATAAATACCTTTAATTTCACTAAGGAAACTCACTTAAGAGGATATAACCGTTAATGATCAACCGAGACGATCAATTTAATCACATAGATCCTTTCCTTGGTATTATTCGGACGTGTTCAAAAATATAATTGCCAAGTACTAACAGTTTAATGAAGGACAGGTCTCCAATTAGGTGTAATAGCCTTCTCATTTGCCAGTGCCCAAGTCATAATAGGAAGACACCTCTTGTGATATCAGGGTTGCTCAAGGTTTTTTTAAGTCATTAAACTCATCTACTCACAGACTGCAGCACATTAATCAAAGCACATTAATCAGTCTATTGGCCTGCAGCCTCAATTAGACCCTAGTTAAAGCCGACACAGTCTTAATTATAAAAATCTAGTGATTCTAGGATGTTTGACCTCTTTGTCTGTGTCAATATCATCATTGCAGCCTTAATAATATGCATCCACCAGCTTCCTGGGATACTGAAAACAGCAGAATGTGACACAAGACCTCTGGCAAAATGGTTCTCCATCCCTTTTTCTAATTGGATACAACCATTTTACACCTGATTAGCCAAAAATCTACTCGACGTTGCCCCCTCTCCCCATGCACAAATCAGTCACAATTTTTTTTGTCTCCTCCTTGCTGACAGCTCCCAAACTTTCCACTTCACTGATTCAGACCTCTTGTGCCTTCCCTTCATCCCACAATTGGTGGCCATGTCTTCAGATGCCTAGACTCCCTGCTCTGGAATTCCTTCCCTAAATCCCACTACCTCTCCACCTCCATCTTCTCTGTCAAGAGCCTCCTTAAAACTCATCTCTTTGACCAAGCTTCCATCCTAACCTCTAAATCTTTGGCTTAGTGTCCATTTATTGTTCACACCTGGTGTTGCTGTCACTGTCACTGTTATTGTTAGATCCGTGATTCTGAGAGTATGATGTTTTTCAATAACCACACAGATGCTGTAACTTAAACAATCAGCAGGTATTTACTCGAGTAGGGTAGTCTCAAAGCTGGGGGTACAGAGGCATGCTCAAGGCTTATATACAGGTGTGGTCACTGCCGGTACTACAGTATACAGGAGCTGTAAAAGTAGTTCTCTCTTAAAGGTACATACACTACAATTCCTCCCCTTTTAGATTAGCAGTACCCATAATATTCAAATAACAATTAACACTTTAACATGTACATTAAACAACAATAGTCCATTTATAGATTCAGTCTTTGGGGCGGCTTCCTGATCCTTTCGGGATAGCGCCTTTCCTGAGGTTCTTGTTCTTGGTGCGGAGGCGATTCTGGCCCCTTTTCGTCGGTTAGTTCATCGGTTTCCACTGCTACCGGTATGTCGGGTTCATCCCCAGGTACTCGAGACATGGGGTTGACTCATTCCTGTGACGCTAAGATCTGATCGACGTGGCGTCTCACAATGTTCTCCCCGACATCCACTGTGTACATTAATGGCCCCTGCCTTGTGCATATCGTTCCGGGTTGCCATTTCTCTGTTCGGTAGTCATGGGCCAAGACTGGTTGTCCTACATTGAAGCTCCTTGTCGGCTTCTCATTGATGTGCTGGAATTGCTTATCCTCAACATTTCTTCGCACATTTGGTCTGAGCAAATCCAGACGAGATCTCAACCTTCAGTTAAAGAACATCATGGCCGGGGTCTGGTTGGTGACTGCATGTGTCGCATTTCTGCAGGCTAATAGGAAATTGTCCACCTTATGCTGCAGTGGAATTTCATCATCGCACATGGCCTTTATCGCCTTTTTAAAGGTTTGTACGAACCTCTCAGCCAATCCATTTGTGGCTGCATGATACGGGGCGGATGTGTAATGCCTTACCCCATTCCTTCTCATAAATTTTTGAAACTCTTCGGACACAAACTGTGGTCCATTATCAGAACAAATCTGCTCTGGCAAGCCGTTCCTGGCAAATATGGTCCGTAGGACTGCAATCGTTTTCTCTGTAGTGGTTGAGGACATTTTTATCACCTCAGGCCATTTCGAGTGAGCATCCACTGCTATTAAGAACATTGAGTCCATGAATGGACCAGCAAAATCAATATGCACCCGTTGCCATGGAGAGGAGGGCCACTTCCATGGGTGTAGAGGGGCATGTGGTGGTGCATTTTCGACCTTCTGGCATCCTGAGCAGCTCTTGGTTAGGTCCTCGATTTGTTGATCGATCCCTGGCCACCACACATAAACCCTAGCAAGGCTTTTCATTTTCACCCCTCCCAGATGACCTTCATGAAGCACATTTAGCACTCTCTCCCTTAACTTGGGTGGAATCACCACTCGGGATCCACACATCACTGTCCCCTGGCATACTGACAGCTGTTCTCTTCTGGATGAGAATGCTGGCAACAGTGAGTCGCCATGTGTTGGCCATCCCCTCACCATCAAATCATATACCCGAGACAGTGTCGGATCATTGCAGGTCTCCTTCTCTATATCCACGTTCATTACTGGCAATCGTTCAATTATTGACGAATAAAATATCTCGATAGGGTCCTCTGCTAGTGCTTCCTCCACAGTAGGCAGTGGCAGGCATGATAGCCCATCAGCGTTTCCATGCTGTTTCGTGCCTTTATATTCTATTTCATATTGATTCACCCCTAGAAACAGGGACCATCTTTTTAACCATTGTGCAGTCATCACTGGAACGCTCTTCTTAGGATTAAAAATGGAGACAAGTGGTTGGTGGTCAGTCAGCAAGGTGAACTTCTGCCCATGCAGATAGTGGTTGAATTTTTTTACTCCCCATACTAGGCTGAGGGCCTCCCTGTCAATCTGGGCGTAGTTGCGCTCGGCTGAGGTTAGTGACCGAGATGCAAAGGCTACTGGCCTCTCCAACCCATCTGGGAATTTGTGCGACAGCACCGCTCCAATACCATAGGGTGATGCATCACATGCCAAACGAATTGATAGTGCTGGGTTGAAATGGGCCAACACCTCTTTTGCTATGATCAATTCTTTACACTTCTGGAAAGCTCGTCTACGTTCGTCATTCCACTTCCATGGTACCCCTGTTTGCAGTAGGGTGTTCAGTGGGTGTAATACCGTGGACAAATTTGTAAGAACTTATGGTAGTAGTTTACCAGCCCGAGGAACGACCTCAGTTGTGACACATTTTCCGGTGCTGGAGCCTTGACGACTGCCTCAATCTTTTCAGGGGACTTATGTAACCCCTCTTCATCGATGACGTGGCCACAATACGAGATCTGCTTCTGGAAAAACTCGCACTTGTGGCGATTAGCTCGTAGCCCATATTCCTTTAATCTGGTGAGCACCTTCTCCAAGTTGGCGAGGTGATCACTGTCATTTTCGCCCGTGACCAGGATGTCGTCCAAATAACACTGGGTCCCTGGAATCCCTTGCAGGACTTGATCCATCACCCTTTGCCAAATAGCCGGAGCCGATGCTACCCCGAACACCAGCCGGTTGTATTGATAGAGACCTTTATGAGTGTTGATCGTGAGGTATTGTTTCGAGGCTTCTTCTACCTCCATTTGCAAGTACAGCTGGGCTAGATCAATTTTGGTGAAGCGTTTACCTCCAGATAGCGAGGCGAAAATATCCTCAATTCGTGGAAGCGGATATTGTACCATGTGAAGGACTGGGTTCACTGTCACCTTAAAATCCCCACAGATGCGGACCTTCTTTGGTTCCTCAGGCATATTACTCAACGACCTCTTCATTACAGGAACGATGGGTGTAGCCCACTCGCTCCAGTCTACTTTGGACAGTACTCCTGAACGTTCCAACCCTTCCAGCTCTGCTTCGATGGCTGGTCTGATCGCATAAGGCACTGGTCTGGCCTTAAGAAACTTTGGGCTTGCATTTTCCTCTATTTTAATCATTGCTGTTATACCTTTTAGTGTTCCGAGTCCCTCCTGGAACACTTCTTTTGCGTCAGTTAGCATTTTTGACAGTCGTCCAGGTGTGACGTCATCATCCTTTTTGGCCTCAACTTTCAGTGCCTGTATGGAATGCCAATCTAATTGTATCTTCTGGATCCATTCACGTCCTAGCAGTGGTGGTCCTCCATCTGGCAATACATATAAGTCCATTTTAGGTATTTCCTGGCCTTTGTATATCACTTTCACCCTTATTTTTCCTTTGGGGTAGACTTTTTGCCCCGTGTACGTCTTCAAGACAATCTCTGTAGCTTTCAAGGGTATATGTGAAAATAGCCACTTGTAGTCCCTTTGGTTTATGACTGTTAGGGCTGATCCTGTGTCCAATTCCATTTTCACTTGGACTCCATCTATCTTGAGTGTAACCCAGATAGTCTGGTGATCCTCCATTTTGGTTACCTTATGTAGTTTCAGACAACCCAGCTCCTTGCTTCCGGAGTCTGTGTCACTTTTCTGTTCGTCTGAACTACTGTCCATCACCTTGTGTACCGTTTTGTACTTCTCCTGTGGAGATTTCTTGCTGTTGGTTTTCTTCCCAGACCTGCAGACTCTTGCTATGTGTCCTGCTTTTCCACACTGTCTGCAGACTTGGTCCTTGAACCAACAATCCTTCTGGTCGTGTGTTGTTCTGCCGCAGCGATAACACTTCCCTGTTCCATAGGACATTTCATTGGTGCCATATTCTTGCGGTCTCCATTGTATCTCTGCAACGCCCCTTGCAGCTGCTTCGTGTGATACTGCCATACTGAAAGCCTTGTCCAGCTTAAGATCCTTTTCTGATAGAAGCCGTTTCTGGGTTCCTTCACTTTGAAGCCCACACACAAACTTGTCCCTTAACGTATCTGCTAGTCCCACTCCAAACTGGCAGTGTTTTGATAGCTTGCGCAGTTCCGTTAAGTATTCAGCATTGCTTTCGTCTTTGTGTTGGTTCCGTTTATGGAACTTAAATCATTCTGCTATCAGCAGCGGTGTGGGGTTTAAGTGGTCCTGTAGGATTTCTACTATGCTTTCGAAATTCTTATTCACAGGCTTCTCTGGGGTTATTAGGTTTCGCAGTAACCCATAAGTTTTTGCACCCATGGAATTTAACAAAACCAATGCTTTCCTAGCATCTGGCACTTCATTCGCCCTGCAGTACACCTCAATACGTTCCACATATGTCACCCAATCTTCGACTTCATTGTCGAACGTAGAGATACTGCCACTCTTCGGCATCCCTGGGTGTGATTTAACTGTCAAAAATGGCGTCTCCCGCGCTTTCCCTTCTTCTCCGCTGGCACAAAATGGCGTCTCCCGCGCTTTCCTTTCTTTCCACACTCGCCCTTCTTCTCCGCTGCGGCTTCTAAAAATGGCATCTCCCGCGCTCTTCCTTCTTCTCCACAGCTCAATGCGTCTCCCGTGCTCTCCCTTCTTCTCCCCGCAGACACCGTTCAGCCCTTGAGCCCTGGCTGTGCTCTGCGCGTTTTTTTTTTGTTTTTTTCTGTGCGTCTTTCCCGTTTCCGCCGCTCGGTCCTGAACCCGGCTGTTGCTTTACCCTCTCTCTCTCCGTTTTGTTTTTCCTCGACGCCGCTCAGTTTTCAACCCCCGGCTGCGCCCTGTGCGCTTCACCCTCTATCTTACCCCGTCGACGCTGCTCAGCTTTTTCTCTGCCATCGGTCGGCTCCAGCCGCCGCTGTATGGGAAGGGTCTGCGCTGTACCTGTCGTCAGTCTGCTGCTGATCGTCGTGGCTGGGGAACCAATGCCCGGCTCTCCACAGCCTCCCCTGCGATGTTCACTCTCTGCCGGACGACTGGGCGGTTGCTCGTGGTCGACGCCCGTGTTTCTGGCCTCGATTTTCTTCCACCGCCCTCCCAGAGCGATTCCTCGAAGGGAAATGCAGAGTTGCAGGTAGATTCGAATCGACACTCGTCACCACTGTTAGATCCGTTATTCTGAGAGTATGATGTTTTTCAATAACCACACGGATGCTGTAACTTAACAATCAACAGGTATTTACTGGAGTAGGGTAGTCTCAATACTGGGGGTACAGAGGCATGCTCAAGGCTTATATACAGGTGTGGTCACTGCCAGTACTACAGTATACAGGAGCTGTAAAAGTAGTTCTCTCTTAAAGGTACATACACTACAGTTATCAATATTGATGATGATTCCAAATTGGAAGTGATCCTAACTGGGCATTTTTAGATGTTTACAAATTAATCAAAATGATGCTTTTTGACATATTTTGTGCTTCTATGTGTTATGACAAAGGTGGCACCTGACACTTTTCCTTCCCCAAAAAGACCTGTCAGTTTATTTTTCCTGCAAACAGTATGCCTCTAATTTATAAAAGAAGAGCTGGTAATTGTAGATTCTAATTGCCTTGTGTAGTAGTTAATAGCAATAAATAATTAATCCACAGTATTCAATGCAGGGGCCTGAATTTCTTAAGTTTGTGAAAATACTGTGATCTGGGCAAGTAGGGGGAGATGTTGGGGCAGGACCTGGTCTTGACATACTTGCCATCATTTTTGCCTGAGCAATGTTGAGTGTAAGGGACACCTGTGCATCTCTGACATCCTACATTGCGAAGGGGAAGAGGGGAGGATTATTTCAAATTACCAGTATCACAAGTGATTGATTGCAGTAAGGAAATAATTACATTCAAAATCCAACAGCATTTTTTTATGTTTTAAAAATCTTTGCTCAGCACTGCCAGCAAACCTGAACCAAGGAAAGGCACGGCACCAAGATAGTAATATATTTGGATTTCCAAAGGCATTCGAGGGTGCCATATAAAAGGTTATTATGCAAGGTAAGGGCTCATGGGTTTGGGGGTAATATATTCGCATAGAGGAATTGTTAATGGACAGAAAACAGAGAGTAGGGATAATCAGCTCATTTTGAGATCGGCAGGCTGTAACTAGTGGGGTGTCACAGGATCTGTGCTTGTGTCTCAGCTATTAACAATCTAGATTAATGATTTAGATGAAGGGACCGAGTGTAATGTATCCAAGTTTGCTGATGATACAAAGCTATGTGGGAAAGTAAGCTGTGAGGAGGACACAAAGAGGCTGCAAAGGGAGATAGACAGGTTAAGTGAGTGGGCAATAACTTGGCAGATGGAGTATAATGTGGGGAAATGTGAGGTTATTCACTTTGGTAGGAAGAATAGAAAAACAGAGTCTTTTTTTAATGGTGAAAAGCAATGTTCCTCCTAATTTCTTTTTGAGTGCGCAACTCCTTTAAGGGGCTGCACAGCCCATTCTCAGAAAAGTCGGTCCCGGGCTGCGCTGGACCAGCAGTGAGCTGCGTGGACGCGTGGCTTCAAGGGAACGTTGGTGAGAAACTAGTAAATGTTGGTACTGAGAAAGATTTAGGTGTCCTCATACAGGAAACACAGAGAGTTAGCATACATGTACAGCAAGCAATTAGGAAAGCAAATGGCATGTTGGCCTTTATTGCAAGGGGGTTGGAGTACAAGAGTAAGGAAATCTTACTACAATTGTACAGGGCTCTGGTGAGACCACACCTGGAGTACTGTGCACAGTTTTGGTCTCCTTATCTGAGGAAGGATATACTTGCCTTAGAGGCGGTGCAATGATGGTTCACTAGATTGATTCATGGTGCACAGTGCACGGTGGCATAATGGTTAGCACTGTTGCCCCACAGCGCCAGGGACCCGGGTTCGAATCCGGCCTTGGGTGACTGTCTGTGTGGAGTTTGCACATTCTCCCCATGTTTGCGTGGGTTTCCTCCGGGTGCTCCGGTTTCCTCCCACAGTCCAAAGATGTGCGGGTTAGGATGATTGGCTATGATAAATTGACCCTTAGTGTTAGGGGGATTAAATACGTGGGGTTACGGGGATAGGGTGGGGTATGTGTTGGTGTAGGGGTTACGGGGATCGGGTGGGATATGTGTCGGTGCAGGCTCGATGGGCCGAAATGGCCTCTATCTGCACTGTGGGGTTTCTGTGTGTTCTGTGTGTGATGAGAGGGTTGTCCTATGAGGAGAGCTTGAGTAGATTGGACCTATACTCTCTGGAGTTTAGAAGAATGAGAGGTGATCTTATTGAAACATATAAGATTCTGAGGGGGATTGACAGGCTAGATGCTGAGAGGTTGTTTCTCCTGGCTGGAGAGTCTAGAATTAGGGGGCAAAATCTCAGGATAAGGGGTTGCCATTTAGGACTGAGATGAGGAGGAATTTCTTCACTCAGAGGGTTGTCAATCTTTGGATTTTCTACCCTAAAGGGCTGTGGATGTTGAATCATTGCATACATTCAAGGCTGAGATAGATAAATTTTGGGACCCTAGGTGAATCAAGGGATATGAAAACTGGGCGGGAAGGTGGAGTTGAGGTCGAAGATCAGCCATGAACTTATTGAATGGTGGAGCAGGCTCAAGGGGCCGTGTGGCCTACTCCTACTCCTAATGTTTATGTTCTAATTCTTATGTTCTTAGACAAGGTTAAAGTTCAACCAAAAATGCCAAGTGGACGATACTATTCGGCCTTCTCACAAGATTTGCACTATCATAGATGCCACTGTCCAGCCAATTCGGTTCACTCCATATGACATTAAGAAGTGGCTAAGTATACTGTACACAAGGTCCCAGCTCTAGTACTGAAGACCTGTGCACCAGAACTAGCCAGTCCCCTAGCCAAGCTATTGCAGTAAGCTATGACACTGGCATGTGCCTGACAATGTAAAAAATTGTCCAGTTATATCCTATCCACAAAAAGCAGGACAAATCTAATCTGGGAAATTATTCCTTCTCCCCCTGATCAGCAAAGTTATGGAAGAAATCTTCAATAGTGCCATCAAGCCACACCAATAATCTACTTACCAAAGTTCGGTTCTGGTTCAGCCAAAACCACTGATGCAGAAATGTACACAAAAGCTGAATGCTAGAGGAGAGTAACTGCTCTCGACATTAAAGCAGCATTCAACCAAATATGGCACCAAGGAGCCTTAGTAAAACTGAGGTCAATGGGAAAACCCTCCAGTGACTTGAGTCATAGTTGATACAAAGTACGAAGGTTGTGGTTGTCAAAGGCCAATCATCACCGCCCCAGGGCGTCGCTACTGGAGTTCCTTAGGAGAGCGTTCTTAAAACAGCCAAGTTCAATTATTTCATCATTGACCTTTCCTCTGTTATAAGGAGTGCAGCTGTTCACTGATGAATCTACGTTGTTTAACTCCACTCACAACTCCTCCACTAATGGAGCTGCCCACACCAGCCTTAAGTGAGGTCTGGATTATGTCCAGGCTTGGGCTAACAAGTGGCATTGCCTAGCCACTAGTCAGGCAATGACCATCCCCAATAAAAAAAAGGCCCAACCATCTCCCCCTGGCTTTCAACAGAACCACTATTATTCGCGTCCCCACCATTAACATCTGGGGAGGTCACCATTGATGAGAATCATACAATCATAGAAATTTACGGCACAGAAGGAGGCCATTAGTCCGTTGTGCCCGTGCTGGCTAAGCACGAGCTATCCTGCCTAATCCCACTTTCCAGCTCTTGGTCCATAGCCTTGTAGACTACAGTATTTCAAGTGCATATCCAAGTACTTTTTAAATGTGATGAGGGTTTCTGCCTCTACCACCCTTTCAGGCAGTTAGTTCCAGACCCCCACCGCCCTCTGGGTGAAAAAGTTCTCCTCACTCCCCTCTAATCCTTCTACCAATTACTTTAAATCTATGCCCCTGGTTATTGACCTCTCTGCTAAGGGAAATTGGTCCTTCCTATCAAATCTATCTAGGCCCCTCATAATTTTATACACCTCAACCAAGTCTCCCTTCAGCCTCCTCTGCTTCAAAGAAAACAACCCCAGCCTATCCAATCTTTCCTCATAGCTAAAATTCTCCAGTCCTGACAACATCCTCGTAAATCTCCTCTGTACCCTCTCTGGTGCAATCACATCTTTCCTGTAATGTGGTGACCAGAACTGTACACAGTGCTCTAGCTGTGGCCTAACTAGTGTTTTGTACAGTTCAAGCATAACCTCCCTGCTCTTACATTCTATGCCTCGGCTAATAAAGGAAGGTATCCCGTACGCCTTCTTAACCACCTTATCTACTTGTCATGCTATCCTCAGGGTTCTGTGTACATACATTCCAAGGTCCCTTTGTTCCTCTACACTTCTCAGTATCCTACCATTTATTGTGTATTCCCTTGCCTTGTTAGCCCTCCCCAAATGCATTACCTCACACTTCTCCGGATTGAATTCCATTTTCTACTTTTCTGTCCACCTGATCAGTCAATTAATATCTTCCCGCAGTCTATATCTTTCTTCCTCACTATCAACCACACGGCCAATTATTGTATCATCTGCAAGCTTCTTAATCATGCCCCCTACATTAAAGTCTCAATCATTGATATATACCATGAAAAGTAAGAGATGTAGTACTGAGCCGTGCGGAACCCCACTGGGTATAGTCTTCCAGTCACAAAAACATCCATCGACCATTACCCTATGGTTCCTGCCACTGAGCCAATTTTGGATTAAACTTGCCACTTTCCCTTGGATCCCATGGGCATTTACTTTTCTGACCAGTCTTCCATGTGGGACCTTGGCAAAAGCCTTGCTAAAATTCATGTAGACTACATTAAACGCAGTACCCTCATCAACCTTCCTTGTTACCGCGTCAAAAAATTCAATCAAGTTAGTTAGACACAACTTTCCCTTAACAAATCCATGTTGACTGTCCTTGATTAATCTGTGCCTTTCTAAATGATGATTAATACTGTCCCTTAGAATTTTTTCCAATAACTTGCCCACCACCGAGGTTAGGCTGACTGACCTTTACTTACTTGGTCTATCCCTTTCTCCCTTTTTAAACAATGGTACAATGTTAGCAGTCCTCCAGTCCTTCGGCACCACACCTGTAGCCAGAGAGTTTTGGAAAGTGATGGTCAGAGCCACCGCTATTGCCTCCCTTGCTTCTCTTAACAGTCTGGGATACATTTCATCCGGGCCTGGCGATTTATCTATTTTCAAAGATGCTAAACCCCTTAATACTTCCTCTTTTACTATGTTTATCTCATCTAATATTTCACACTCCTCCTCCTTAACTACAATGTCTACATTGTCCCTCTCTTTTGTGAAGACAGATGCAAAGTATTCATTAAGAACCATACCCAAGACTTCCGCCTCCAAACACAAGTTACCTTTTTGGTCTCTAATAGGCCCAACTGTTTCTTTAGTTATCCCCTTGCTCTTTATGTATTTATAAAACATCGTTGGGTTAACTTAACCAGCTTTATCAGCGGCTGGGTATTCTGCAATGAGCGGCTCATCTCCTGGTCCCTTAATGCCTCTGCACCAGCTACAGGGCTCGTGTGTGATGGAATATTCATCGCTCATCTGGAAGAGTGCAGCGTCAGAACACTTAAGAGGCTTGACTCCATCCAGGGCAGAGCAGTCCACTTGATTGGTGCCCCTGCATCTGGACTCAGTATCCACTCCCTACATAAACAGTGCACCCGCTGCATTGTAGCAACTCAGCAAGCTTACTTTGACAGCACCTTCCAGCCCTGTGACCTTTACCACTAAGAGCAGCAAAATTATCGGAACATCAACACCTCCAAGCTCCCCTCTAAGTGACACATCACAGTGACTTGGATGTATATTGCCATGCCTTCATCGTTACTGGGTCAATATCCTGGAATTCCCTACTTGACATCATATGTGGAAGCACCATCACCATAAGGACTGCAGCGGTTCAAGGAGAAAGCCCGCCACCACTTTCTCAGGACAACCGGGGATGAGCAATAAATGCGAACGTGACAGTTTTGACCACATCCCAAGAATACATTTTTAAAAATTATTTTAGTTCTAATTTTTGTATGGTGTGACTAAACTGAGTTCACAACAACAACAACTAGTATTAACATAGCACCTTCAATCACTGCTTGAGATGTTCTGTTTGGGTGGTGTAAGTAATGTGGTGCGATGTTTGCACAACATCATGGTGTTCTCAGCTATTTTTAAAGTCAGTATCATTTTTGATAAGTCTGAAGATCTTTCTGTAAAATTCTTACAATTAATCTCTGTCTTTTAGACTCAAATGCTTCATGACAGTAATGGTCCTGACAAATATTTTGGCCATCTACCAAATGGAGCTGATTGAATAACTTACATGTTAATAGCCTTCAATAAAATTGTTTCAACAGACAAAAACTGTAAAAGTTATTCATGACATAAAATTTTAGTCATTATTATTGTGGATGGTGTTACCTTTTGTACAATATGAATGCTTTAATTTCTAAATGCCTTTTGCTCTAGATTTCTAATTTTACAACAATGTTTCTAAAAAAGGCATGACTTTCTCCTTATTATACTTGATTCCTGGTTTTGTGGAGTAGCTGTAAATTCCAACACAATTGTGCTTTCATAAAGGCAGTTTTCTAATTCAATGGTTGACAATGTATTTATTTTCATAGACTAAAGCTGAAATCCAGTCAAAATAAGATCATTTCTGGTCACACTGATGACAGTTAGAATCTGGAAAAGACACTGTCATAATTCTCAATCCACAGGACAACATGAGCTCACAGGGCATAAAATGCCACCTCAGCTCCATCTCTAGTTGAAAATATGACAAATGAGGCTATAAGGCCATAGTAAATTTGTAACTTGTTATTCAAATCCAGCTGGTGCAAATTTGGCATCTGTGAAATGTTAATGGGTTGGATTTCCTTCTCGGCAGTGTTACAGAGCACGGTTACCGCCAGACTTTTGAGCATTTATTACCTGACAGTATAGTCTATCGCCACCAAGAAACCACACTTATTTTGTGCTTTAAAACTGATATTTCTTATCTCCTTGCCTCTCCACAATGCCAGTGGCAAAAAAGGTAAATACTTGAATATGCATCAGTAATAATAAGAGCAAAATTGTAAAAAAAATGGTTGGCAGGTAATCCACTATCACCCACAGAGAGAAAAATCAAGGCAATTATATTTTGCTGTTCTTCCCAATCAACACCCAGCTATACAATCAGATTTATTTTTCAAATGACAACTGCAGCCAAATATGTAACACACAAGCAAAAAAATTAGCCAACATTTACAAGGTAACATCCTGGAATTATAAGCTGATTTTAAGAAATATAAATTCAAACCCTCCTCAGGGCTGATTTTCTACCCATTGGTAATTTTGAAACTGAATTTACCACCATGTGAAAAATTCACCGGGAGCTGTCAAGTCTCAGTGGGCAATATTGATTCTGGTTTGACCCCTCACTCTGCTGAATTATAAATAAGTAACGCTACAAACTACCAGGAGGTTGGTTTGCTTTGCTGTTCTCTCTGGAAATCAAAAATAGCTTCACAATATTAGCATAGTTGACTCCTGGGCCCTGATAGTACTGCAAAGATGGGTTCCAAACCACATGAAACCTGGAAGTAAAGTTTGCCGGTCCAATTCTCCAATTTCGATTTGATTGAATCATTACATTTTTCCTTCCGGATTTTGTAACTCCAAGCTGTGCAGCAGGCGTGATGTGCACCCACATGACGGCCTAGAAATTCATTAAGGCGCTGCCAGCTTTGCGCCCAGTTAACGCCTAAAGGGTGATTTTGCGCCAAAAATGAGTTTGCGCAGATATTCAGCGCAGCGGTATTGGCGGCGGTAGCCATTAGCGCTGCGCCGGCACCGATGACGTCATCGGTGTGCGCAGTGCCCCGGTTCCGCCCCGAAACCGCGCCGATCCCCATATTTAGTTGCGGCCGCCTCCTCCGAAGCGGCCGCAAACAGCGACCAGAAAACGGGGCCGTCCTGCTGCCTTAGTGGGGCGCTTTAAAGCGGAAGGTGCGGCCGGCCGCTTTTGCGGCGGCCGCCTGCCCGCACCTCCTTCCCCGGCCTCCTCCACCCACCCCCCCCGCGGCATTGCCGGCTGCTTTCCGCGAGCCCGGCACTTCTCCGTGGTGCCGGGCTCATTTGCCGGCACTATCCAGCGGCGATCTCCCCGTTGCAGGCAGCTCCCCCTTAAGAGAAGGAGGAGGCCTGCAGTACCGCAGCCTGCCGCTGCGCAGCGCCTGGCGCAGCGGTGCCAAGAGCGCTGATATTCAGTGTCAGCGCACCAAGCGGAGGCGGGCACACCCTGGTATAGCGCCTGCTTCCGAATTGGGGCGCTAACAATGAATATCTGACGATCGCTATAGGCTTCCCGCCCAGCGCTAACTTTTGGGCGCTAGCCAGCTGGCGGGGCCATAGTGAATTTCTAGGCCGACATGCTCTCAAGTCGACTATTTAAAGGGCCAATGTAGAAATGGAATTTGGAGGAGCTAGGAGATATCTAGGATGGATTCACAAATAGCAAGTGCAGCACCCAGATTTAATTATTCTTCCCTTTAATTATTGCTGGGCGCAGTCAGGAGCAGGAGGGACATACTTTTCCCCATCAATGGGAGGAAGAAACCTGCTGCTGTTACCAAGAAGGAGGTGGCTGAGGAGGTGAGCAGCAGGAGCATTATGTCCTGGTCTTGAATGCAGTGCAGGAAGCAATTTAATGACCTAAACAGATCAGGAAAAGTAAGTGCATTTGCTGATTCACCTGCACCCTGTGGGGCAACCCCCTGCCCCCCGCCAACCTCACCCCGACTGTCTTGCCCAGCATACTCCATCACATCACCCCTCACACCCACTTAACTTTCAGCAGTGTAAGGTTCGCAAAATTACACATTTTCCCCCCAAAGGAAGAAAGGAGAGATATTGGACTATTTGAGAAAATATTGGGCCAAAGGGATTTAAAATTAAAAACCCCAGGAAGATTTTGGCTGGTTTAAAAGGCATGTTCAGACTTGTGAAAATCTGTGACACAGGGAAGATGGGATGGGCCCCCAAGTTTGGATATTGGACAGTCTGGGAATGTCCTGGGCCACCTCAGCCTTTACATAAAGACAATAAAACCTGTTCCCGCCGAAAATCACAGAGCCAAAGTACATGAATAAAACAGTACATGCCCACAGCAACACAAAGGAAAGAACATAGTCCAACAAGAAACAACAATCAAACAGCAGTCCAAAACCAATCTAGGAGATTTACAAACATTTTGCATTTTTAAACTAGTTTCAAGGCAATCCCAAAACCAGTTAACGGCTCGTTAAAGTTAGATGGGCCATCCCCGAAGCTCGTTAAAGTTTTAAAACATATTAAAAATAACGAGCCCACCAAATTTAACAAAGAAACCCGAGATTTGGCGGTCAGATAAGCCAGGCCTCAAACCAGTATAATTGAGGCCTGCTTTTTCAGTGAAACAGCTCAGTTCAGCTCAGAACGGTTCAGAGAGTCAGCGAAGTACAGCAAGAACAGTAAGATCAACAGTGAGAGCATAGTACAGCTCAACGGATCATCATCAGAATTGGAGACTTGAAGTAACAGAAGAAAATGGAAAGTCGTGACAACCAAAGGCCTAAAGAAACCAACAACTATCAATATTAACACCAACCAGTTAATATTGGGCCATCGCGACCAACAAGAAACCAACCACCGAAAACCCAAAAATCAAAGACTTGTTTTCCACTCTACAGGCTAGTCTGACTTATCCCTGGGTAAGATTTTGACACAAAAGACCCTAAGACTTAGCCTAACAAAAGAAAATTGGGTACTTACCCGATACATCCAACTGCGCAACCAACCACATCAGCGGACAAACCCAAACTGAAGACCCAACGCAGGTGCAGTCTTCTATCATGTCCGGGGTATGGCAGGCCCCAACCATCACAACTAAGGAGAACCCCGAAATCGCGAACCTCTACAATCTGTCAAGAAAGTCGTTTGGTGAGCATTTCCTGGTCCTCTGGATTTCAACCTAGTTAGGATAGTGGGGTTGGGAGGGTAAGGGATTTTGTCTATTGTAATTCTCCCTCGCATATTCTGAGTGTTCCCCACCCTCTTAGAGTATAAGTTTTATTGTACTGTATATTTTCCTGTCTCAAAATAAACATCTCAATTCTTTTGACCAACCCAGGTGTCTGTTGCAAGTTCATTACAACCCCCAAATAAGTCCAAAGTCTAGAACAAAAAGGGTGTGGGAGCAATTCAAACCATTCAAGGGAGTCAGAGGTGAAGCTGACAAACAACCCACACACCACCCCTTACAGCAGCGCCCAGCCTTCACTGTCTATGCACTTCCTCACCTCCCTATGTATCCATCCACTGCTGCCTCTCACCCCAATCCTTATGCAATGTGATGCATCTGCCTGATAGTCACCCTCACCAAATGCACTGCATCAATCGGGTGAATACATGACCTTCAGTCACTCACATGTCTGGTTTATCACCCCTTGCAGGAGAAGAGAACGCAAGGGAGAGGGCAAGGTCTGGAGGTGGGCCACCACAAATTGTGCAGCTGATGGATGCAAGGTGGAGGCCCTGGAAATAATTGGCACATCTGCGTTCTCTCAGTTGGAGATGGAGAGCAGGGAACTCACAGATAGCTGGTGACAGAATTACAAATAACCCTGACACACATGCTGACTTTATCTCATCAATGACTGAATTATGAGACGCTTGAGTATGGTGATTGTCAAGATTGTTACTTTGCCAGGACTAATACATATCCCTTTCTTTTGCCTTCTTTCATGTGTACAGCAAGTGTCACAGGACATCCCTGAGGGCAATTCCTCAGAGGAACTCATTCCTTCTGAGCATGCACCATCACAGAATGTACAGCCACCCACCAGTGAAAATACTTACACCTCATTGGATCCAGTTAGAATTAGTTGGGTTTTCAGCTGGTGATTCACATTTCACAAGTGAGCATGAGCAGACAGTGGTGGCAGGGACAGCTGTGGAGAGTCCGCATTGGGAGGCGCAATCCTCTGCTCAGCTGGACACATGCTGAATCCTGGGGGCTATTGTTGTGAAGGAGAATGATAGAGTTGCATCAGCAACAACGTTCCCTTTAAGCTGCGCAGCCACACAGCTGTGCAGCACTCCAGGGATGCCCCGCAGCCGGTGAGCCGGCTTTAAATTTGAAAAAAACGTACTTGCGCTGACTTTTGAATGGGTCGAGCAGCCCGTTAAAGGGGCAACAGGACCCAAAAATAAAATTCTGGGAACATTGATCAGCAACATCGGCAGGTACTGACAGACGTGCCACATGCACTCTGCATAATAATGGAGAGGATGGAGGAGTCCAAATTGATCACTATAGGATTGGTGGTGCAGGAAATTACAAGAATGTCTGCCATGGAGAGAATGGCCACAACTATGGAGCTTCAAGCACGGCTCTCAAATCAGTCCATGCAGGCCATGACCACGGCCATGCAGAGTTTGGATGCCAACATGTCTGCCGCCTTAAACAGGATGACAGATAGCTTATCCATGGCCTTATAATGAGCCACTGATCTTCAACAAGCTGTTCTGCAGTAGAGTGATGTGGCGCTGGCCCAGGAGAGGGATGATGGTGAAAGAGGCATAGAAGTGGGAACTCCAATCAAAATGCTCCCACTTCACACCCGTTGCTCGCCCCCCCCACCCCCCCGGACCTGCTACCTCATCTCCCGATGGCCGAGTCTACCCCTGCACAGTTGCAGGTGGAGCAGTTTATGGTAGGGCCCTCAGGGGGCGACAAAACCCACAGATCGTAGACTCTCGCTGGTGAGCTGTTGAGAGCACCTGCAGACCTAGCTAGGCACCTGAAGTGCATCTTCAACATGCCAAACGCTTGCTCGATGACATAACTGGTGGTTATGTGGCTCTTGTTTTAGAACTCCTATGCCTCTTTGGTGGGGTTCCTCACAGATGTCATCAGCCAAGTTTGAAGGGTGTATCCCTTGTCTCCTACGAGCCAGCCCTGAAGTCTGGTTCCTGGAGTGGAAGGTGAATGTTGGACTGCCGTAGTATGAAAGCATCATGACAGCTCCCAGGGAATCTGGCGCACACCTGCATGAACCTCTTCTTGTGGTCACACACCAGCTGTGCATTGATAAAAACTCCTGGTTGATCTGGTGGTCCTCGGATTGCCAGGTGTGTGCAATCGATGGCACCCTGTACCTGTGAGAAGCCAGCCAGAGAGGCGAATGTGAGTGCCTGCTCATTCTGACTATTGTCGTCGCAGAGAAATTGACATAAGTTGATGTCTGGCCAACAACCCATCCGCGATGTGCCATATACATTTATGTGCAGTCGACTGAGAGATCCTCAAGATATCTCCGGTGCCGCACTGGAAGGAACCAGGGGCAAAGAAATTGAAGGCAGTAGTGACTTTGACAGTGACAGGCAATATGTGTCCACCAGGTCCAGAAGGGAGCTGGTATTTTGATGGAGGCTGCAGATGTCTGCGACCACCTGCCATGTCAATCTGAGCCTGTGGAAGCACTGCTCTTCAGATAGGTCAAGGAAGCTGAACCCCTGCCTGTAAACCCTCTCATGTAAGTAGTGCCCCCTGCAACCTTAGCCCCTCTGTTGGTCTCCTCTCTGCTGTTGTGCAACTCTCACTTACACACCTCTCTCCTACACACCTCTCTCCTGTGGACCTCTCTCCTGTGCACCTGGTGTCTGTGGACCTGCTGATCCCACCACAGAATGTCGTTGCTGCCATGGATGATGATTGACTTCTGCATCCGATGTAGTGTCGAAAACATCCACGGCGCCTCCCATCCTGCTGGTGTCCATTTGAAAGGCTCCAAACTTCTCATAAACCTCTCTGCTGAGAAGAACTCTCTGCTAAACGTTTGCCAGAGGGAACTGACAAACAGCTGTAAGAACTGAGCCTTCACTGAGATCGGGCAATCTGAACTTTAAAACCCCCATGAAATTCACCTCAATCTCGCCTCCTTTTCACTGCTGGGTTTCCCGAAACCCTTGCTGGAGGCATTAAAGTCAAAGGAATGTTAAAATGAATTGAAAATCCCCTCATTTCCATGTAACTATGATGTAAAATGCGGTGTTAATTACTGACCTGCCTGTCCTAATGATCGTGCCAACTCCGGTGAGCAAGTTACTCACACGTGGCCAAACGTACCTCAGTTACACGCGAAAGTCAGGGCTTTGGAGTCAGGTTGTGGTCACGCTTCAATTTTCAGTATTTTTACTTCCCACCCGACCCCCAACCCACCCATTCTTGGGGGTTAAAATTCAACCCCATGGAGTAAATAAAACTTGTTAAGTACTATATTACTTTGATAATTTGGTCTGTTTTAAATTCATCTGGTTTTGGAAGTGACAAATTATGCACAAATTCATAATAATTATAATATTTGTCAAACCTCATTTAACGTCCAATTAGACGTTCACTGTTGCTTGTAATAAACGGACCAGTTCTTACGACAGAACAGCACATCACAATCCAACTGTGTTGAATATGTGCGAATGGAGTATTTCCTCTCTGCAGGTAGTCGCAGGTACAGCAGTCCTAGGTCAGCGCAATCATGCTGAGCTTTCAGCTGTCAGATAGATTTTTGAAAATTTGCAGCTAGAATAAACATTCAAGCTGGAATAGTCCATCAGGTATTACAAGGCTCAAGGGACTCTATACAGAACCTCTTTCCCACTGAAACTGAACTACCCCTTTGAGTTTAGAAACGTATGTGCTCTTTATGACTATCTTTGTCAATAGACAAATATGTCCTCCAGCACATTCTACAGCTAGGTCTTTCCCGAGGTCAGGAATTATTGCTGTTGCACTGCTCAAATTCACATGACCTTTAACACTGGTCATTGGACTATTGCTTGGCCTCAGTTATTCAAACATTTCCCTGAATGTCACTGTTAACTAAACCCGCATGTGTGCCAGATTTCTGCTTCTAGTCTGGGATGTTAGAAACATTTCTGTTTAATTATCCTTAATAGAAACTTTTTGACCTTTAGTCCTGGGCTAGCTACACCTACAGAAAATAAAGTGCAGTTTCCTAAATTATTCAATTATAGACAATAGGCATTTTAATGTAAGAAATATGTTGCTTTCTCACAATTAAAACAACACATCGTGCATTATTTGATGATGATCGAGGAAGCAAATCCTTTCAGCACCTAAGCTTTCCTTGTTCAACATTCAGACCCATCAAGTTTCACTCATTTGGTTTAAAAATGTAATCCATTTTTATGCATCTTATTGCTAAAAATAAAAACAGCTCGATTTAGATGGTCTTGGACTTGCAAAAACAAATCTCACTTCCAAACAGGAATAAAAACAGAAAATTCTGACATTCAGTTTAGATGCCAGGAAGTTTTTCTTTTCACAGCATGTCATCAAACTCTGAAATAATTGCTGGCTTGTGCGGTGAGTATGGACTCGCTATAAGTGTTCAAAAGGTAGCTGGACGAGTACCTAGCAATGGCTGATATTGCAGTTTATAAAAGGTAGGTGGGTCATTGGACAATGCGTCTCATTGTCACTGGTCTACTGGAACTTGTTTTGATTGCCTTTGGGGGTTGGAGAAGAATTTCTCAGATTTCTCCCCTTTGAATTAACCTAGGGTTTTTCTCTGTGGGAGCAGTGGGCAGGGTGGGGGAAGGGCAGGGGGATTGAAATCATGAAATGGGACAGGCTCAATGGACTAGCTAGCATTTACCTGTCGGCCATTTATGTATGTTCGTATGAAATGGACACAGGTTGATCAGCATCTGAAAGAGAAAGATATGTTAATGCTTCAGGAGACATCCTTCATCAGAACTAGTCAGCTGACTTGATGTGTTTTTCTATTTTTATTTCAACCTGTCAAAACGGCCAGAAAAGTCAGGGAAGAATAGGAATGCAGAAGAAAGCTTGATCTGTATGTCGCTGTTAATATTTCAGTGTGCTACAACACCTGTATGTACCCTTTCTTAAAAAATGTTTTATTTGTTCATGGGATCTGGACGACACTGGCAAGGCCAGCATTTATTGCCCATCCTTAATTGCCCTTGAGTAGATGGTGATGAGCCGCCTTCTTGAGCCGCTGCAGTCCGTGTGGTGAAGGTACTTCCACAGTTCTGTTAGGGAGGAAGTTCCAGGAGTTTGACCCAGTGATGATGAAGGAACAGCGATATATTTCCAAGTCAGGATGGTGTATGACTTGGAGGAGAACTTTGAGGTGGTGCTGTTCCCGTGTGCCTGCTGCCCTTGTCCTTCCAGGTGGTAGAGGTCGTGGGTTTGGGAGGTGCTGCCGAAGAAGACTTGGCGAGTTGCTGCAGTGCATCTTGTCGATGGTACACACTGCAGCCACGGTGCACCGGTGATGGAGGGAGTGAATGTTTAACGTGGTGGATGGGGTGCCAATCAAGTGGGCTGCTTTGTCCTGGATGGTGTCGAGCTTCTTGAGTGTTGTTGGAGCTGCACTCATCCAGGCAAGTGGAGAGTATTCCATCACACTCCTGACTTGTGCCTTGTAGATGGTAGAATTTGTAGCCCAGTTTGGCAGGATACAAAAACCATCTCTTGCTCCTGGACTCAGTGCAGTCTATAGTAATACAATGGTTTAATAAGGGCAGCCTACAACATGCCAAAGTACACCCTGTCCAGCTACAGAGAGGCATGACCAGTCTGTCAGTTCTTTACAAGATTATATGGCTGAAATAGCATAATAAGAGTTCCTAACATTTAGGGGGAAAAATTCAGTTGTTTACGCCTCCCGTTAGTGCCTTAAGAGGGCACTAATGGGGTGCAAAGCAACTAGAGCCCGGGCGCGGTGATATTTGTGCCGCTCGCAAAATTAACTAGACATTTTGTGGCGGCACTAAACACTACCGCCACAATCTCCTGCGCCGGCAGATCGTGACGTCAGTCGAGTGCGCAATGCCCCGGTAGCGCCCGGGACCAGATAATGAGTGACGCCCCCTGCCTTACTGCCTGCTGCAATCAACGACAGGTTGAGGGGAGCATTTTGCAGTCAGAAAGGGACTGGTGGAGCGCTACTTAAAGGTGACCGCTTCCTGCCTTTTTTTGTTGGTGACAATTTTGCACCACGCATTCTGAGAGAGAGAGAGAGAGACTTCTGGAGAGATTCCACACTGTGTGAAGGGGTTTTGGGTACTGAGCAGCACTTTGCAGGTTCATGGGGGAAAAATTCAGTATCGCCCCATTTGGGGCGTGATGTGCCAAATAACTGCCCGAATCCGTGAAGTTAAAGCTTAAGGCTGAAGGCTTTTATTAAGTAAGAACCAAGGCAGAGTTAACAGAGTTCATCATCGACCGAGCCCTTGGTAGAACATACCAGAAGAGGGGCGGAGCCAGGGTGGAGCATTAGTGGTTCCTCCCGGTGGAACATTCCAGACATTACAAGTACAAGTACAAATATCAGAACACAGAGTTATTTCATCACATTCACCCCCTGCAATAGATTCAGTCAGTCAGGAGGCCTGATAATCCTCTGGGAACGACGTAACTCTTGCTGAGGCTCCTCCCGGAGTACTAACTCCAGTTCATTCGAATTCCCAGAATCATCAGTATTTTCCACACTGAAGGTTTGTGTCTCTGAAGGTCCAATACCACGATTGAAAACTCTACTCTCAGAGTCGAACTCTTTTCGAGCTCCAGCAGGTGCAAGATCTTTAATAGAGACCGTATCCTCTCGCCCATCCGAATATTGAATATACGCATACTGGGGATTAGCATGGAGGAGTTGTACTTCCTCCACCAGTGGATCAGTCTTGTGGCCTCTCACATGTCTGCGCAACACAGGGCCCGTGGTCGTCAACCATGTGGGTAACGATACTCCATTAGTAGCTTTTCTTGGAAAACTAAACATCCTTTCATGAGGGGTGGCATTCGTCGCTGTACACAAAAGAGACCTTATGGAATGCAGCACGTCTGGCAGGACATCCTGCCAGCGAGAGGTCGGCAGGCCTCGTGACTTCAGAGACAGTACGATAGCCTTCCACACTGTCGCATTTTCTTTCTCGACCTGCCCATTACCACGAGGGTTATAGCTGGTAGTTCTACTCGTTGCAATCCCCTTCGATAGCAAAAACTGTCGTAATTCTTCGCTCATAAAGGAAGAACCCCTATCACTATGTATATAGTTAGGCATGCCGAACAAGGAAAACAGTTGGCAGAGGCATTTAATTACAACAGCACTAGTCACATCCGGACAGGGGATAACAAAAGGGAACCGAGAGTACTCGTCTATAATATTAAGAAAATAGACATTACGGTCGCTCGATGGAAGGGGACCTTTAAAATCGAGACTCAAACGCTCAAATGATCGAGTTGCTTTAATAAGATGAGCTAGCTCGGATGGCTTATAGAAGCGGGGTTTGCATTCAGCACAAACATGACAGGTTCTGGTCATTGTCCGGACCTCCTCAATAGAGTAGGGTAGATTGTGGGACTTAATGAAGTGATTCATTCTGGTAACCCCAGGGTGGCAGAGTGCGTCGTGGAGACTTTGAAGCTTATCTGTACCTAGACTAGCACATACTCCTCGTGACAAAGCATCCGATGGCTCATTAAATACTCCAGGCCTGTACTGAATATCATAGTCATATGTTGACAGTTCTATTCGCCATCTTAAAATCTTATCATTTTTGATCTTGCCTCTCTGCTTAGTGTTGAACATAAAGGCCACAGATCGCTAGTCAGTAATGAGCGTAAAACGTTGGCCAGCGAGATAATGTCTCCAATACCTGACTGCTTCGATAATCGCCTGTGCCTCCTTTTCCACTGAAGAATGTTGAATTTCTGGTCCTTGCAATGTACGAGAGAAGAAAGCTACTGGTCTACCAGCTTGGTTAAGAGTTGCTGCTAACGCAAAATCAGATGCATCACTTTCCACTTGAAAAGGGATGTTCTCATCCACGGCACATACCACTGCCTTCTCAATGTCCCGTTTGATATTAAGGAAAGCCTCCTGAGCTTCCGCCGATAGCGGAAAAGACGTCGACTTAATAAGAGGTCGGACTTTATCTGAGTAGCTAGCCACCCACTGGGCGTAGTACGAGAAGAATCCCAGACACCTTCTTAAAGCTTTTACAGTGTGAGGTAAAGGTAATTCCTTAAGTGGGCATAATCTTTCAGGGTCTGGCCCGATTACCCCATTCTCCACAACGCAACCAAGAATACACAAACGTGTAGTATTGAAGGTACACTTGTTTTCGTTGTAGGTCAGGTTTAACCTCTTTGCAGTCTCTAGGAACTTCGTGAGATTTTGATCATGCTCCCGTTGGTCACGCCCACAGATGGTAACATTGTCCAGGTACGGGAATGTTGCTTCCAACGTGTATTCATCCACCATACAATCCATCTCCCGTTGGAAGACGGATACCCCATTCGTCACTCCAAAGGGCACCCAAAGGAATTGGTACAGGCGCCCATTAGCTTCGAAGGCCATATAAGGTCAGTCTTCTATTTTGATGGGGAGTTGATGGTAGGCAGACTTTAAATCAATGGTGGAGAACACGCGGTACTGAGCTATCTGGTTCACCATCTCAGAAATACGAGGCAAAGGATAGGCGTCTAATTGGGTATACAAGTTTATAGTCTGGCTATAATCGACCACAAGTCTTTTCTTCTCATTAGTTTTAACCACCACCACCTGGGCACGCCACGGGCTACCACTGTGTTCGATGATTCACTCCCGTTGAAGCCTTTCCACTTCCTCTTTTATAAATGTTTTATCTTCTGAACTATACCGTCGACTCTTAGTCGCTATAGGTCTACAATTAGGAGCAAGGTTCGCAAACAAAGAAGGCGGACTTACGTTTAAAGTAGAAAGGCCGCAGACTGTGAGTGGAGGCTGAGATCCACCATACTTAAGGGTAACGCTCTCATGCTGACACTGGAAGTCCAAGCCTAATATTAAGTTCACACACAACTGAGGAAATATGAGGAGTTTAAAGTCCTTATACTCCGTATCCTTAACGGTCAATGTGACTTTACAATATCCAGTTACCTCCGAAGTAAGGGATTTGGACGCCATCACAATTTCACTTCGAGTAGGATACACCTTCAATGAACAGGAGTTAACAAGGTTGGGGTGTATAAAACTTTCAGTACTGCCACAGTCTATCAAACACCCAGTAGGACGACCATTAATCTTGATGTCCATCATAGATTTTGACAAGGAACACGGTATGGTCTGGTCAACCGTAGTCGAGGCTAGAGTAAAATGATAGGCAGCAGCAGAGAAGACCTCGGGTACAGGATTACCCTTACACACTTTACTAAAATGTCCCCGTTTCTTACATTTAAAACAGGTAGCCTCTCTGGCTGGGCAACTTTGCCTGGGGTGTTTAGATTGGCCACAAAAATAACACTTAGACCCATGGGGCACAGCCGCAACAATAGAATTAAGTGGGGGCTCCATTGGTGTTATGGATGCCTCCATACTCGGAACACACGAGGCTGAGAGAGACGCATGGGCTGATGCATACACTTCTGAATTCTTCTGGGCAGCAGCGACGACTGTTTTTAAAATTAACGAGTCGTTCTCGAGGAGTCTCTGTCTAATATAATTAGATCGGAGGCCAGATATGAAAGAATCGCGGATGGCTTCTTCCTGATACACTATGGCAGAGACAGCCTTGTAGTTGCAACCCTTAGCCAAAGCCTTAAGGTCCTGCAGGAAATCGTCCAGAGATTCCTCGGGTAATTGCCTGCGAGTAGACAGGAGATACCTGGCGTATACTTCGTTAACCGACTTAAGGTACTGGGCTTTAAGAGCTGCGAGGGCCTCTTCATATGTAGTAATATCTTCAATTATAGAGTAAGTTTGATGACTTACCAAGTTGGTTAGAAGACCCAACTTGTTAACCGTTGAATCGAACGATGCGATGAAGTGTTCAAAACATCACAGCCAATGCGTAAATTTCTTCGACGCGTCTGCCGAATGCGGATCGATATCCAGACGCTCTGGTTTCAAAAATCAATCCATCTTCCAAAAGTTGTTACTTAATAAAATTGATGTGCCAAATAACTGCCCGAATCCGTGAAGTTAAAGCTTAAGACTGAAGGCTTTTATTAAGTAAGAATCATGGCAGAGTTAACAGAGTTCATCATCGACCGAGCTCTTGGTAGAACATACCAGAAGAGGGGCGGGGCCAGGGAGGAGCATTAGTGGTTCCCCCCGGTGGAACATTCCAGACATTACAAGTACAAGTACAAATATCAGAACACAGAGTTATTTCATCACAGGGCGCCATTATCGGCCATGCGTAAAGTTTACCGCCTGGCGCTAATTATCGCCTCCGATGGCAAACTTGGCTTTTATCGCCCCTGGAGGTGATTGGAGTGCTAAATCAGGCGCTTCACACCTGTCTTAAGGCGCAAAGGCCAAGGAGCGAGGCGCTACCTCAGAGCGCTGGCGAAGCAAGGAAGGGCAAATCAAAATGAACCTGCAAAGTGCTGCTCAGTACCCGAAACCCCTTCACACAGTGTTGAATCTCTCCAGAAGTCTCTCTCTCACTCTCTCAGAATGCATGGTGCAAAAATGTCACCAACTAAAAAAGACAGGAAGCGGTCACCTTTAAATAGCGCTCCCCCAGTCCCTTTCTGACTGCAAAACGCTCCCCTCAACCTGTCGTTGCTAGCAGCAGGTGGTAAGTCAGGGGGCGCCACTCAATATTCAGTCCCAGGCGCTACCGGGGCATTGCGCATTCGACTGACGTCACAATCTGCTGGCGCAGGAGATCGTGGCGGTAGTGTTTAGCACCGCCGCAAAATGTCTAGTTAATTTTGCGAGCGGCACAAGTATCACCGCGCCCGGGCGCTAATTGCTTTGCGCCCCATTAGCGCCCTCTTAAGGCGCTAACGTGAGGCACAAACAACTGAATTTTCCCCCCATTTTGATTTGTCCTTCCTTGCTTCGCCAGCGCTGAGGTAGCGCCTCGCTGCTTGGCCTTTGCGCCTTAAGACAGGTGTGAAGCGGCTGATTTAGTGCTCCAATCACCTCCAGGGGCGATAAAAGCCAAGTTTGCTGTTGGAGGTGATAATTAGCGCCAGGCGCTAAACTTTGCGCACGGCCGATAATGGCGCCCCAAATGGGGCGATACTGAATTTTTCCCCCTTAAACTCTGACAGGAACAATATTCTATATATATACATAAGATTGAAACATGTTATTGCCCGTCCCAATGTGACAAACCAAATCTTCCCACTGACTAATTACTAAGCAATAAAATGTTTGCAGAATATGAAAAGGGGTGAGGGGATAAATGTAATTTTTATAATTTTAATAGAATGTGTACCCGTTGTCCGATTGCACCAATCCTGTATTTCCACAGCAAAGCAGTAAAATCTTTCCACTCATACCAGATATTTCACCATTCCTCCTTTTATTTGGCTTTATTATTTGAATGTTCTCTATTGTGCTCAGCGAGGTGATGCATAATAATGCTGGAGAATGGATCTCTTCCCATATTAGACACCAATGGAGCAGACTTTGCTCTGATGCTGGATCTTTGGTGGTGAGGGACTTCCTTCCGTCCCATGCATGTAGCCCCTAATCCTGACCGATGTTCTAGGGTCAGGCTCTTCTAACACCACCGGCAGGCCACTTGCATCAAGTGTGGGAGTGAATTGCTGTGGCACCTGCTGCAGGATAATACGACCAGAGGCTCCAGCTGAAGAATTCAAAACACCTATATTTTTCATTACTCAACTTTTGAACATCCCACTTTCTGCCATCGATTGCACTTGGAAAAGCAACCCTTGATATTTAATTTAACCCCCCAGCAATCCATAGCAACCTCGGATGCCAGGAATACACAAGCAGGGGTGAGGTGCAAATGCCGGAAATACATTGTATGATGTTTTCCTGTCAGTTCCATTTAATTACAATACATCTAGCTATATCTGTGCTGTCGCATTTGATGCCAGGCTTCACCTCTAGCGGAAAATCCCAGAACAGCCATTGGTTGGGAAGGAGCTGGTTTACTGACGTAACAGGTGAGGAATTTTGGCCCTGCCTAATGTCAGCGTCGAGCACTCCCACATCAGGTATAGTGTAGCCATATGCAGAGCAAACATCCTCTACACTACCTTAAACAGTGCTTTCAAATTATCTGCCTTAAAATGAGTAAAGTGTTATACTTTGAGGTGTGATGGACGTGCTAGATGCAAAACTTTTATCACTGTAAAGTTCCTCCCTATCACTGTAACCTCCTCCAGCCCTACAACCCTCTGCGCTCCTCCAATTCTGTCCTCTTGCGTATCCGCGAGTTTCATCGCTCCACCATTGGTGGCTGTGCCTTCAGCTGCCAAGGCCCTAAGCTCTAAAATTCCCTCCCTAAACCTCTCCACCTCTTTACCTTTCTCCCCTCCTTTAAGATGCACCTTAAAACCTACCTCTGTTTTCTAATATCTTCTTATGTGGCCTGGTGTCAAATTTTGTTTGATAATGCTCCTGTGAAGCGCCTTGGGATGTTTTACTATATTAAAGGTGCAATATAATTGTAAATTTGTTATTTTGTTAACAATAGATCTTAGCCTCAACCACTACTGTGCCAATGTGACATCCATTTGCTACACCAGCCAGTATCTAATGCACTGCACCAAAGTGCACATATTTTAAATCTAATACATTTCCATATCAGCTTTACCCTTCAAAGTTCATGAATGAGAAATAACAACAGAAAATGCTGGAAAAACTCAGCAGGCCAGGCAACATCTGTGGAGAGAAATTAGAGTTGACGTTTCGGGTCGAAACCCTTTTTCAAAACTGAAAAACTGAAAAAGGGTTTCGACCCGAAACGTCAACTCTAATTTCTCTCCACGGATTTTGCCTGGCCTGCTGAGTTTTTCCAGCATTTTCTGTTGTTATTTCAGATTTCCAGCATCTGCAGTATTTTGCTATCGTACTTCATGAATGAGAATGCTGAATTGTAGTGACCTGCTGCTGCCTACTGGAAAGGCTTGGTATTATTTCCAATTTCAGCATGGGCAAATTAAAATGCAAGTCTTATTTTGTTGAATACAATAAGAAGCAAGATACATGCACAATTATCTGAGTGATGGCAAGCAGCCACAACTCATGAGATCAATCCACTCCTTAAATGGTTCTTTTTGGAGTCTCTCACCACTCCAAAATTAGTTACTCCATTTATAGCACTGAAATGTAGGAATAAAAGGAAGGAAATAATTAAAATTAATAAAGGGTGATACTTTGAAGTGTCATGGACATGCAAGATGCGGGAGTTTTATCACGTTAGAAACAAAGATATATATATATATATTCTAATTGTACATTATTTGTGAATAATAATTTATAAAATCTGACATTATTTGGAGAATATACTTTCTGCTTCCAGAGAAAGAATTTATCCTTCTGGACTTCCATGTCCCAGTAAACGCTATCACATCCACACTATTGTCCTTAGTCAGGAGGGCATCTCCTGTATATCACCTCCCTCTTCACAATAACCCTGCCAAGTGCAGTAAAGATCAAACTCTTAGGGAAACTCAAGTGTTAAGGCTAGTGTTAAATCCGTGAATCTTAAGGTATGGTGTTCTTCAATAAATAGACGGAGACTGCAGATCAACAATCAACAGGTGTTTACTGGATGAGGGTAGTCTAATAATTAACAGTACAGATGCCTGCTCAGGGCTTATATACAATTGTGGTCACTGCCGGTACTACAGTATACAGGAGCTGTAAAAGTAGTTCTCTCTTAAAGGTACATACACTACAATTCCTCCCCTTTTAGATTAACAGTACCATAACATTCAAATAACAGTTAACACTTTTAACATGCACATTAACTGAAATAGTCCATTTATAGATTCAGTCTTTGGGGCTGCTTCCTGATCCTTTCTGGATAGCGCCTTTCCTGAGTGTCTTGTTCTTGGTGCGGAGGCGATCCTGGCCCCCTGTCTTCGGTTAGTTCATCAGTTTCCGATGCTACTGTTTCTGGGGTAGATGCTACCAGTATGTCGGGTTCATCACCAGGTACGTGAGACATGGGGTTAACTCGTTCCTGTGATGCTAGGATCTGGTCGCCATGGCGTCTCACAATGTTCTCCCCGACATCCACTGTGTACACTAGTGGCCCCTGCCGTGTGCATAGCATTCCAGGTTGCCATTTCTCTGTTCGGAAGTCGCGGGCCAAGATTGGTTGTCCTACATTGAAGCTCCTTGTCGGCTTCTCATTGATGTGCTGGAATTGCTTATTCTCAACATTTCTTTGCACATTTGGCCTGAGCAAATCCAGACGAGATCTCAACCTTCGGTTAAAGAACATCATGGCCGGGGTCTGGTTGGTAACTGCATGTGTCGCATTTCTGTAGGCTAACAGGAAATTGTCCACATTATGCTGCAGTGGAATGTCGTCATCGCACATGGCCCTTACAGCCTTTTTAAAGGTTTGTACTAACCTCTCAGCCAATCCATTTGTGGCTGGATGATACGGGGCGGATGTGTAATGCCTTACCCCATTCCTTCTCATAAATTTCCGAAACTCTTCGGACACAAACTGTGGTCCGTTATCAGAGCAAATCTGCTCTGGCAAGCTGTTCCTGGCAAATATGGCCCGTAGGACTGCAATCATTTTCTCCATAGTGGTGGAGGACATTTTGATCACCTCAGGCCATTTCGAGTGCACATCCACTGCTATTAAGAACATTGAGTCCATGAATGGACCAGCAAATTCAATATGCACCCATTGCCATGGAGATGAGGGCCACTCCCATGGGTGTAGAGGGGCAAGTGGTGGTGCATTTTGGACCTTCTGGCATCCTGAGCAGCTCTTTGTTAGGTCCTCGATTTGTTGATCGATTCCCGGCCACCACACATAAGCCCTAGCAAGGCTTTTCATTTTCACCCCTCCCAGATGGCCTTCGTGAAGCTCATTGAGCACTCTCTCCCTTAACTTGGGTGGAATTACCACTCGGGATCCACACATCACTGTCCCCTGGCATACTGACAGCTGTTCTCTTCTGGATGAGAATGCTGGCAACAGTGAGTCGCCATGTGTTGGCCATCCCTTCACCGTCAAATCATATACCTGAGACAGTGTCGGATCATTTCGGGTCTCCTTCTCTATATCCGCGTTAGTTACTGGCAAGCGTTCAATTATCGACGAATAAAATATTTCGACAGGGTCCGCTGCTGGTGCTTCCTCCGCAGTAGGCAGTGGCAGGCGTGATAGCCCATCAGCGTTTCCATGCTGTTTCATGCCCTTATACTCTATTGCATATTGGTTCGCCCCTAGAAAAAGGGACCATCTTTGTAGCCGTTGCGCAGTCATCACCGGAACGCCCTTCTTTGGATTAAAGATAGAGACAAGTGGTTGGTGGTCAGTCAGCAAGGTGAACTTCTGCCCATGCAGATAGTGGTTGAACTTTTTTACTCCCCATACTAGGCTGAGGGCCTCCCTGTCAATCTGGGCGTAGTTGCGCTCGGCTGAGGTTAGTGACCGAGACGTAAAGGCTACTGGCCTCGCCAACCCGTCTGGGAATTTGTGCGACAGCACCGCTCCAATACGATAGGGTGATGCATCACACGCCAACCGAATTGGTAGTGCTGGGTTGAAATGGGCCAACACCTCTTTTGATGTGATCAATTCTTTGCACTTCTGGAAAGCTCGTTTACATTCGTCATTCCACTTCCATGGTACCCCCGTCTGCAGTAGGGTGTTCAGTGGGTGTAATATTGTAGACAAATTTGGTAAGAACTTATGGTAGTAGTTCACCAGCCCGAGGAACGACCTCAGTTGTGACACATTTTCCGGTGCTGGAGCCTTGACTACTGCCTCAATCTTTTCTGGGGACTTATGTAACCCCTCTTCATCAATAACATGGCCACAATACAAGATCTGCTTCTGGAAAAACTCGCATTTGTGGCGATTAGCTCGTAGCCCATATCCCTTCAATCTAGTGAGCACCTGCTCCAGGTTGGCGAGGTGATCACTGTCACTTTCGCCCGTGACCAGGATGTCGTCCAAATAACACTGGATCCCTGGAATCCCTTGCAGGACTTGATCCATTGCCCTTTGCCAAATAGCCGGAGCCGATGCTACCCCGAACACCAGCCGATTGTATTGGTAGAGACCTTTGTGAGTGTTGATCGTAAGGTATTGTTTCGAGGCTTCTTCTACCTCCATTTGCAGGTACGCCTGGGCCAGATCAATCTTAGTGAAGCGTTTTCCTCCAGGTAGCGAGGCGAAAATATCTTCAATCCGCGGAAGCGGATATTGTACCGTACGAAGGACTGGGTTCACTGTCACCTTAAAGTCCCCACAGATGCGAACCCTCTTTGGTTCCCCAGGCGTATTACTCAACGACCTCTTCATTACAGGAACGATGGGTGTAGCCCACTTGCTCCAGTCCACTTTGGACAGTACTCCTGAACGTTCCAAACCTTCCAGCTCTGCTTCGACGGCTGGGCGGATCGCATAAGGCCTTAAAAAAACTTTGGGCTTGCATTTTCCTCTATTTTAATCGTCACTGTTATGCCTCTTAGTGTTCCAAGTCCCTCCTAGAACACTTCTTGTGCATCAGTTAGCATTTTTGACAGTCGTCCAGGTGTGACGTCATCATCCTTTTTGGCCTCTACCGTCAGTGCCTGTATGGAGGGCCAATCTAATTGTATCTCCCGGATCCATTCACGTCCTATTAATGGTGGTCCTCCATCTGGCAATACATATAGGTCCATTATTGGTATTTCCTGGCCGTTGTATATCACGTTCACCCTTATTTTTCCTTTGTGGTAGACTTTTTGCCCCGTGTACGTCTTCAAGACAATCTCTGTGGCTCTCAAGGGTATATGTAAGAATAGCCGCTTGTAGTCCCTTCGGTCTATGACTGTTAGGGCTGATCCTGTGTCCAATTCCATTTTCACTTGGACTCCGTCTATCTTGAGCGTGACCCAGATAGTCTGGTGATCCTCCATTTTGATTACATTATGTAGTTTCAGACAACCCAGCTCCTTGCTTCCGGAGTCTGTATCACTTTTCTGTTCGTCTGAACTACTCTCCGTCACCTTATGTACCTTTTTGTACTTCTCCTGTGGAGATTTCTTGCTGCTGGTTTTCTTCCCCGACCTGCAGGCTCTTGCTATGTGTCCTGCTTTTCCACACTGTCTGCACACTTTGTCCTTGAACCAACAATCCTTCTGGTCATGTGTTGTTCTGCCGCAGCAATAACACTTCCCTGCTCCATATGACATTTCATTGGTGCCATATTCTTGCGGTCTCTGTTGTATCTCTGCAGCCCGCGTGCGGCTGCTTCGTGTGATACTGCCATGCTGAAAGCCTTGTCCAGCGTAAGATCCTTTTCTGATAGAAGCCGTTTCTGGGTTCCTTCATTTGAAGCCCACACACAAATTTGTCCCTTAACGTATCTGCTAGTCCCATTCCAAACTGGCAGTGTTTCGATAGCTTGTGCAGTTCCATTAAATACTCAGCATTACTTTCGTCTTTATGCTGGTTCCTTTTGTGAAACTTAAATCTTTCTGCTATCAGCAGCGGTGTGGGGTTTAAGTGGTCCTGTAGGATTTCCACTATGTTTTCGAAATCCTTATCCACTGGCTTCTCTGGGGTTATTAGGTTTCTCAGTAAGCCATACGTTTTTGCACCCATGGAATTCAACAAAACCAGTGCTTTCCTGGCATCTGGCACTTCATTCGCCTTGCAGTACACCTCAATGCGTTCCACATATGTCGCCCAATCTTCAACTTCATTGTCGAACGCTGTGACACTGCCACTCTTCGGCATCCCTGGGTGTGGTTAGACTGGCTAAAATGGCGTCTCCCGCGCTTCCCTTTCTTCCCGCGCTCGCCCTTCTTCTCCACTGCGGCTTCAAAAATGGTGTCTCCCGCGCTCTCCCTTCTTCTCCGCGGCTCAAATGGCATCTCCCGTGCTTCTTTTCTTCTCCCGCGGACGCTGCTCAGCCCTTGAGCCCTGGCTGCGCTTTGCGCGTTTTCCTGTGCGCCTCTCTCGTTGCCGCCGCTCGGTCCTGCACCCCGGCTGTGCTTTACCCTCTCTCTCTTTTTGTTTTCCATCGACGCTGCTCGGTCTTCAACCCCCGGCTGCGCCCTGTGCGCTTTACCCTCTCTCTTACCCCGTCGACGCTGCTCGGCCTTTTCTGTGCCGTCGGTCGGCTCCAGCCACCACTGTCCGGGAAGGGTCTGCACTGTACCTGTTGCCAGCCTGTTGCTGGATCGTCGTGGCTGGAGAACCAAGCCCAGCTCTCAACAGCCTCCCCTGCGATGCTCACTCACTGCCGGATGACTGGGCGGTTGCTCGTGGTCGACGCCCGTGCTTCTGGCCTCGACTTTCTTCCACTGTCCTCCAGGAGCGAATCCTTGGGAGGAAATGCAGAGTTGCAGGTAGGTTCGAATCGACCTCGTCGCCACTATTAAATCCGTGAATCTTAAGGTATGGTGTTCTTCAATAAATAGACGGAGACTGCAGATCAACAATCAACAGGTGTTTACTGGATGAGGGTAGTCTAATAACTAACAGTACAGATGCCTGCTCAGGGCTTATATACAGGTGTGGTCACTGCCGGTACTACAGTATACAGGAGCTGTAAAAGTAGTTCTCGCTTAAAGGTACATACACTATAGCTAGGATTTGAACACTGGGTTACGTGTCAGAAATCCAGTGCCATTGCTACTGTGGCTGCTAATAAATTTATAATTAAAACTTTGACTCAAACAAAGGCAGAAGCCACATTTTCAAATGTTGGTGGTGTTGCCAGAATCTTGATTAGAAAATCTGTTTATATGACTGGATATTGTGGCATAGATTTTTATAGAACCCAAGAAAAACTAGGGGTATCTGTGACTTAAATTAGCCTCAGTGTGTCTTATTACTAAGATAATGTCACTTCCTTTCAGAGTCAGAGAGGAACTTTCGCACGTCTATTTCATTCAATAAGAGAACTGCAGGACGTCTGTTCCTTAGCAGCACAGAGAAGGAGTATGCTTTAGCTTCTCAACTTTACTGTTTACTTTACCAACAGTTAATCTTGTGTTTCCAGTCCAAACATTTGCTGATACTGTAATTTGCCCAGTCAGTACTAACTATATTGAATTATTTTCTTTTGCACAGCTTGTATATATAGAAGACTAGCTGGGGAGCCCCGCGTTGCGAGGGCAATTTTGGGGCGCTTGGTCTCCCTGCCCCTGTGTGTCCCCCCTCTCCCTGTCATGTCCTCTCCCTGTCCTATCCCTCCCTCCCCTCCCCTCTCTCCCTCCCCTCCTCTCCCTCCCTCCCCTCCCCTGTCTCCCTCCCTCCCTCACCCCCACACCTACCCTCCCCCACCCCCTCCCCTCCCCTCGCCCACCCCACCCCTCCCCTCCCCCCCACTCCCCTTTGTCCCTCTCTCCGGCCCCTCCCCCTGCCTAGCGCCTGAGGTCCGGTGCCGTTGCGATAGCGGCTGTGCGGGGCCTAGCGCTTAAGGCGCGGTCGGGTTCTGAGGCCGGGACGGACCGGAGCTGAGGTCCCCCGCGTATCGCGTGGCTGATGGACGGCCGCTGCGGGCGGGCGGCGCATGCGCGGTCAGTGCGGGCGGCGCATGCGCGGTCAGTGCGGGCGGCGCGAGGCGGCCCACGGGGAGCAGGCAAGGGCGGCTTGGCGGCCGTTAGCGAGCGGGAAACTTCGGGCGGCCCGCCCGCGCTCCGTCCGCGACACCGTGAAACCTGAGAGGGGGAAGTAGAGAGAGACAGAGAGGGAAGAGGAGAAGGAGAGAGAGGGAAGAGGAGAGAGGGAAGAGGAGAAGGAGAGAGAGGGAAGAGGAGAAGGAGAGAGAGAGAGGGAAGAAAGAGAGAGAGAGAGAGAAAATTTTTGAGCTTCAGGCCCCGAGTCCCCCCTGCGCGAGGGTGAGGAGGAGGGGGGGGGGGGTTGCTAAACACAATATAAAACTCAAATAAATTGTTAATTAATTCCCTAACACATAATTCAAATATTTACCTTACTTCCCTAACACAATGAAAGTGTGGGGAAAAAATCGTGAAAAATAAAGATGGCGGCCACTCACCTCGGTTCAGAAGGATAAGGCCCGCCCACACACGCACCGATTGGTCGACCGGTCAGGTCACCGAAGCGTAGGATTGGTCAATCGTCGAGTCACTCGACACTCAACTGTAGGAAGGAACCCGCCGTCCGATTGGTCGACCTCGACGTCACACGGTCGCTAATGAGATGCTAATGAGCGGAAGGCTGAACGTTTTTCGGATACCGCGGGCGGGATTTTTGTGCGGCCGAAACGTAAATACGCCTATGACCGGTCCGGAATCGCAAGCTTTCTTTTGAGGCGACGCGCGCGTCGGTACGCTCTGTAACTTTCAAACGTATAGAGAACGGACAGACAGACAGACATACATCGGGACAGACAGACAGAAGAGCCGCTTTATATATATAGATACAGGGGCACTGGCGCAGAGTTTTTGGGGTTGGTTTCTGAATCTGCATGTTACCTTGCTTGTTGCTAGGACTTTTATTTCCTTGTGACCTTTCATGGAGCACCAATGTGATTATAGCAGCTCATTATGGACAAAACAGTGAGCAAACTGTGTGGAGGGGAATTAAAGCGAACCGAACTGTTTCTCACAGTGGAAGTTTACACTTTCTTCATCTGTACAATACAGCACATCAAGAACAAAAAGATTTACGTCTGAATGAATTAGTTTTGCTGAAGGTAACATATTTATATTTGATGTTCCTGATCATAAATGATCTTTTCCCTATGTTACATTTGTTGTGGTGGCCGATGCGCTTTTACAATCCATTTTCTCATAAATCTTTTTTTTAATGTAGCCTACATTTTTATCAAATTTCTATTAATCTATCAAATCATTATAATCAAATCTGTAGTTCTTCATATCATTGCATTAATGTTTCAACTAAATTGGACTGGAGATCAGTTTGTTTCATGAAATGTTTGTAATAAGAGTTTGTTTTGACATTAGCTAATTACTGTATGACTGTGACCATGTTGCACTATCCTTCATTATTCTCCTTGAGTCTCTCTTCCCCTCCACTACCTCTTCTCTGTGGTCCACCTGTGGTTCTACTGCTACCTGTCCCCATGTAGTCAGTTCACCTCTTCCAAAGGGTTCTCTCTCTGCGCCCACACGGTCCTCTGGTGTGTCCAAGATGTTACAGTTCGGGCTTTTCCCCAACACCTTCTCCTTGTGCAAACAGCTTGACAGCAGCAGTTTCTGTAAGCAGATTGAATTTATACCTGCATTTTATTCTCTGCTGCACTGAGTTAGCATAGCTCCAGCCTAACAATTGACCTTGATCATGGCAGATTGCTTCCCGGGGAATATGTAGAATGCACACCATCTCCTGTCAATCAGACAATGGAAAATATCACACATTATGTTCCTTTATCGGTGTCAAATTGTGTTTGATAACACTCCCGTGATGCACCTTGGGACACTCTTACTATGATAAAGGCACTTATAAATTCAAGTTGTTGCTACTATAGGCTACAGTACTAGCTCCACTCATTTTTAAAAAAATGATTCACAGAGGCAAAATACTAAACAGCTCAAAACAAAATCCGCCCGATTGTCTTTTCCATTAACTTTATGGAAAAGAAAGTTGCACAGGTGTAAAATGGGCGGCCGCTTGGCTAACGCCTGCTTTGTGCTACCACCAAAGACCAATTTCACCCCTGGATTTTCAGAATAGAAACTGGGCCTGTTTGAAAATTGTGCAATGAGACAATAATGCCCTTTGAAAAATAGTTGCTACCCATTTTTTCTTCAGCTTGTGTATTTTTATTATACCTCAGTGAATTAGTATCAGAGCTATAACAGCTTGTCAGCAACCAAAATAGAAAGGACCACTGAGGCCACTCTACATAAACTGTGAGAGACAGGCCGGTACATTGCAGCAGTCATTTGATGAGTAAAAGAATGAAATTCTTGGATAGCAGTAAGTACGCTACGAATCCATCAGTGGTGCCATACTTATTCCATTAGTTAAAATTACTTATAAATGCATTCTCAAATTTACCACTTGCTGCTGTGAATTATTTTAAAACATTTTCCTGCAGTTATCCATGCCATTGCCAAAGCAGTGAATAATCTACTAATAGCTTTGGAATAAAATCTATCTATGGGGGAGAAATTCAGGAGCGCCCCGGTGAGGCGTTAACTTTTGAAAGCTGGAAAAATTAGCGCTAGGTGCTAATGATACTCAGCTTTCTCTAAATTTGGTGTTAGCACTCCAGGAAGGAAGTGGAACGCTAAATCAAGCACTCCACTTCCTTCCTGGACCGCTAAAGGACGCAGGCGGGGTGGTAGTGGTGCAGCGCTACACAATATCCCGTGCAGCACTACCGAGATCCAAGGTTCCTTCCCTCCCTTAAAGGGAAGAGCCATCGCTGCAGGCTCTGCATTGGGACCAGTTAGCTGGTCCCTGACGCCAGCTGCGATCCGGCCCCATCAGCCCCATTTACTTTAGCAGAGTGCCGGGCTGATCAATCGCAGCTGAAGAAAAATGGAAAAAATTGAAATCATGCATTGCAACAATTTTTATACTTACTGCACCAACATCCCCTTTAAATTGCACCCCCAAAGCACCCGGCCTCCTGAACAACGCCTACTGCAGCTGTCGGTGTTGTCGCCCAGCGATGCTGCAGGGGGCGGAATCGAAGTTCGGGTCCGGACGCTACCGGTGCGATGCGCAGGACAATGATGTCACTGTAGCGGTTCGTGTAAATCGCCACTAAGTAAAAGAGTTTAACTTCGACGAACTATAAATAAGAGGTTTATTTACCAGAACAGGATAATTACAGCAGGTAAGGTAGCAGGTAAGATGACTGACTGCAGGAGCACCATGTTGTAGGTCTTACCGGAACAGGATAGTTACAGCAGGTAAGATAGCAGGTAAGCTGGCTGACTGCAGGAGCACCATATTGTAGGTGTTGTCCCAGCGGGGACTCCACTAGGACTGAGTCCCCAGTCCCGTGGGGAGCGATGATGACCTCATCTCGCTCCGCTCTTTATTCCCGCACTTAGGGCGTCACGTGACCGCGTCGTGACGTCAGCACATTCACGTACGCTTAGGCGGTCACGTGAACTGCACCGTTGTAGGTACATCTCCCCGGTATGAAGACTGGCCTTTAAGGCCAAGGTTGCTAGGCCGGGCTGTGCCGGTACTTGCCGCGGGAGCGGAGAATCACTCCGCTCCCGCCTGCTGGCCGATGCGGCCAAAGTCGCCGTCAGCCGGGCTATGCCGGCGGCCTTCTTAGAAGCCCGAATCGGGTCGGCGGCCGGCGCGCATGCGTCACGTGATGCGTGACGTCAGCACGTTAGGTCACCTCTTAAAGGGGCAACGGCCCAACAGGTAAGTTAAAGGGGTAACAGCCCTAACTGGTAAGTAATACAATTAAGTAAATTAAATACATACAGTTAGGTAAGTTATACATGCATAAATAAGTTAAACTAAAGAAAGGTAAGTTATACATGCATAAGTTAAGTTAAAGAGAATTATGTTCAATAGACATTTGTATTTGTTAAAGGAAAAACTGGAGAAAGGGCGGCAACGGATCTCAATGTAAAGGACAACCCATGGGACCGCTACACAGGCCCCCCCAGAATTCACTTTAACGAAAGTCCAAGGATGAGATGGTCTGACGAGCTGGTGATGCTGTCTCGACTTGGTAGGCGAGGTATAAAAATACTGCTCTTTAGCGGATCCTTGCGCGCGTCATGGCGAATAAAACGCATCCGTCAGGCGAAGGACCATAGTAACGTGCGAAACAGCAGGCCTTGTCTGAGTGACGGGCAACTTGGGCGGACACGGGCGATGTCTCCGGGTGAGCGAAACCTTCAGGAGGCTGGAACGCACGGAACAGTACGTGCCATAATGCTACAACATAAACAGAACGGAGGGTGAAGAGTTGCTGCGTTGATCGATGATCAGTAAGGCCAGCAACTTGCACGTGTTGATCGCAGCCGCAGGATGCCCGTTGAACCCGGCCTCAATGTATACAGCTTCCAGGTTGTTGTTACTTTCAGAAGAGATTAATTCTTTTAGGAAAAACAGCCGGTAGGGCGGCACACTTTTGTTCATGCTGAATCATGTAATAAGTAACACAACCAGCAAGCTTAAGAGCTGGTGCGTCGTCGGCGGGTAAAGAGTCATCGGTGTTCACGAGGGAGAGGTTCTCGATGGACGAGATATGCGTCCTCGTATTTTGCGAGGGTAAGTCCTCGTGGTATCCCCACAGGGTGCGCTCCGATCTTGTAGGCCCAATCATGCTGTACCCCGCACTTGGAGAGGTGTATACTTGCTGTTGCTTTAGACGTAGAGGCGGACGATCCATGAGGCGGTAGAATAGTCGAATGCGGGGACCGTATGCACATGCGTGGTCTGTACTGCATCGATGTTCTCGACGAACAGGGCTTCTACCTTCATAAAGCACGAGGGAGACTGTGGCTCCCTGTATTGCGGTAGCGACAGCAGAACGGCTGATGCTTCCATTGCATGCTTCGTTTGTGAAAAACGTTCACAAACCCACCAATTGTAGCGCTGGTGGACGACGGTTGCCGTTGGTCGTGCTCTACTTCTATAATATTGTTCATAAAAAAACAGGCTCACCTCCAAGCCGTGCTTCCATTGTGAAGACGTTCGCAAAGACGGGGTCGCTTTTGATGGAATCCATGTTAAGCGGTTACTGTTCCTTATTGTTCGTCGGTTGTACGTTAGTCATCTTGAAGGAAGACGAGGTTCAGGCGTGCATTGCTACCATGAAAATCGTTCACGGATACGGGTTCACCAATTGTAGCATAGGAATTGACGAGCTCCCGTACTCACGTCGTTGGGTCACCAATGTAGCGGTTCGTGTAAATCGCCACTAAATAAAAGAGTTTAACTTCGACGAACTATAAATAAGAGGTTTATTTACCAGAACAGGATAATTACAGCAGGTAAGGTAGCAGGTAAGATGACTGACTGCAGGAGCACCATGTTGTAGGTCTTACCAGAACAGGATAGTTACAGCAGGTAAGATAGCAGGTAAGATGGCTGACTGCAGGAGCACCATATTGTAGGTGTTGTCCCAGCGGGGACTCCACTAGGACTGAGTCCCCAGTCCCGTGGGGAGCGATGATGACCTCATCCCGCTCCGCGCTTTATTCCCGCACTTAGGGGGTCACGTGACCGCGTCGTGACGTCAGCACGTTCACGTACGCTTAGGCGGTCACGTGACCTGCACCGTTGTAGGTATATCTCCCCGGTATGAAGACTGGCCTTTAAGGCCGAGGTTGCTAGGCCGGGCTGTGCCGGTACTTGCCGCGGGAGCGGAGAATCACTCCGCTCCCGCCTGCTGGCCGATGCGGCCGAAGTCGCCGTCAGCCGGGCTATGCCGGCGGCCTTCTTAGAAGCCCGAATCGGGTCGGCGGCCGGCGCGCATGCGTCACGTGATGCGTGACGTCAGCGCGTTAGGTCGCCTCTTAAAGGGGCAACGGCCCAACAGGTAAGTTAAAGGGGTAACAGCCCTAACTGGTAAGTAATACAATTAAGTAAATTAAATACATACAGTTAGGTAAGTTATACATGCATAAATAAGTTAAACTAAAGAAAGGTAAGTTATACATGCATAAGTTAAGTTAAAGAGAATTATGTTCAATAGACATTTGTATTTGTTAAAGGAAAAACTGGAGAAAGGGCGGCAACGGATCTCAATGTAAAGGACAACCCGTGGGACCGCTACATCATGATCTTAGGGTGCAGGAGATTATGGCACAATGTGTTACTGCCGCCGCCAACCTCTCGGACAATTTAGCGGGAGTCGTTCATTTCACCACGCCCGGTCAATAAGTCATTAGCGCCCCGTTATCGCCCTGCCAGAGGCGATAATAGGAGGCGCTAAGGAGGAAAATTTCTAGGCCTATATGTTACAACAACAAAACTTGCATTTATATAGCGCCTTTAACATAGCAAAACATTCCAAGGCACCACACAGGAGTGTTATCAAACAAAATTTGACACCAAGCCACATAAGGAGATATCAGGACAGACACTTGGTCAAAGAGGTAGGGTTTATGGTGCGTCTAAAGGAGGAGAGAGAGGTAGTGAAGCGGAGAGGTTTTGGGGGGTGGGGAATTCCAGAGCTTAGAGCCTAGGCAGCAGAAGGCACGGCCGTCAATGGTGGAGCGATGAAAGTCAGGGATGCTCAAGAGGACAGAGTTGGAGGAGCGCAGAGATCTTGGAGGGTTGTAGGGCTGGAGGAGGTTACAGAGATCTTGGAGGGTTGTAGGGCTGGAGGAGGTTACAGAGATCTTGGAGGGTTGTAGGGCTGGAGGAGGTTACAGAGATATGGAGGGGCCTGTAACCCTACAGCCTGGCATATTCCTCACTCTATCATTACCATCAAGCCAGGGGACCAATCCTGCTTCAATGCGGAGTGTAGAAGAACATGCCAGGAGCAGCATCAGATGTACCTAAAAATGAGGTGCCAACCTGGTGAAGCTGCAACACAGGACTACATGCATGCTAAAAAGCAGAAGCAGCATGCTATAAACAGGGCTAAGCGATCCCACAACCAACGATCAGATCAAAGCTCTGCAGTTCTGCCACATCCAGTCGTGAATGGTGATGGACAATTAAACAACTAACGGGAGGAGGAGGCTCCATTAACATCACCATCCTCAATGATGGTGGACCCAGCACTTGGGTGCAAAAGACAAGGCTGAAGCATTTGCAACCATCTTCAGCCAGAAGTGCTGAGTGGATGATCCACCTTGGCCTCCTCCTGAGGTCCCAACAATCACAGAAGCCAATCTTCAACAAATTTGATTGACTCCACGTGATATCAAGAAACGGCTGAGTGTACTGGATACAGCAAAGGCTATGGGCCCCAACAACATCCCGGCTGTCGTGCTGAAGACTTGTGCTGCAACAACATCCTGGGGATCATCATTTACCAGAAGTGGACCAGCCACGTAAATACTGTGGCTACAAGAGCAGGTCAGAGGCTGGGTATTCTGTGGTGATTGTCTCACCTCCTGACTCCCCAAAGCCTTTCTTTCATCTACAAGGCACAAGACAGGAGTGTGATGGAATACTCTCGACTGCCTGGATGAGTGCAGCTCCAACAACACTTGTCTTTCTCTGACTACTGTTCGGGCTTCAAAAATTACGAATAAGCGTAACAATGACAGGCAAGTATGTGATCAATAAAATTGGTCTTCATTCACACTGTAGTTCAAAATTCAAGTGTACAATTGTAATGAATATGCTCCCAATTTACCCATACATAAAAGTAGCTCCCCAGAAACTTATCCCAAGTCAACTGTACATAAAAGTACCCTTTAACAATATCTAAGCTCTATGTCCAACCTTTATACATACTCCTTTATCTCTGGGTGATCGGTCCAGAAAAGTTGTAAGTCGAAACACAGACTGGCCAGCTTTCTTTGTTCGTCTGTTCTTCCATTCTGTCTTCTTTCTTTCTGAATTTCCCACCTCTGGATTATAGAAACATAGAAGATAGGAGCAGGAGTAGGCCATTCGGCCCCTCGAGCCTGCTCCGCCATTCAATGCGATCATGGCTGATCATCCAAGTTCAGTACCCGGTCCCTGCTTTCTCCCCATACCCCTTGATCCCTTTAGCCTTAAGAAATATATCCAACTCCTTCTTGAATATATTTAATGAATTACATAAGAACATAAGAACATAAGAAATAGGAGCAGGAGTAGGCCAATCGGCCCCTCGAGCCTGCTCCGCCATTCAATAAGATCATGGCTGATCTGATCCTAACCGCCAATCCACTATCACAGAACCATCTCCTGAATCTAACAGAATTAGACACACGAAATAGGAGCAGGATCAGGCTACACGGCCCCTGGGCCCGCTCCGCTACCCACAGGGCCATGACCGATCCGAACCTAGACTCATGTCCAAATTCCTGCCCGCTCCCCGTAACCCTTAATTCCCTTTACTTCTAGGAAACTGTCTATTTCTGTTTTAAATTTATGTAATGATGTAGCTTCTACAGCTTTTTGGGGCAGCATATTGCTACCACCCTCTGAGTGAAGTAGTTCCTCCTCATCTCAGTTTTGAAAGAGCAGCCCCTTATTCTAAGGCTATGCCCCCTAGTTCTAGTTTCACCCATCATCGGGAACATCTTCCCCGCATCCACCCGATCCAACCCCTTCACAATCTTATATGTTTCAATAAGATCGCCTTTCATTCTTCTGAACTCCAATGAGTAGAGTCCCAATCTACTCAACCTCTCCTCATATGTCCATCCCCTCATCCCCGGGATTAACCGAGTGAACCTTCTTTGTACTGACTCGACAGCAAGTATGTCCTTTCTTAACTACTGCCTTCTGTGGCAGAGAATTCCACAGGTTCACCACTCTCTGGGTGAAGAAATTCCTCCTCATTTCTGTCCTAAAAGGCCTACCCCTTATCCTTAGACTGTGACCCCTGGTTCTGGATTCCCCGACCATCGGGAACATCCTCCCTGCATCTAGTCTGTCCAGTCCTGCCAGAATTTTATAAGTTTCAATGAGATCCCCTCTCATTCTTCTAAACTCCAGCGAGTAGAAGCCCAATCGTCCCAATCTCTCCTCATACGTCATTCCTGCCATCCCAGGTATCAGCCTGGTGAATCTTCGCTGAAGTCCTTCCATGGCAAGAACATCCTTCCTCAGATAAGGCGACCTTCCTGTTTTTGAAATCAAAGTGGATAACCTCACATTTATCCACGTTATATTGCATCTGCCATGCTTCTGCCCAATCACCCAACCTGTCCAAATCATCCTGTAGTTTCTCGGCATCCTCCTCACAGCACACACGCCCACCCAGCTTTGTGTCATCTGCAAATTTGGAGATATTACATCTAGTTCCCTTGTCTAGATCATTAATATATATTGTGAATAGCTGGGGTCCAAGGACCGATCCCTGCGGTACCCCACTAGTCACTGCCTGCCACTCGGAAAAAGACCCGTTTATTCCAACTCTTTGCTTTCTATCTGCCAACCAGTTCTCTATCCAAGTCAATACCTTGCCCCAATCCCATGTGCCTTAACTTTACACGCTAACCTCTTATTTATGCGGGACCTTATCGAAAGCCTTCTGAAAGTCCAAATACACCACATCCACTGGTTCTCCCTTGTCTATTTTACCAGTTACATCCTCAAAAAATTCCAGTAGATTAGCCAAGCACGATTTACCTTTTGTAAATCCATGTTGACTTTGTCCGATCCTGTCACTGTTTTCTAAGTGCTCTGCTATTACATCTTTTATAATGGACTCTAGCATTCTCCCCACTACCGATGTCAGGCTTACCGGTCTGTAATTCCCCATTTTCTCTCTACCACCTTTTTTGAATAGTGGGGTAACATTAGCTACCCTCCAATCCATGGGTACTGTTGCAGATTCCATCGAATGTTGGAAGATGATCAGCAATGCATCTACTATTTCTAGGGCCACTTCCTTAAGTACCCTAGGATGTAGATTATCAGGCCCTGGGGATTTATCGGCCTTCAATCCCATCAATTTCCCTAACACTGATTTCTTTCTGTTCCTCCCTTTTTATCAGACCCTATGTTCCCCGACATCTCTGGGAGGTTATTTGTGTCCTCCTTTGTGAAGACAGAACCAAAATATGTATTTAATTGGTCTGTCATTTCTTTGTTCCCCATTTTAAATTCCCCTGATTCTGACTGCAAGGGACCTACACTTGACTTCGCCAATCTTTTTCTCTTCACATATCTATAAAAGCTTTTACAGTCAGTTTTTATGTTCCCTGCAAGCTTACTCTCATATTCTATTTTCCCTTTCTTAATTAATCCCTTTGTCCTCCTTTGTTGAATCCTAAACTGCTCCCAATCCTCTGGATTACTGCTTTTTTTGGCCAATTTATATGTCCTCTCCTTGGATCTTTTGCTATCCCTAATTTCCCTCATTAGCCACGGTTGAGTCACCTTTTTTGTTTTATTTTTATGCCAAACTGGGATAAACAAATTCTGTAGTTCATCCATGCGGTCTTTGAATGTTTGCCATTGCCTATCCACCGTTAACCCTTTGAGTGACATTCCCCAATCAATCCTACCTAATATCTCTTTTATAGGGTCTTTCTGCCGGCCCCACTCATATATCATTGTCTGCCTCCCTCTGATAGATCAGTTTCACTCCAAACCTTCCCTGATTGGAGTTCCTTCCACATGACATGTTTATGTTCCTGTGAGTTGTGTGGGGGTGGGACTTCCTTGTCAACCCGGTGTCTCCTTCCTGTCCATGTGGCCTTACAAACAAAGGACCATGCTGACCACCAGGCAAAGGACCCCCTGCTGAGTTCTGCCATTTTGTGTCTTCACAAACAAAGAACACATGCTGATTTCCTACATTTTGAATCCGTCTGTAACCATTTCACAATTCGTTCTGAGCTTTGATCTCCACATGGTAGCAGCAGTTTTATTACGGTTTTTAGAATCTTACACACTAAAGAAGCTCGACACCATCCAGGACAAAGCAACCCGCTTGATCGACACCCCATCCACCACCTTAAACATTCACTCCCTCCACCATCGGTGCACCGTATAGCAGTGTGTACCATCTACAAATGCAATGCAGCAACTCACCAAGGCTTCTTTGAAAACACCTCCCAAACCCACAACCTCAACCACCTAGAAGGTCAAGAGCTGCAGACGCATGGGGACACCACCATCTCTAAGTTCCCCTCCAAGTCACACACCACACTGACTTGGAAATTTTAACTGAACACTGTTTAACTTCTCATTTTTGGTTTCTTTAATCAATCGCCTCCAACTGCTAACTAGCCATTCCCTGAGCAAAGTTACCTTATACTGTCTTCCAACAAATAGGCTCCCTTTGTTACCTCTCCTTAGATTTGTCTTGCTTTGAAATCTTTCTTCTCCTGGTGACCCTCCCCTTATTTTGGCAATGTCCCTTACTTCTCAAGATCTTCAGCAAGTGTTTTGAGCAAATTTTCCAGATTATAATTTTGTGTATATAATTTTTTTCAAGTCTTTGCAGCTGCAAATTTGAAATAATGGCTCAAATTTTGCTGTAAGCGGCAAAAGAATGGCTTTCACCATTCTCCTCATGTGCAGTTGCCCAGAGACTTTTAGTGGGCTTGTCAGCAGAGACTTCCAGTCATCTGCCGTCTGTTTGAATTCAGCACCCTCTGCAGGGGACCTGTGACATCTGTGAGCAGGTTAAGCAGCAGGGAAACTGTTCAACCAATCAGATTGAAGAATCCTCACTGAGACATGCAGACTGCAAAGCAGGAATTAAAAAACAGAAAATATCACAGAAACGATAGAGGCCATTTCGGCCCATCGAGCCTGCACCGACACATATCCCACCCGATCCCCGTAACCCCTACACCAACACATATCCCACCCTATCCCTGTAACCCCATGTATTTAATCCCCCTAACACTAAGGGTTAATTTATCATAGCCAATCAACCTAACCTACACATCTTTGGACTGTGGGAGGAAACCGGAGCACACCCACGCAAACACGGGGAGAATGTGCAAACTCCACACAGTCACCCGAGGCCGGATTTGAACCCAGGCCCCTGGCGCTGTGAGGCAACAGTGCTAACCACTATGCCACCGTGCTGCATTACATTTAAATTACATTTAAATCATTGTACAGGAAGCAAAATAAAGATTGGGACATACACATGGGATTAAGGGAAAGGCATAAAAGAGCAAAATAGAAAAAAAAATAGTTTTCCTCTGAGGGAATGAGACTCCACACGTATAAAATTAATTTTTCAGGGCCAGTGAGGTTGTTCAGCAGTAATTATCAGTTACTATGCCATTAAAACCTCAGTTACTTCCGATTGAACAAACCTTAACTTTTTCATCTGTTTTTAGAGCGGGGATAGTGGGTAATTACCCTAAGTTCACGCCATGACAGTGATCTGTGCAGATTCCATCAGCGAAGACTGCAACAGCGCAGCCTGTGGAAGAGCAGGGTATTACTGATAGCAACTTCTGGATTCCACATTTAACTGCGCATGTGCGGACGCCAGAAGTTGCTGTCAGATTTAACCTGTCATAATGGCGAGCGCTGATTAGTATTAGTTATTAGTACAGCAAAATCTGGGCCAATGACTTGAATTAAAAATTGTTTTGTCATATTTGTCTCAACATAGGGTCATTGCAGCATCCAAGGTCTCCCTGTGGTGGTGATAACGTAGAACTGTACCCAGCAGTACTGTAGGCTCATTTGCAATACCTCGACCTAATAGTGATCCAAAACTTATTAAGAAACATACAAAAATGATAGGCAGGAAATGATCAGCTGGTTCATGAAGCCTGTCCCGCATGATGGCTGCAGCATCATGACTAGGCTGGACACTTCCTATTCCTAAAATTGCTAATTTTTTTATCAACTATAACTGAGTTGTTGTAAAGGTTTCATGATAATTGCAGAAACAATGGCCCCAATATTGACTGCGGCAGGTTGCATAAGCTGGGGTGGTGGGGAGTGTTGTGTATGTAACCGTTTACCTTTAAGGGAACTATAGAATGTGACCGTTCGCCTTTAAGAGCACTACTTCAGGGTGGCACTATTTATTGGCTCATGTATACTGTAATACCGATAGTGACCACACCAGTATATAAGGGTTGTGATACGTTAACTAGGGCAGAAATCGCCCAGACCTCTGAATAGTAAAGACCTGTTTTCTTTGTACTTCTAAAGTCTCTGAAGTTATTTACTGCACAACCTACAGACTTTACAGTGGCGACGAGTCCGATCGTACCCTGCGGCAAGACTAACCAGTAGCAGAGAGCTTCAAAAAGAAAACACGAGGCTCCGTCTACTAAAAGTATAGTACTTACTGGAAGCTGGAAGATTAACAGCAAAGCTGCGGCAGCAACAGGCACAGATTACCCTGCTACCACATCTTGAGCGAGCCAATCAGCCTAAAACAAGGCGGCCGAAGAGTCTGTGAGTAGTTAAAACAAATAAATTAAAAAAAAAAAAAAACGGGGTAGAAGTATTTGGAGGAGAAGGGCAAAGCATTCGGGTCCAACGGCGTCGGGTGACAGCCGGACCGCGGGCAATGTGAGAAGCCGTGCAGCAACCGCTGCCACGAAGCGCTGAGCCTGCGAGTAGGCGCGGGAGTGTCGGAGCCGAGAGCCGCGCGAGCGGGGGAGCCAGAGCCGAGCGGGAGGCGTTGCAAGCCAGCGATCGCATCTCCAGATAAGGGCCGAGAGCCGCGAGAGCGATCGGATCTACAGATAAGGGCCGGCAGCCGCTTCGCGATCCAGCGATCGCATTATAGATAAGGGGCGCACTCGGGCTGACAGACGGCGTCGGGGGACCGGGTGAAGACCGCCAAGCGCGGGAAAACCGTCATTGAAGTGGGCGGGGAGAGCGAGAAGCGCGGGAAAGCCGCCATTTTTCGGGGAAAACCGCTGAAGAAGAAGGAAGAAGCGGGAAACCGCCATCTTGGAAATTATTAAGAATTTCAGAAAAGTAATAAGATTTTTCAGAAAGGCTGGTGTGTTCTCAAGAAGAGAGAAGAAAATTAATAATAAGTAAAGTAATACTTGTACTGTTATCAAAAAGAGAAGAAGATGCCTAAGCGAGGAAATATTAATGACTTTAATGCAGAAATAGAAGACTGGGCCACGTATGTGGAACGCATAGAAATATATTGCGTAGCCAACGAAATTGAGGATGACAACAAGGCAATAACTTTGTTAAATTCGATGGGAGCAAAAACATACGGGCTTTTGAAACATCTAATAGCACCAGTTAAACCAGTGGACCAGACCTTCGAAGAGATCGTAACAGTGTTGAAGGATCACTTGAACCCCACACCGTTGATGCTGGCTGAACGATTTAAATTTTACGCCAGAACCCAGAGGCAAGATGAAAGCAATGCGGAATACTTAGTCGAACTGCGTAAGCTAGCGAAATACTGCCAGTTTGGAGGGAATTTAACAGAGGCGCTGCGGGACAAGTTCGTATGCGGCTTGGCCAAAGAAGGAACGCAGAAGCGACTTCTGGAAGAAAACGACCTCACACTGGACAGGGCTGTCCTCATAGCTTCATCGCACGAAGCCGCAGCGAAAGGGACGGCGGAAATGCAGCTAAAGGCGGCGGCACTCGGGGTGGACCAAATTACAGCAAGCACTCCCAAATGCTACCGTTGTGGAAAGACAACGCACGACCAGAATCAGTGCTGGTTTAAGAACCAAGAGTGCAGGAAATGTGGCAAACTGGGTCACATCGCGAAGGTATGCAGGTCCGGAAAGAAGACCAACAAGCAAATGAAGCCACCACCACAAGGAAAGTACAACAAGGTGCATCAGGTGGCTGAAAAGAGTTCAGACGAACAAAATTCAGACTCGGACCCAAACAGCCAGGAGCTGGATAGTCTGAGAATCCACCATGTGGGTAAAGTAACTGATCTACAGACGATCTGGGTCACACTAAAAATAGCGGGAGTCCAAGTACGAATGGAGCTGGACACGGGATCAGCTGTATCCGTCATCAACCAAAAGGACTATCACCGGCTATTCTCTCACATACCCTTAAGAAATACCAAATTCGTATTACAGACATACACGGGGCATCATGTATACCCCCTGGGAAAAATACGAGTCAAGGTGAGAGATAGGGGTAAAGAACACTCACGAATGTATCTGTACGTACTACCTGAGGGAGGACCACCACTTCTGGGACGGGAGTGGATCAAGAAAATAGACATGGAATGGCACTACCGACAAGCAATGACGAGTGAGGACTCGGTGCAGACAAGCAGCTCAGACTCCGAGCCGGAAGACGATAAGTCCAGCTTATGTATGAAAAACAAGATTAACATGAACTCATGGACTAAGGTTGGGAAATCGATGGCGTGCATAAAGACAGAGAATTCTGAGTCTGTTCAAGCTACAGACATATGCATTACGGAGGAACACCGGGCTAGAACTCAACGTTATGTCAAAGTACAACGACAATTAGAACAGTTGAGTGCCCGTCTCCTACAAGAGATGGAAAAGGTGAAAAAGTTCGGGGACACCGAATGGGAGTCCCTGGAAAGACAACAGAGACAGCTCGCTCAAGCAGAGAGCGACCATAGAGCCATCGTGGCCAAGTACCAATCACATCTCCCTGAGGCTGTTCAGGAACTAGAATATACACAGAACGATCCAAAGGAAGAGGAATCTTCAGGAAGTCAGGATGGTATTCCAGTTCACCTCTACGACTTGTTGCAAGCAGAGTGTAACGAGTTGAAAGAACAGTATGAACAGGCTCGGACTACAATCCTGGAAGGGGTTAACTTGGCAACTTCCGAAAAGCTCGTGTTAGTGAAAGAACATGAACAACTAAAGGTTGACCATAAGCAAGAATTACAAAGTCTGCAGGAAATGTTTGATGAGCTTCAGGCCAAGGCTGACTCATCGTTAGGGATTCAATCCATAGGAAAAAAATTAGTGGTGGAAGACATACCAGAACAGGGAATACAGGATGTCCAAGAACTCGTTAAATTATTAAAGGAAACACAAAATAAATATGAAGCGGCAATGGCCGAGGTCCAACGACTTGAAGAACAGATGCAACTGGAAATCTTTTCAGTGGAAGAAAAGGAAACTGTAAGAAACACAGAGACCGTAAGAATGGGCCATGAACATGAGCTTAAATCGTCAGAGGAGAAGGGTTTGGAGCTCTCAAAAGTTATTGAAATAGCCGAGGTTGCAACACAGACTGAGAAGATGGCAGCAGAGCAACCCTTAGATACCAAAAGTATGCTGACTCATGTCAAGGTTGAACAACAGAACGCTGAAACAACTGCTCCGGTAGAGGGATTGAATAGTCCGATCAATCAATCTCCAAAGGAAGTTGAAGTATTAAAATCACAAATGAGGTCATTAGTAAACAACTTGCTGAAAGCCCAGAAAAAGTTAGAGGAAGCGGAACACGTGAAGAAGTCTCTTCAGGAAAGATGTCTGGATTTGGAACAAAAGCTGGCTGACGTCCAGCTGGGTAGGGAGGACATAGAAGACCCTCTCGCTGGCCTAGCTCAGGACGACTCCGAATATTACTATGTCCTGTCCTGCCCAACTTGTAACTTCGACTCCCACCATACAGAAATCATGGAGGAGCACCGAAAGTCTACGGAACATCGGGAGAAGGTGGCTCTACTACGGAAAAAGGAGGAAGAGAAGGAGGAACTGCGCATGCAGCTGGCAGCTGACAGTGGAGCCCAGAGAGTCTCCAAGAAGCAAAAAAGGAAAAGTCGAAACAGAAGATGATCCATCTGAACCATGATTACCTCTACCAGATCACACACGTGGTCCCTCCGAACGGAGCCAATTCAGTTCGGAAGTTCAAACTGTTAAACCCATGGAAGGACTATTGAATGAGTCACTCCAGCAATGTGAACCGACTACACCACAGAGACTGAATCTGTGATCTGTTTTGACATGAAGTTATATATGTTATTATGTTATGTTAAACATGAAGTTATATGACGTTGACTCCATCGAGAGTATATCTGTAAATTGTTATATGACGTTGACTCCATCGAGAGTATATCTGCAACCTGTTTATATAAAATTGAAGATTGTATGTTTAACGGGATTCTGTAAGTAATAAGCTAGGAAGGGAGGAGTGTTGTGTATGTAACCGTTTACCTTTAAGGGAACTATAGAATGTGACCGTTCGCCTTTAAGAGCACTACTTCAGGGTGGCACTATTTATTGGCTCATGTATACTGTAATACCGATAGTGACCACACCAGTATATAAGGGTTGTGATACGTTAACTAGGGCAGAAATCGCCCAGACCTCTGAATAGTAAAGACCTGTTTTCTTTGTACTTCTAAAGTCTCTGAAGTTATTTACTGCACAACCTACAGACTTTACAGGGAGGAGTTTTGGTTGGGAAACCCAGAAGTTTTTCTGCATGCTATGCAGTTTTACCTCCACAGCGTGCATCTTTTTTTAAAAAACAGGATTCCCGCCTGGAAGCCAGACTCATTGACAGGCTTGGCTCCCTGTCAGGCGGGGAGAACGTCGGAAAAGGTTGCAGGAGCAGGTAGGGAGCCTGCCGCTGCATTAGTGGGAGCGTGGGACGGTGGGAGTCAGATTCTGAGGCGAGGACCGATCCCCGATCCAGGTGGGGGGATGTCAGGTCTCAGGAGGGTTGGATCCCCAATCTGGGGGGGTCAGATCCCTGGGGCGGGGCAGTTGCCAATCCGGGGGGGGAGGGGCTCTTTGGATGGGGGGATTTGATGGCAGGGAAGAAGGTTAGTTTGTGGGGCTGGGAGGAAGCACTCCTGCTCCTCCTTGCCCACAAGCAGTGCTGTAAAGGCAGTTACTTTTTCCATGAAGCAGTCCTAGCCTCTCTTCCCGAGGCCTGGGGCCAGGGTTAAACCTGGAAGACAGTTTAAATGTGAGGCTCCCAGCCTCATTAGAATATTTAAGTGATCAACCCGCCTCCTGGGACCAGGTTCATCGCCTGCCCCTTCTCCCGCCTCCATTAAACCCAAAGGTGGGTTGGGGTCGGGTTTGAGATTTTAATCCCCTACCCACCCGTTTATGGGGTTAAAATTACCCCCAATTGAGCTAATTTTTCTCTCACTACTGCCCCGTATTTTAGGCATAAACATGGCGTTAGCAGGGTGAAAATCATGAAAATAAAGTCCTTCTAATTTACTGCTGGATGATTGAGCAGACCTCGATTTAGATCGCCAGAGCTTCTGCCAGAAACAAGCAGGTGTCTCATTAACGTATGACATTGTCAGGACCCCTGCACCATTTTCATCTCTACCCACATAAATACCGCTAGTTCCTCTACCTGCTCACAAACCATGGACAGTTCAGGTGAGGAAGCAGCCATTTCCAGCATTATTTAAATAGATCCTCAGTTGCAGTCACGGAAAGCTGGAAGCAGGCCTGGCACTCATTTTTTCTCCCTGGTCCACTCTTCCATCACCCCCAACACCCCCTCCCCTTCCCATGGCACCTTCCCATACAAGCGCAGGAGATGCAACATTTGCCCCTTCACCTCCTCCCTTCCCACCGTCCAGGGCCCCAAACACTCCTTCCAGGTGAAACAGTGGTTTACTTGCACTTCTTGCAATTTAGTATTCGCTGCTCACGGTGCGGTCTCCTCTATACTGGGGAGACTAAACGCAGATTGGGTGGTTACTTTGCTGAACACATCCATTCAGTTTGTAAATGTGACCCTGATTCTCTGTCCCACTCCCTCTCTGACCTCTCTATCCTTGGCCTCCTAAATTGTTCCAATGAAGCTCAACAGAAGCTCGAGGAACAGTACCTCATCTTTCGATTTGGCACTTTACAACCTTCCGAAGGTGCTTATAATGGTTCTGTTGTTGCGATTTACAACTTCCCTAGACCCATCTTTTGTGCCTTTACTTGTCCCATTACCCCCTTTTGCCTTGCACCATCATCCCGTTTGCCATTTACTCTCTCCTGCCTTCCACTTGTCAGTGTAAGCCATGGCTCAGTGGGCAGCACTCTTGCCTCTGCGTTGAAAAGTTGTGGGTTCAAGTCCCACTCCAGAGACATAAATGCAAAACTCTGGGCTGACACTCCAGTGCAGTACTGAGGGAGTGCTGCACTGTCAGAGGTGCTGTCTTTTGGATTTGACATTAAACCAATGCCCCGTCTGCTCTCTAAGGTGGATGTAAAAGATCCCATGGCAATATTTTGAAGAAGAGCAGAAGAGTTATCTCCGGTGTCCTGGCCAATATTTACCCCTCAATCAACATCACTAAAACCGATTGGGCCGTATATTCCGATCCCTACAGGTGTGCACGCGTTGTGTACACACCCGTAGGGACATCGGAAATACCGGTAAATCAGCTTCCTATACGGTTAGTATTTCATTTATCGTACATTCATTCAATTGATTCCTAATATTTGGAGTTTGTGTGAAAAGCTTTTCATCTTTACTTCAAATGTAATATGAGTGTAATTTGCAGTGATTCTGGCAATAATACAATTTGTGTTCCACATAAAACATGACCATATCCATCATTTTAATTCACTTCCAGAGACACAGAAGGCCTCGGGGTACAGACAGTGCCTTCATGGACCTGGTGGAAGAAAAAGTTACAAAGCTTTGGCAAAAGGTGGGTGGATGGCAGGAATACGCAATGTATACCGTGGCTGTATTCTTTCATTATTCTATATGGTGTTGAGTCAAAAGAAACTAAATTTTCAGACATAACTGATTTACCCTCACAATATACAGTTAGATTATCACACATTTTCTGAGAATGTTTTAACAGTGTAGTTTGACAACATTTGACGTTCTGTTGGAGTTTGCAATTCATCTTGAAGGCCAAGGAGTGTGAAGATTTATTTATACTTATTCCATTACTTGCTTTGCAATGCACACATTGGGGGTCATTTTGACTTTGTGTGATAGTGTATAATGGGTGATAGCAAGTCGGCAGCTCATTTCACATCTCTCCCAATTTTTATTTCTATTGACTTCAGTGGAAATAAAAATCAGAGGAGATATAAACCGGCTGCTGACTCGTTATCACCCATTTTACACTATCACACAAAATCAAAATTACCCCCATTCATTTAGTACATCCCATTCCAGCCAGGTGATAGAGACAAGAAGGGGTAACATTTCCGCCGAGGTTGTTTATGCTGTTTCTCTGCGGTGTCTGCCAATCTTCCCCCAAAGTTACGGCAGGAGATCGGGAGAACCCTTTGGATATTGTACTCCGAAGTGTTAAGTGATGCTGTGAACTGGGAACACATGGCTGGAGAAGACAGTATAAGGAACAGTGGCCTTTAATTTACATGCCGTTTTCGGCATACTTTCATCGTAGAATCGGGGTATTATATTTTTTTGCTAGCAAAATGGGGCATAAGCCATTTCTGGGGCTACTTCATCCCCCAAATCAAACCCATAATTCCTTCATGCTTCTTGGCCCGACCCATGGTCTGCCCACTGAGTCTCAGCTGACCTCTTTACAATGAATGATGGTGCTACAGCCCTGAACTTCCTAGTTTTATGTTCCTAAAGCACAATGGGTAAATTAGAATGAGAAATATAAAGTGCAGGCGGAAGTGAGGAGCCTTTGAGCCTGAAGTGTGTGGAGAGCTGCATAGAATTACATAGAATGTACAGCATAGAAACAGGCCATTCAGCCCAACTGGTCCATTCCAGTGTTTATGCTCCACACGAGCCTCCTCCCATCCCTCTTCATCTCACCATATCAGCATAATCTTCTATTCCTTTCTCCCTCATGTCTAGCTTCCCCTTAAATGTATCCATGCTATTCACCTCAACTACTCCATGTGGTAACGAGTTCCACATTCTAACCACTCTCTGGGTAAAGAAGTTTCTCCAGAACTTCCTATTGGATTTATTAGTGACTATCTTATATTTATGGACCCTAGTTTTGGTGTCCTTCACAAGTGGAAACATTAGAGCAGCGGCAGCAGCGGGGCGGCAGACCTGCGAGGGAGCAGCGGCTGTTGGAGAAAATAAAGGTCGGTGATTTTCAGGCCCAGGCGAGCAGCAGCAGGAGCAGCGGCTGTTGGAGAAAATAAAGGTCGGTGATTTTCAGGCCCAGTCGAGCAGCGGCAGCAGCAGGAGCGGTGGGCCTGCGAGGGAGCAGCGGCTGTTGCAGAAAATAAAGGTCGGTGATTTTCGGGCCCAGTCGAGCAGCGGCAGCAGCAGGAGTGGTGGCAGAATTCGAGAGTGATGTCACAGTACAGAAATTGACACCGGCACAGGGGAAGAAGCTTATTGGTGAGTAGTGGGTGAGTGCTTTTTTTTCTTCACTTTTAAGTTTTTTTTAAGGTAGTTCATAGTTAAGGTAGTTTGGGAGAGCGAGAATACGAGAGTTTAAATTTGAGGTAAGAGTTTTATAATTAAAAGTATGGCAGGGGACCTCAGTCCTGTGTGTTGCACGGCCTGCAACATGTGGGAAATCCTAGACGCTCCTTGCAGTCAGGATGACCACATGTGCAGTAAGTGCAAACGGTTTGGCCAACTTGAGACCCGGTTTTTGGAGCTTGCGCGTCAACTGGAGGCACTGCGGTGTATCCGCGAGGCTGAGAGTTATGTGGATAGCACGTTTTTAGATATGGTCACCCCACAGCTTAAGAAAGTGCAGTCAGTGAGGGAATGGGTGACCACCAGTCAGAAGAAGGGGGCAGGCAGGTAGTCAGGAAAGCCCCATCTCACTCAACAACCATTTTTTTGCGTTGGAAAACGGTGAAAGTGACAGTTCCTCTGGGGAGTGCAGCCAGAGCCAAGTTCACGGCACTGTGGGTGGCTCAGCTGCACAAGGGGGGAGGAGTAAGAGTTGAAGGACAATAGTGGTAGGAGACTCAATAGTTGAGGGAGGGCAGACAGGCGTTTCTGTGGCCGCAGACATGACTCCAGGATGGTATTTTGCCTCCCTGGTGCCAGGGTCAAGGATGTCACTGAATGGCTGCAGGGCATTCTGAAGGGGGAGGGTGAACAGTCAGAGGTCATGGTTCACATTGGTACCATCAACATAGGAAGAAAGAGGGATGAGGTCCTGCAATAAGAATTTAGGGAGCTAGGTAGCAGATTAAAAAGCAGGACCTCAAAGGTTGTAATCTCTGGATTACTCCTGGTGCCACGTGCTAGTGAGCATAGGAATAGGAGGATAGAGCAGATGAATGCGTGGCTAAAGAGGGAGGGCTTTAGTTTCCTGTATCACTGGGTCTGTTTCAGGGGAAGGTGGGACCTGTACAAGTCGGACGGTGTAAGGGGTGGTGTGTGGGGGTTTGGTCAACTTCACCTCTGACTCCCTTGAGCGGTTCGAATCACTCCCACTCCCTTTTTGTTCTAGACTTTGGACTTATTTGGGGGTTGTAATGAACTTGCAACAGACACCTGGGTTGGTCAAAAGAATTGAGATCTTTATTTTGAGAAAGGGAAATATACAGTACAATAAAACTTATACTCTAAAAGGGTGGGGAACACTCGGAACATGCGAGGGAGAATTACAATAGACAAAAATCCCTTACCCCTCCCAATCCCACTATCCTAACTAGGTTGAAATACAGATTGTAGAGGTTCGCGATTTCGGGGTTCTCCTTAGTTGTGGTGGTTGGGGCCTGCCGTACCCCGGACGTGGTAGAAGACTGCACCTGCGTTGGGTCTTGGGTCTTCAGTTTGGGTTTGTCCGCTGATGCGGTTAGCTGCGTAGTTTGGATGTATCGGGTAAGCACCCAATTTTCTTTAGTTAGGCTAAGTTTTAGGGTTTTTTGTGTCAACATCTTACCCAGGGGTAAGTCAGACTAGCCTGTAGAGTGGAAACAAGTCTTTGATTTTTGAATTTTCGGTGGTTGGTTTCTTGTTGGTTGCGGTGGCCCAGTATTACCTGGTTGGTGGTAATATTGGTAGTTGTTGCTTTCTTGAAGCCTTTGGTTGCCACAACTTTCCTCTTCTTCTCTGGTGATGAACTGTACTGTGAGTGTGAATGTGCTGGCTTCTGATGAACTGCTTCTGAGCTGATCTGTTCTCGCTGATCTTACTGCACTGAACTGTTTCACTGAAAAAGCAGGCCTCAATTATACTGGTTTGAGGCCTGGCTTAACTGACTGCCGAATCTCTGGTTTCTTTGTTAAATTTGGTGGGCTCGTTATTTTTAACATGTTATAAAACTTTAACGAGCTTCGGGAATGGCCCATCTACTCTTAACGAGCTTCGGGGATGGTCCATCTACTCTTAATTGGCCTCTAACTGGTTTCGGGATTGCCTTGAAACTAGTTTAAAAATGTAAAACATTTGTAAATCTCTTTGATTGGTTTTGGACTGCTGTTTGATTGTCGTACCCTGTTGGGCCATGTTCTTTCCTTTGTGTTGCTGTGGGCATGTACTGTATTATTCATGTACTTTGTGGCTCTGCGATTTTCAGTGGGAACAGGTTTTATTGTCTTTATGTAAAGGCTGAGGTGACCCAGGACATTCCCAGATGGTCCAATATCCAAACTCGGGGGCCCATCCCATCTTCCCTGTGTCACAGCTTTTCGCAGGTCTGAACATGCCTTTTAAACCAGCCAAATCCTCCTGGGGTTTTGATTTTTAAATCCCTTTGGCCCAATATTTTCCTCAAACAGTTCAATATCTCTCCTTTCTTCCTTTGGGGGGAAAATGTGTAATTTTGCAAACCTTACAACAGGTTGCACCTGAACTGGAACGGGACCAATATCCTTGCGGGGAGGTTTGCTAGTGGGGGGGGGGGATTAAACTAACTTGGCAGGGGGATGGGATATAGAGTGGAGTTATAGTAGAGGGTGCTGCACAGCCAAATATAGAGGAAAAAACAAGTCAGTCTGGAAGGCAGAGCAAATATGTAACGGCACAAGGGAGTATGGCAAGGCTGGATGGCATTTATTATAATGAAAGGAGTTTTACGAGTAAGGCAGATGAATTGAAGGTGTTGATGAACACATGGGATTATGATATTGTTGCTATCACAGAGACATGGTTGAGGGAGGGGCAGGACTGGAAGCTCAATATTCCAGGATATAGAATCTTCAGGCGAGACAGAGGGGGGTGTAAAAGAGGAGGGGGTGTTGCAATATTAATCAAGGAGTCAATTACTGCAGTAAGAAGGGATGATATCTTAGCAGGTTCCTCAAATGAGGCTATATGGGTAGAACTTAAAAACAAAAAGGGGGCAAGCACTTTGCTGGGAGTGTACTATAGGCCCCCAAACAGTCAGGGGGAGATAGAAGAACAGAAATGTAGGCAATTTTAGAGAAGTGTAGAAATAATAGGGTAATAATAGTAGGGGATTTCAACTTCCCCAATATTAGGGGATAGTCAGATTGTGAAAGGCTTACAGGGTGCAGAATTCTTAAAGTGTATCCAGGAGAGCTTTTTGAGCCAGCATGTAGAAAGTCCTACAAGAGAGGGGGCAGTACTGGATCTAATTCTAGGGAATGTAGCTGGGCAAGTGGTAGAAGTGTCAGTAGGAGAGCATTTTGGTGACAGTGAACATAATTCAGTGAGATTTAAGGCAGCCATGGAAAAGGACAAAGATGGACCGGAAATAAAGGTTCTAAATTGGGGGAAGGTCGATTTTAATATGTTAAGGCAGGATCTGGCCAAAGTGGACTGGGATCAGCTACTTGTAGGAAAATCCACATCAGAGCAGTGGTAGTCATTCAGAAAGGAAATAGAGATTACAGCGCCAACATGTTCCTGTAAAGCTCAAGGGTAGGACCAACAAGCCCAGGGAACCCTGGATGTCAAGGGGTATACAAGAATGGATTAGGAAAAAAAGGGAAGCTTTTGGCAGATACAAAGGACTAAAAACAGTGGAAGCCCTAGAGGAGTATAGAAAGTGCAGGGGGGTACTTAAAATAGAAATTAGGAGAGCGAAGAGGGGGCATGAAAAAACACTGGCGGGCAAAATAAAGGAAAATCCCAAGGTGTTTTATAAGTATATTAAGGGGAAGAGGATAACCAGGGAAAGACTAGGGCCCATTAGGGACCAAAGTGGCAATCTCTGTGTAGAGCCGGAAGATGTAGGTGAGGATTTAAATGAATATTTTGCATCTGTATTCACTATGGAGAAGGACGATGTAGGCATAGAAAACAGGCAGGGGGATTGTGATATACTTGAACAAATTAGCATTGAGATAGAGGGGGTACTAGCAGTTTTAGCGGGCTTAAAAGTGGATAAATCCCCAGGCCTAGACGAGACGTATCCCAGGCTGCTGTGTGAGGCAAGGGAGGAGATTGCAGGGGCTTTGACACAAATTTTCAGAACCTCTCTGGCCACAGGGGAGGTGCCAGAGGACTGGAGGACAGCTAACGTAGTACCATTATTCAAGAAGGGCAGTAGGGGTAAACCAGGGAATTATGGGCAAGTGAGCTTAACATCAGTGGTAGGGAAATTATTGGAAAAAATTCTGAGGGACAGAATTAGTCTCCACTTAGAGAGGCTAGGATTAATCAAGGCTAGTCAGCATGGCTTTGTCAGGGGGAGATCATGTCTAACCAATTTGATAGAATTTTTCGAGGGGGTGACGAGGTGTGTGGATGAGGGTAGTGTAGTTAATGTAGTCTACATGGACTTCAGTAAGGCTTTTGACAAAGTTCCACATGGGAGACTGGTCAAGAAGGTAAGAGCTCATGGGATCCAGGGCAATTTGGCACATTGGATCCAAAATTGGCTTAGTGGCAGGAGGCAGAGGGTGATGGTCGAAGGTTGTTTTTGTGACTGGAAGCCTGTGTCCAGTTGTGTACCACAGGGATCGGTGCTGGGTCCTTTGCTGTTTGTAGTGTACATTAATGATTTAGATATGAATGTAGGAGGTATGATCAGTAAGTTCGCAGATGACACGAAAATTGGTGGAGTGGTAAATAGCGAGGAGGGAAGCGTTAGGCTACAGGATGATATAGACGGGTTGGTTAGATGGGCAGAACAGTGGCAAATGGAATTTAACCCTGAGAAGTGTGAGGTGATGCATTTTGGGAGGACTAACAAGGCAAGGGAATACACAATGAATGGTAGGACCCTAGGAAGAACAGAGGATCAGAGGGACCTTGGTGTGCATGTACATAGATCCCTGAAGGCAGCAGGACAGGTAGATAAGGTGGTTAAGAAGGCATATGGGATACTTGCCTTCATTAGTCGAGGCATAGAATATAAAAGCAGGGAGGTTATGATGGAGCTGTACAAAACACTAGTTAGGCCACAGCTGGAATACTGTGTGCAGTTCTGGTCGCCACTCTATAGGAAGGATGTGATTGCATTAGAGAGGGTGCAGAGGAGATTCACCAGGATGTTACCTGGGCTGGAGCGTTTCAGTTATGAAGAGAGACTGGACAGACTGGGGTTGTTTTCCTTAGAGCAGAGAAGGCTGAGGGGGGATCTGATTGAGATGTACAAAATTATGCGGGGCTTAGATAGGGTAGATAGAAAAGAACTTTTCACCTTAGTAGAGGGGTCAATTACCAGGAGGCATAGTTTCAAGGTAAGGGGCAGGAGGTTTAGAGGGGATTTGAGAAAAAGTTTTTTCACCCAGAGGGTGGTTGGAATCTGGAACTCACTGCCTGAAAGGGTGGTAGAGGCAGGAACCCTCACAACATTCAAGAAGCATTTAGATGAGCACTTGAAATGCCATAGCATACAAGGCTACGGACCAAGTGCTGGAAAATGGGATTAGAATAGACAGGGCTTGATGGCCGGCGCAGACACGATGGGCCGAAGGGCCACTTTCTGTGCTGTATATCTCTATGACACTATGACTCTATCTTCTTTGTGTCTACTCTATCAAAACCTTTCATAATCTTAAAGAACTCTATCAGGTCATCCCTCAGCCTTCTCTTTTCTCGAGAAAAGAGCCCCAACCTGTTCAATCTTTCCTGATAGGTATAACCTCTCAGTTCTGGTATCATCCTTGTAAATTGGTTTTGCACATTCTCCAGTGCCTCTATATCCTTTTTATATTATGGAGATCAGAACTGTGCACAGTATTCTGAGTACTCTAAGTGTGGTCCAACCAAGGTTCAATACAAGTTTAACATAACTTGTCTGCTTTTCAATTCGCTCTCTCTAGAAATGAACCCCAGTGCATTGTTTGCTTTTTCTGTAGGCTTAATGGCCCAGAAATTCGGGTCGGGGTTTCCTGCGGGTGCAAGCCCCCGACTTGCACTTACCAACCGCGCCGGCCGTTGAGCTGTGAGCCCTCGTGGAATTGCGATCCTGGGCCTCCTCCAACTGCCGGCGCACAGTGCTTGCGTATCCCAGGGGCGCAGTTAGTTTGAAGTGTCCCCTGGGATCATGTGGGCCATGGAGAGCCAATGGTAGCAGGGAATGCTTCATTCATAAGTTTGACAGACCTGTCAAACCTATAAATACTATAAGCCCCAAAACATCACTAAATCTTCAAATAAATTTTAAAAAATCACATTTTTAAAATAAACTATAAATTACATGAAATAACTATTTTAAACAACAATTAAAATTTATGAATAAATTAATTAAATTTTCTAACGGGGCTAAAAATAAACTTACCTTTCTTTAAAGTATTTTAAAATAATAAACCTGTGGAAAAAATGTTTTAATTTTAATTAATTCACCACTTACCTTGTAAAAAGCAGGCCTTGCAACTGCTTTTTAGATGTCTAACTTCTGGAGACTTAGCTTCCCGGGAAAACCTGCTAAAAAAAATGTAAGTTCGATGCGCACGCGCAGCCTCTCCTGCGCATGCTTTCGACTTCTGAACCCCTTCTTTCAGGGGAACGGAAGTGCCGGTTTCCCACGTATGCGCAGTGCATGCACGAAACCGCCCATTCCATTGGGCTTACGGGTGAGTACCCCATGCGTACTCACCTGTGGAGACCCGAATTTCTGGGCCATTAACTTGCATCACTACTTTTAGCAATTGGTGTATCTGTACTCCTAAATGCCTCTGCTCCTCTACCCCATTTAGACACTTACTAAGGGGTGCAATTCGGTACCTTAGTACCTCCTATTATCGCCTCCGGGGGGCGATAACTGGGCGCTAATGATTTACTGACCGGGCACGGTGAAATGAATGACTCCCGCTAAATTGGCCGACAGGTTTGCGGTGGCGGTAACATATTGCGCCACGATCTCTTGCGCCCAGAGATCGTGACGTCATTGCCGTGCGCATTGCCCCAGTAGCGCCCCAGACCCGAACTTCAGTTCCGCCCCCTGCAGCATCGCTGGGTGACAACACCGACAGCTGCAGGAGGTGTTGTTCGGGAGGCCGGGAGCTTCAAGGCACAAATAGAAGGGGATTAGAAGGGGATGTTGGTGCAGGAAGGAGAAACATTGTAACAACGCTTCAAGTGATTATTTTCGATTGCTCCTGGGCCGCGATCGATCAGCTCGGCACTCTGTTGGAGTGCATGCAGCTGATCGGGCCGGATCGTGGCTGCTGTTGGGGACCAACTAACTGGTCCCAATGCAGATCCTGCAGCGATGGCCCTTCCCTTTAAGGGAAGGAGCCTCGATCGCGGCAACGCATCATGGCCCATTGTGCAGCGCTGCACCACTACCGCCCCTCCTGCGTCCTTTAGCGTTCCAGGAAAGAAGTGGAGCACTTGTTTTAGCGCTTCACTTCCTTCCTGGTGCGCAAACACCAAATTTAGAAAAAGCTGGGAATCATCAGTGCCTGGTGCTAAGTTTCCCAGCTTTCAAAAGTTAGCAACCCAAATGGGGCGATACTGAATTTCCCCCCCTTATTTTCCAAGAAATATGTGGCATCCTTAATCTTCCTACCAAATGCACCACATCACACTTATCGATATTGGCCCAGAAATTCGGGTCGGGGGCTTCCCGCGGGTGCAAGCCCCCGACCTGCACTTACCTTGCGCGCCGGCCGTTGAGCTGTGGGCTCCCGTGGAATTCCGATCCAGGGCCTGGTCCAGCTGCCGACACACAGTGCTTGCGTATCCCAGGGGCGCAGTTAGTTTGATGCGTCCCCTGGGATCACGTCGGCCATGGGGAGCCAATCGGAGCAGGGAATGCTCCATTCATAAGTCTGACAGGAAATGCTGTCAAGACTTATAAATACTATGGCCCCAAAACAGCACTAAATCTTCAAATAAATTATTAAAAAAATCACATTTTTTAAATAAACTATAAATTACATGAAATAACTATTTTAAACAATAATTTAAATTTTTGAAAAAAATTTATTTTATTTTCTAACGGGGCTAAAAATAAACTTACCTTGCTTTAAAGTATTTAAAAATAATAAACCTACACCTGCTTTTTACATGTCTAACTTCTGGAGCCTTACCCTCCCGTGAAAACCTGTAAAAAAAAAACGAAGTTCAATGCGCACGCGCAGCCTCTACTGCGCACGCGTTCGACCTCTTAACCCCTCCTTTCAGGGGAACGGAAGTGCCAGTTTCCCGCGCATGCGCGGTGCATGCAGGAAACCGGCACTTCCATTGGGCCTACAGGTGAGTACCCCGTGCGTACTCACCCGTGGAGACCCGAATTTCTGGGCCAAATTTCTGCAGCTGGGAAAGACTTTTTGGAGCAATTTTCTTTTTTGGGATTCTCCCGCCACGGCTTCAGAGTTACTTTTGGTAATCTGAGACTACCAGGAAATGTTTTCAACCTCCCCCCATCCCCCACAGAAAGGGCTTCTCAGGAGCTGGCACGGCCATCTCTATGGGAATACCATTGTATGGCATTACAGTGGAGGAGGAGGGGGAGCTGCAGTGGATGGAGGAAAGGAGGATGCATTCCACCAGATATTACTTCCCCAAAAGTATATACCAGCAACACAGATCCAATGAGGACCGTAAAAGAAAGACAGAAAGACTTGCACTTATATAATGCCATTTACAACAGCAGGACATCTAAAAGCACTTTATAGCTTTATACATTTGAAGTGTAGTAACTGTTGTAATGTAAGAAATGCAACAGTCAATTTGCACAAACAGCAATGAGATAATGACCTGATAATCTGTTTTAGTGATGTTGGTTGAGGGTTAAATATTGTCCAGGACACCAGGAGAACTCCCCTCCTCTTCTTCGAATAGTGCCATGGGATCTTTTACGTCCACCCGAGTGGGCAGACAAGGCCTTTAGTTGAACATCTCATCTGAAAGACGGCACCTCTGACAGTGCAGCACTTACTCAGTATCACACTGGAGTGTCAGCCTAGATTTTGTGCCATATTGTCTCAAAAATGGCGTTCGAGCAGTGCACGCATACTTCTGGTGCTAGCCACGCTAGACACCATTTTGGTGAGGGTGTTAGCATCGGCACTGGGAGTGTGCACCGTATGTATGCAGATTGGGATGTCAATCAGCATGTCACGCTAATTTGACGCCAGTGCTGCCATTTTTGACATCAACACTGGAGCTAACACGCTCTCTTAACCTCTCCCAGCTGAACGTGCGTTCAGCAGCAAGAAGGACCCTCCAACGCTATTTAAAGGGATCATCACCTACTTACAGGTTGGTTGCTGATTGATTTCTACTAGCTGTTGCTGAGTTTGTAGAAGTGTTTGGTACTTTCTGCACTTCTTTAAAGTTACCTAAAGTCTACAAGGAATGGTGTGGCACGTGCTCAAGGACTTGCAAGGGGTCTGCTCAGACCAGTTCTCCCAGACATGGGTGCTGTAGTTTGTATCCCCCCTTGGCCTGCAGCATGACAGGGAGAATGAGCAGAGGCGACACAGAGCAGGACAAGCTGCTAGAAGTGGGAGGAGAGGGAGAAGGGCTCTCAGCAGGAGGCCATATCCACTCAGGGTCTTCAGGGAGCAATTCTCCTACCTCAACGTCAGTGACGAACAGTCTGTGAGACTTCTCTGCTTCACTAAGGAGGTGCTCACTGAAATCTGCCACTTGCTGTAGGCAGACCTGCGGCCTCAGTCCAGGGCGAGGACGGCATTGCCAGTGGCTGTAAAGGTGACTGTGGTCTTGAATTTCATCCTGTCGGGCTCCTTCCAGACTGTAGCAAGCAACATTTATAACATCTCCCAGTTCGTCGTCCACTCCTGTATAAGGGAGGTGAGTGAGACTCTCTCTGCATGGAGAGCTGAATACATTTCATTCTCTCTTGCCAGAGAGAAGCAGGCAGAGCGAGCACACGGCTTCACCAGGATAGCAGGCTTCCCCATGCTGCAGGGTGTCATTGACTGCACACACATTGCTTTGCAGGTGCCGCATCTCAATTTGGAGATGTACCGCAACTGCAAGCGATTCCACTCCCTCAATGTCCAGCTGGTGTGCGACCATACTCAGCAAATCATGCTGGTCAATGCCCGATATCCTGGCAGCAGTCATGATGCCTTCATTCTGCAGCAGTCCGCAGTACCATCAGCATTTGAGTCACCATGCAAACTAGAGGGTGGCTACTGGGTGACAAGAGCTATCCGCTGACCCCCAGGCTTACGACTCCGTTGTGCAATCCATGCACATGTGGGCAGCATGCATACAATGAAAGCCATGCTGCCACACAGAATCTGATAGAGCAGACCATTGGCATCCTTAAACAACACTTCCACTGTCTGGACCGCACTGGAGGAGCCCTGCAGTACTCACCAGAGCGCGTCGCAAGATTCATCGTGGCCTGCTGCATGCTGCACAACCTCGCCATCATGAGAACGCAGCCCTTTCCACCAGGCATACGGTGACCAGCAGAGGAGGAGGAGGAAGAGGAGGAGGAGGAGAAAGCGGAAGAGGAGGAGGAGGAAGTGGAAGAGGAGGAAGCTGAAGGGAGGAGGCAACCCAGTCAGCCCCTTTCTGCCTGGACTGTCTGAGATTGATTCATCTGACTGTGGTACCAGTGAATGCAACCCCAATTCCACATTCAACAATAGTCCCACACCTTACCTTCCCTCTGTTGCTGACCATCACAGTATCCTCTTGGCCACAATGCTACAATAAAAGCTACCACAAAACAAACATTCCAAAACAATTTTGAGAATCAAACAATTACAATACTTCATTCAAAAGTCAACTAATTACCCTTGTGCGTTCCCTCAGTTCCTGTCTTCAGTGTGCCTTTGCCTGTTCTAGTGCTCCTACGCAATGCTACCCCAGTGCTGCAGCATGGCTGGTGGAAGGTTGCTGACTTTCAGTGGGGGAGACTGCAAATGGCCTTGGAGGACAACCTTAAACAGCTCTGGGACTAGTAGGCCTGGCTTCGGACTGCACCAAACTGGCTGACAGACAATAGCAAGGGCACTGGTGAAGTGGTTGTGGTGGGAGGACGAATGCTGTCATCCATGGAGCACCTGCCATTCCACCGGGTTGGCACTTCAACAATCCTAATAATTTGTTGGAGGACAGGTTGCTGGACTGCTTTGACACCCTGCAAGCCCCTTTCAACACTGGTAAACCCAGCCATGATGGCAGCAGTTTGTGCTTGCGTGGCAGCAAGCTGAGCCTGCATGACTTCAGTCTGAGCTTGGATGGGCTCCAAGCTCTGAGCAAAACCCTGAGCAAGGTTGGAGCTGTACTCCTCCATGCTCCTTGACATTGCATTCAAGCTTTCTGGCAGGCCTGCCAATGCACCAAGCATTTTATTGTGCATACCCATCAGCACTCTTCTGTAGGCGGCCCCATCAAATTCTTCATCCGAGACCTGTGCAACAGAACTTGTGTGCAACCTCGCCCTCTGGGGAGCTGGCACTTGTGTTACCCTTTTTCCCTGCCTTGGCTGCAGCCCACTCATGCCCGGTGACTCACCATATGCAGATGCCGACTCTAAGCTACCTTCTAAAGTCCGCGAAGTACCAATATCTGAGCTGTTGGCTGCGACTGTCAAATCGAGTGATGGTGTTTCATGTTCATCATCACTCTACAGTTCCTCTTCCTCTTGCACCACTGCCCAGTGAGGTTGCATTTCTTTGGTTTACACCATCTGCAGCTTGTAAGTCAGAAGAGATTGTGTGATGAGGGAGAAGTGGGATTTGAGAAGGAAGATTAGTTATGAGCATGCCTGATATACCTATCAATTCACTCCATGAAAAGCGACGAGTTAAGATAGTAACTATCGGTTTTTATTGGCTAAATAACAGAGCCCACCCTCGTGGGTGATCGGTTCCAGCAAGGAAGAATACTAGCCAAGCAATCACCTTTATACCTGGGCAAGCAGGCGGAGCCATGGGCGGAGTCAGCTGAGGTATGCCTAGGTATAACCGTGCGAGGCAAGAGGTAACCTTGTGTAGTGATAACAACAGTGTAAACAATAACAGTGGTTTACCACATTCACCCCTTGTTTAAAATTGAGTCCGGCGGGGTGAAGTGTACTACTAGTTCGTGTATGTCAGTCTATCAGGAGGCCTCGTAAGCCTTTCTGACCAGCGCAGCAGCGGCGGCGGTGGTGCAGTATCCGATGTTAATGCTGGTGTCTGCGTGGTCGACGAAGGCCCCTGGGGTTCCGGCATACCGCCTACAGGAGCTGGATTTGGGGGAGTGGTGGGGGATAACGGTGGTGTCTCAGGGGTGCCCGAGGGTGCGAGGTCTCACAAGGAGACTGTGTCCTCCCGCCCGTCTGGGTATTCCACATAGGCATACTGGGGGTTGGCGTGCAGGAGGTTCACCCTCTCGACCAGGGGGTCCGTTTTATGGGTCCTCACGTGCTTCCGCAGCAGGGCGGGCCCCGGAGAAGTCAGCCATGTTGGTAGCGAGGTTCCCGTAGTCGACTTCCTGGGGAAAACGAACATTTGCTCATGGGGGGTGGCGTTAATGGCAGTACAAAGCAGTGACCGGATGGAATGGAGCGCTGCTGGGAGGACTTCCTGCCAGCGAGAGGTTGGGAGGCCCTTAGACTTTAGGGCTAAGAGGACGGCCTTCCAAACTGTCGCGTTCTCTCTTTCCACCTGGCCGTTCCCCCGGGGGTTGTAGCTGGTGGTCCTGCTCGCAGCAATACCTCTCGCGAGCAGGAACTGGCGAAGTTCCTCGCTCATGAAGGATGAGCCCCGGTCGCTATGTATATAGTTCGAGAACCCGAACAAGGCGAAGAGGTCGTTCAGGCATTTGATGACCGTGGTCCTGGTCATGTCTGGGCAGGGGATGGCGAAGGGGAAACGGGAGTACTCGTCAATAATGTTGAGGAAGTACACATTACGGTCAGAGGACGGGAGGGGCCCCTTAAAATCGATGCTCAAGCGCTCGAAGGGGCGGGTGGCCTTGATCAGGCTTGCTCTGTCCGGCCTATAGAAATGCGGTTTGCATTCGGCACAGACTTGGCAGTTCCTGGTCAAGGTCCTGACCGCCTCGATGGAGTAGGGCAGGTTGCGGGCCTTAATGAAGTGGTAAAGTCTAGTGACCCCGGGGTGGCAGAGGTCGTTGTGGAGGGTCCGCAGTCTATCAACTTGCGCGTTGGCGCATGTACCTCGTGATAGAGCATCTGGGGGCTCGTTGAGTTTACCAGGCCGGTACAAGATATCGTACTCGTAGGTGGAGAGCTCAATTCTCCACCTCAAGATCTTGTCATTCTTGATTTTGCCTCTCAGCTTGTTATTAAACATAAAAGCAACCGAACGCTGGTCGGTGAGGAGGGTAAATCGTTTGCCTGCCAGGTAATGCCTCCAGCATCGTACCGCTTCCACAATCGCCTGGGCCTCCTTCTCGACAGAAGAGTGTCGGATCTCAGGGCCCTGGAGGGTCCTTGAGAAGAAGGCCACAGGTCTCCCCGCCTGGTTAAGGGTTGCAGCTAGGGCGAAGTCGGATGCATCGCTCTCCACTTGGAAAGGGATGGACTCATCCACTGCATGCATTGTGACCTTCGCAATGTCTCCTTTTATGAGGGAGAAGGCTGCGCATGCTTCTGCTGTCAGGGGGAAGGAGGTGGACTTCATGAGGGGTCTGGCTTTGTCCGCATAGTTGGGCACCCATTGGGCATAGTAAGCGAAGAGCCCCAGGGTTCTCTTCAGTGCCTTTTGACAGTGGGGAAGGGGAAGCTCCATGAGGGGGCGCATTCTTTCGGGGTCGGGGCCGATGACTCCGTTCTCTACTACGCAGCCGAGGATGGCAAGGCGAGGTGTTAAACACACATTTCTCCTTATTGTAAGTGAGATTCAGCCGTTGGGCCGTACGGAGGAATTTCTCCAGATTAACATCGTGGTCCTGCTGGTCGTGGCCGCAGATGGTGACGTTATCTAGATAAGGAAACGTGGCCTGCAGCGCGTTCTGGTCAACCATCCGGTCCATCTCCCTTTGGAAGACCGAAACCCCGTTGGTGACGCCGAAGGGAACCCTAAGGAAGTGGTAGAGGCGGCCATTCGCCTCGAAGGCGGTATACTGGCGGTCCTCAGGGCGGATAGGGAGTTGGTGATAGGCCGACTTAAGGTCGATGGTGGAGAATACCCGGTACTGTGCAATCTGGTTGACCATGTCAGATATGCGGGGAAGGGGGTATGCGTCCAGCTGGGTGTACCGGTTTATGGTTTGGCTGTAGTCGATGACCAGGCGGTTTTTATTGCCGGTCTTAACGACTACGACCTGGGCACGCCAGGGGCTGGTGCTCCCCTCGATGATGCCCTCCTTCAGGAGACGCTGCACCTCAGAGGTAATAAAAGCTCTGTCCCCGGCGCTGTACCGCCTGCTCTTGGTAGCGACGGGTTTACAGTCGCGGGTGAGGTTAGCGAACAAGGAGGGGGGCGGGACTTTGAGAGTGGAGAGGCCGCAGGTGGTATGCGGCGGGCGGTTTAAAAACTGGTTGTAGACTGTGAGTGGGGGGAGGGGTCCACCGTATGCCAAAGTGACACTTTGGAGGTGGCATTGGAAATCCAGCCCTAGTAGGACGGCAGCGCAGAGCTGGGGCAGGACGAGAAGTTTAAAGTTTTTATATTCCGTGCCCCTAACCGACAGGGTCACCACACAGTATCCGCTGACGTCTGTTGAATGGGACTTCGACGCCATCGAGATCCGATGGCGCGTTGGCCGGACAGTGAGGGAGTAGCAGCGCACCGTGTCTGGGTGAATAAAACTCTCCGTGCTCCCGCTGTCGAACAGGCAGGTCGTGGCGTGGCCGTTTACCTCGATGTTCATCATGGACCTGGACAGATGATGCGGGAGAGCTTGGCCAAGCGTGACGGAGGCCAGTGTATGGCTGAGTGAGCTGCTGTCGTCGGCAGGTGAGGCGGTGGTCGGGTCTGGAGACAACATGGCGGCCGAGTGCGGCGAACAAAATGGCGGAGAAGATGGCCGCCCCCACGACTCACATGAGGCACTGCTGGCGTCTGTGGCCTTGATCAAAGATGGCCGCCCCCACGACTCACATGAGGCACTGCTGGCGTCTGTGGCCTTGATCAAAGATGGCCGCCCCCACGACTCACATGAGGCACTGCTGGCGTCTGTGGCCTTGATCAAAGATGGCCGCCCCCACAACTCACATGAGGCACTGCTGGCGTCTGTGGCCTTGATCAAAGATGGCCGCCCCCACAACTCACATGAGGCACTGCTGGCGTCTGTGGCTTTCCCTCTGCAGGCGTTCGCGAAGTGGCCTTTTTTTCTGCAGCCGGAGCAGGTCACGTTCCTTGCAGGGCAGCGCGCCCTTTGATGTCTCGCCTGGCCACAGACGCCAGCAGTGCCTCATGTGAGTCGTGGGGGCGGCCATCTTCTCCGCCATTTTGTTCGCCGCACTCGGCCGCCATGTTGTCTCCAGACCCGACCACCGCCTCACCTCGTCGCTTTTCATGGAATGAATTGATAGGTATATCAATTTTATTGGCTAAATTTTGAAATGACTGACCAGCCCCAGCAGCCGACTTGGCTGCGAGCACTCCGACCGCCGTACCTGGATCTAAATCCACAGGCAGCGAATTCAGCCCTCGACTTCGATCACTGGCTGAGCTGCTTTGAATCCTACCTGGTAGCCTCCGGCGTGCCATTGGAAGCCGACAAACTAAGAGTTCTGACCGCCCAGGTGAGCCCTAAAGTATTTGCACTCATCCGGGACCTTGCTACATACGAGGAGGCCCTCGACCTGCTAAAAGAGCAGTACTGGAGCCCAGTAAATTCAATGTATGCCAGACATCTCCTAAGATCCCGCTCGCAACAGCCAGGAGAGTCTGTAGATGAATTTTTACAGGCGCTACAAACACTCGGCAGGGACTGTGACTTTAAAGCTGTATCGGCTGCACAACATGCTGAAGGACATATCCGCGATGCCTTCGTGAAAGGCCTTCGGTCCGACTACTCACGGCAAAGACTGCTTGAATCAAAGGACCTCGACTTGAAAGCGGCTACAGCCCTCGCTCGCTCCCTGGAAGTGGCCCATCGGGACCTCGAGGCATACTCCGGGTACGAGGGTGGGCTCTGTTATTTAGCCAATAATATACCTATCAATTCATTCCATGAAAAGCGACGAGTTAAGATAGTAACTATAGGTTTTTATTGGCTAAATAACAGAGCCCACCCTCGTGGGTGATCGGTTCCAGCAAGGAAGAATACTAGCCAAGCAATCACCTTTATACCTGGGCAAGCAGGCGGAGCCATGGGCGGAGTCAGCTGAGGTATGCCTAGGTATAACAGCGTGCGAGGCAAGAGGTAACCTTGTGTTGTGATAACAACAGTGTAAACAATAACAGTGGTTTACCACAATGCCGTCATGTTCAATTGTGCCAGCGCCGCCGCTGGCCACAGCCTCAGTCACAGCCACTCCAATTACGGCGAGCACCGGCTTCTCGAGCAGGGTCAGGATATGGAGGCGTGCTTGACCCTCCAGTTAGCTGCCGCTGCCTCCGGCTGTGTGCTACCTTGTCCTGCAAGAGAGAGGGAAGTGTGTCAGTGAGTGTGGTTCAATGTGTTTGGCTGAAGTGGCTGCTTGAACAGCTAGCAGTGTGGGCAAGCTGTAAGATGTGGGTGTGAGGCTTGCAGCAGTGGTAAGTGTGTGAGGGTGAGATGCAGCATATGAATGTGAGGTATGAGTCATGATTGATAGAGATTGTTGGTAGGTCAGTAATGGGGGTGTGGTGAATTGAGCACTGTGTGAGGCTAATTGTGCGGTTTGTGGAACATGACATTTGAAGATGCATTCACTGACCTTGACCGCTAGTGTGAGGTCATTGAACTTCTTCCAGCGCTGCATCCAGGCCCTTGAAGCAATACTGTTGGCATTGACCTCCTTGGCTATCTGCTCCCACTTTCTTCGCAGTATCTGCCTAGAGAGCCTCCTGGCTCCCTGTGGAAATAAGACCTCTCTCCTCCTCTCCACCTCCTGTACTAAGGCCTCCAGTGCTGTGTCTGTGAACCCTGGAGCCCTTTCTCTGGCGTGTTGTGCCATTTCTGTATGTTTTCCAGGTGAAACTCCCTTCTGCAATTACTTCCAAAACCTGGTGTTGTCAAACTGCTCTTCCCCTTTAAGAGGTGCAGGCTGGTTTTAAGAACTGCAGGCTAACTTTAATTGGTGCTAGCCTTGCACAAACTTGGGCCCCCTGCTGAGCGTGCAGCCACTCAGCAGCTCTGTTAGTGCTGGGCTGCACACCACTATTATTTAAATTAGCAGGCAGCACCAAGTTTGCGTGTTGCCTGCATACTTGAGCAGGCATTGGTTAATCACGCATTGCGATCCCCGCGCTCGTTTTTGGGTGCTATCGAATTTTTAGCCTGACAGGCCTTATTTGTTTTTCTTAGGAGTGTGTAATAGAATGCATACAGGAGCTAGACACTTGTAACATACATTTTGTTCCAAGTTACATTTAATCAAATTATTTAATTAGCTCAGACTAACTTAGTCCCTAAACAGATCCCAACAACTTTCCTGGGCACCCTCTGCTTGGATCCAAAGTGCCATGCATCTGTCCAGCCCCAGGATCACCTGGACATCCTGTCTGGGGCCATTTAAATGGCTCAGGAGCAGAACCAACGCAGCGTAGCCCCTTGGCTTTGTGCTGGCATTTTTTTCATTCATTTATGGGATGTGGGCATCGCTGGCAAGGCCAGCATTTATTGCCTATCCATAATTGCCCTTGAGAAGGTGATGGTGAGCCGCCTTCTTGAACCGCTGCTGTCCGGGTGCTGAAGGTACCCCCACAGTGCTGTTAGGGAGGGAGTTCCATGATTTTGACCCAACGACGATGAAGGAACGGTGATATACTTCTAAGTCAGGATGGTGTGTGACTTGGCGGGGAACTTGGAGGAGGTGGGGTTCCCATGCGCCTGCTTGGCTTGTCCTTCTAGGTGGAAGAGGTCGAGGGTTTGGGAGGTGCTGCCGAAGAAGCCTTGGTGAGTTGCTGCAGTGCATCTTGTAGATGGTACACACTGCAGCCACGGTATGCCGGTGGTGGAGGGAGTGAATGTTTAAGGTGATGGATGGGGTGCCAATCAAGCGGGCTGCTTTGTCCTGGATGGTGTTGAGTTTCTTGTGTGTTGTTGGAGCTGCACTCATCCAGGCCAGTGGAGAGTATTCCATCACACTCTTTACTTGTGCTTTGTACATGGTGGAAAGGCTTTGGGGAGTCAGGAGGTGAGACATTCGCCACAGAATACTTAGCCTCTGACCTGCTCTTGTTGCCACAGTATTTCTGTGGCTGGTCCAGTTAAGTTTCTGGTCAATAGTGACCCCCAGGATGTTGATGGTGGGGGATTCAGCGATGGTAATGCTGTTGAATGTCAAGGGGAGGTGGTTAGACTCTCGCTTGTTGGAGATAGTCATTGCCTGGCACTTCTGTGGCGCGAATGTTACCTGCCACTTATCAGCCCAAGCCTGAAATTCGTCCAGGTCTTGTTCCATGTGGGCATGGACTGTTTCGTTACCTGAGGAGTTGTGAATGGCACTGAATAATGTGCAGCCATCAGCGAACATCCCCATTTCTGACCTTATGTTGGAGGGAAGGTCATTGATGAAGCAGCTGAAGATGGTTGGGCCTAGGACAATGCTCTGAGGAACTCCTGCAGTGATGTCCTGGGGCTGTGATGATTGACCTTCAACCACCACAACCATCTTCCTTTGTGCTAGGTATGACTCTAGCTAGTGGAGCGTTTCCCCCCGATTCCCATTGACTTCAGTTTTACTAGGGCTCCTTGATGCCACACTCAGTCAAATGCTGCCTTGATGTCAAGGGCAGTCACTCTCACCTCACCTCTGGAATTCAGCTCCTTTGTCCATGTTTGGACCACGGCTGTAATGAGGTTGGGAGCCAGTGGTCTTGGTGGAACCCAAACTGGGCATCAGTGAGCAGGTTATTGGTGAGTAAGTGCCGTTTGATAGCACTGTCGATGACACCTTCCAATACTTTGCTGATGATTGACAGTAGACTGATGGTGCAGTAATTGGCCGGGTTGGATTTGTCCTACTTCTTTTGGACAGGACATACCTGGGCAGTTTTCCACATTGTTGGATAGATACCAGTGTTGTAGCTGTACTGGAACAGCTTGGCTAGAGGCGCGGCTACTTCTGGAGCACACGTCTTCAGCATGATAGCCGGGATGTTGTCGGGGCCCATAGCCTTTGCTGTATCCAGTGCGCTCAGCCATTTCTTGATATCACGCGGAGTGAATCGAATTGGCTGAAGGCTGGCTTCTGTGATGGTGGGGACCTCAGGAGTAAGCCGATATGGATCATCCACTCGGCACTTCTGGCTGAAGATGGTTGCAAACGCTTCTGCCTTGTCTTTTGCGCTCATGCGCTGGGCTCCAGCATCATTGAGGATGGGAATATTCATTGAGCTTCCTCCTCCCATTAGTTGTTTAATGGTCCACCACCATTCCCGACTGGATGTGGCAGGACTGCAGAGTTTTGATCTGATCCATTCATTGTGGGATTGTCTATAGCATGCTGCTTCTGCTTTTTAGCATGCATGTAGTCCTGCATTGCAGCTTCCCCAGGTTGGCACCTCATATTTAGGTACGCCTGGTGCTGCTCCTGGCATGCTCTTCTATACTCCTTAATGAACCAGGATTGGTCCCCTGGCTTGATGCTAATGGTAAAGTGTGGGATATGCCGGGCCATGAGGTTACAGATTGTGGTGGTATACAATTTTGCTGCTGCTGATGGCCCACAGCACTTCATGGATGCTCAGTTTTGAGCTGCTAGATCTGTTCTGAATCTATTCCATTTAGCATGGTGGTAATGCCACACAACACGATGGAGGGTGTTCTCAGTGTGAAGACAGAAGTTCATCTACACAATGGCTGTGCAGTGGTCACTGCTACCAATACTGTCATGGACAGATGCATCTGCAACAGGTAGATTGGTGAGGATGAGGTCAAGTAGGTTTTTCCCTCGTGTTGGTTCTCTCACCACCTGTTGCAGGCCCAGACTGGCAGTTATGTCCTTCAGGACTCGGCCAGCTCGGTCAGTAGTGGTGCTACCGAGCCACTCTTGGTGATGGGCATTGAAGTCCCCCACCCAGAATACATTCTGTGTCCTTGTTACTCTCAGTGCTTCTTCCAAGTGGTGTTCAACATGGAGGAGTACTGATTCATCAGCTGAAGGAGGGTGTTAGGTGGTAATCAGCAGGAGGTTTCCTTGCCCATTCTTGACCTGAAGCCATGAGACTTCATGGGTCTGGAGTCAATGTTGAGGACTCCTGGTGGGTCTGTCCTGCCGGTGGGACAGGACATACCCAGCGATGGTGATGGAGGAGTATTTTCTGATCGGAGGCTTCCCGCGTGCGTAAGCCTCCGATCTGGAAAAAATCTACGCAATTAACTGAGGGCTCCCGAGGTGCGTATAGTTCCGATGCTGGGCCTCTCGAACTCCAAGTGTGCAGGGCCTACGTATCCCGAGGCGCATTCTTAACAGATCGGAAATGCCGGTTTTCAGCACATGCGCTGTACATGCCTGAAACCGGCATTTCCGATGTCCCTACGGGTGGGTACACAGCGCGTACCCACCCATAGGGATCGGAATATCCGGGCCAATGTGTGTTAATGCTGTCTTTTAGAAATCACAAAATTTGTACTACACTAAATATATTTTAGGACAGTATTTTTGTGTTAACCACAGGACATATTACTAAGGTTATGTTGCTTATTAGGCTAATACACTATATTTTACTCCTACAAATTTTTCGTCATCCGAGATTCTCTTCTTCAAGTATGAGCCGTGTGGCTCTGGAAACTTCGGATTATGTATACTTTAGTCTAATGCACATTGAGGTAGATTTTGACTTTGTGCGACAGTGTAAAACGGGCGATAGTGATTCAGCAGCCTGTTTTACATCTCTCCTGATTTCTATTTCCCTTTGAAGTAAAAGAGTATTGGGTAGATCTTGACTTTGGGTGAAAATGGAAATAAAAGTCGGGAGAGATGCAATATGAGCTGCTGATTTGCTACCACCCATTTTACACTATCGCACAAAGTCAAGATCTACCAGTTTGTGTTCTTAAAGGTGCACTCTCTTCATGAAACTATGCTGATAATAGCATCACACCACTTCATCTCTGTTACAAAAATGAGTTTTAGCTCTTCAACATTTTTTCCCTCTATAAGCAAGTAAATGTTTTCCTGACACTTTCATAAAGACAATAATACCTACACAATACTGCACTGCTAACACAGAAGTTGAAGTATAAAAATGCAAGTTGCTGTTGTTAAACAGGAGTGAAAACAAATAAGCAGCAGATGTCTCGATGAAGTTATAGCATGACATATTTACAATCATACAATAAAATGTTAGCTTAACAGCTTTCGGGCTTCACTGTAATTGTGTAGGGGGATGGGGCTCTGCTCTGCCCAGTTGCAGGGGTCTTTAGTGCCTGTTGATGTATTGGGCCTCGGTCTCCTTTATACCCTTGCAGCTTATGTTAGCCTGCAGGTCGGGTGTCACTAAACACCCTCTAAGGAGATAGAGAACAATAAAATACGGTGGCGACCCGCACAGTTTATACCTAATCTGTGGGGTACTCCTGAGCCCAAGTGCTCCTGGAGTCCTCTCTCTTTTCCCTAGTCTGCTGTTCCCTTGTTTGGCTGGTTCAAAGCGCCCTAATGCCCTTATCTGGTTCTAACTCCTGAATTTGGGTGGAGAACGATGCACTTTAAATAGACACTCGGAGACAAGTAGTCCTTGGAAAAAGAACAGGTGACAACCAATTTTATTTGCCAAGGTAAGTTCTACCACAAACGTAATAAACACACACACACATTTATAACTATAAATAAAATATGAGAGAGAACGGACACAACAAGAATGTTTACACAGTTTTATCTTTACCAAGTCCAATCCCACCAACCCACTTTCCTACCTAAACTAGACTGACAGCTGCAGGCCCTTGGATTATACTCACAGCCTCCTCCCTTGACAGATGGAATTTTGAGTGCGGTTGTTGGGTTGTTGTTGTTGCTGTCGTCGTCGGAATTCGACCTGTGCCTCTGGGTTCGCCGTACCCCGAACCTCGGAGAGGACCTTGCTGCGTCTGGTCGGGTTTTCTCGAAGTTTGGTTTTGTTGATTGCACTTTCGGTCAGTTGTCATTGGTTGGTTTGTGCTTGATGGAAAAGGTTCCCGAAATGACTGGAGTGAATGCCGTCTTCCACAGCCACTTCGGTCGTTGGTGTCTTCTTGACGAGGTCCCCGGAACGGGAGTCAGTATACGGTATGGCTTCTTGCGGCGATGTTGCGCCGTCTGGTAGCGGAGTAAACCTTCAGTATACCGATTGAGCCTGGGACCTGATGGTGGATCTTCTCCTCAGCGCGGTTGGAGTTCTTTAGATGTTAGTTCGCCCCAGCTTGTCCCTCCCGGGCTCGTCTTTTCCCTCAGCATCTTAACTCGCTCTCCTGTTCATTCTTCTGGTAATAGTTCTCTCTCAGCGTTGGTCCTTCTTGTGTTCCATATTTATACAGGTAGGTGTGAGGACAGGGGTATTGTTTTGAGTGCACATCGGATCCTCCAAGTCTGCTGCCCCATTGTGTCAGTCCTGGGGCTTGATTAGTTTGGGCCACCTCTTAACTGTAGTGATCCCAAGACTATTGTCCCTAGTCCGAGTTGATTAAGGTGATGATGGCTTGTATTCATAGCCCGATTAGGGGTGAGTCACATATTCAAACCCGGACCGGGTGGTCCCCATTGGCCAGGGGTTTCCTCGCTTCAGGTCTGACTCGGTCCCCTGATTGGCCTTTGAGAATGCACTCTGCTTCGATTGGCCGACATCTATGGCTCGCCTCTGAGCCACAGTCCCCTGTATTCGGATGTCCCAGGCATATCCCAGCCTGCTTGTCGGGACCTCTGCCTTGGCCGAAAATGTTGGTTTTAAACTGTATAGGGCAATCCAATTTTTGGTAAAACATGGTTGTGGATTTTCGAACCCTACACATGGTGACACAAATTAATTAACTTTGTTAGAAAACAAATTCTATTAATCCAGTGGGGACTAGAAGAAATTTGAGTAGAAGAGTAAAAAACAAATTATATGGTCCAGTTGTACTGCATGTACCAGTCTGAGAGCTGCTTTAGATGAGTGCAAGCTTGTAGCACTGAGTTATACTGCTGGCATCACACCGTTCTGTGTTCAGGAAAAGGGGAGCTCTGAGCATTCATACTTAAGTCAATGCGATCAATTCTGCACAATGAGTGAAAATCACCCCCTATGTGTTTGTCCATGAATGTATGCTTGCAACTATGGAGGAGACAGTAACTTCCCAGGAATCTCAAACAGCAAGGGAAACAATAGGACTTCCAGCTTCTTTCAGTCGGTAATGGCACAAAGGAGTTAAAATTACAAAAGGAAATTCAGCATGAGATGGAAGTCAGTAAAGAATCATAGGGGGAGAAACTCATTATAGCTCAGGAGTGGGCGCTAACTTTGGAGAAGTTTGAGATTTAGCGCCAGGCACTAATGATTCTCGCTGCACGCAAAATTCAGTGTCATGGCTCAAAGAAAAGATGGGAGTGCTAACGGTCTAGCTCAGTAGTGTTAGATTCAAGGCGCTAACCAATATCGGGTGCAGTCTAGTCGCTAGTCATCATTGCCACAGGCTCTTTCCAGTTCTTAAAGGGGAGGTTCAATCATGCTGCAGATCCTCATTCTCAGCATTGCTTGTTCTGCAGCTGTCTCAGCAAGCAGCAGAAGGCTAAGGAGAAGGAACCGGACCACTGAAGGAGATGTCATTATGGCAGATCCACGCCTCGAGGAGAGAGCTTGCAGATTCTGCGACCAAGCATTGGAGGCCTTGGTCCTCACTGTGGAGAGACAGAGGGCGGTGCTCTACCTGGCAAGTGGCAGGAGGCCCTCGCTGCAAGTCTTCCATGCCATGTGGAGGGAGGTTGCCCAGCAGGTCTTCGGCAGCACTGTGGTCCCCAGGACCCACACACAGTGCAGGAAGAAATTTAACGACCTTACTCGGGTGGTCAGGGTGAGTCAATGCCTCAACAAATGCTACATACCACGTCTGAACCACAGTCTGCACACACTGGCCAAAGCACCACACCCCCAGCACTCACCAACCAACAACCTCCACCTACCAACACTCACATCCACATCTCACACCTTGCACACAATGACAGCTATTCAGCTATGGCAGGCACATTTCCCAAACTCATTGCTCCACACTCAGTTACACACTTTCTGTTCTCTTGCAGGCCAAGGTGGCTCACAACAGGAGGGAGCAGGCGAGCACAGGCAGGGGACAAGCTGACACCCAACCACTGTCCGAGCTGGAGAATCGAGTGCTGCAGATTATTGGGTGCCAGGTGGTGGGCGCCGTGGCTGCTGGCAATGTTGACCCACTTGGAGACAACAACAGTATGTTCATCCCTACTCCTTCTTCTCATTTTCCACTTCCCCCTCACCCCACAAGCCTTTCCCACTTTCCAGCTAATCATGCTGTATGCATGCCTTTCTCCCTTCCTGCCCCCCTCCCCTCATCTTAACCTGACTCCTGTGCCTTTATGCTTTCAGGTGATGAGCAAGCACATGAACAGCCTGTCCCTGAGGTCACCGTTGAGAGCGATGCGGGAGAAGAGGAGGAGGAAGAACACACTGCGTCACTGCATGTCTCACCCGCAGGCACCAGCTCAGATACTAGCACTTTAGGGGCTAGTATAGTAGTGGGATCTGCACAGGGTGATGCACTGGGGATGAGCGGGCTGCAGCAAGGCCAGGGGGAAAGGGTAGCTCAGGAAACAGCTCCCCGGAGGGCGAGTTCGCACGTGAGTTCTGCTGCACAGGACTCGGATGAGGACATCGATGGGGAGGCCTTTAGAAGAAGGGTGATGGGCATGCACACGGAGATGATAGGTACAATGGCAAGGGTGCCAAAGAGCCTCTCGGCAATGGTAAGGAGCGTGGAGGAGTCCGCCTCCAACATTGCACAGAGCTCTGCGCACACCATGGAGCCCATCATTTGCCGTCTGCAAAGGATGGTGGACTCCCAGAGAGACCATGGGGACCCAGACCTCATGCCACGTGTGATGGGCGGTGTAGCAGCTTCCATTGTAGCACAGGTGGAAGCCACGCAACGTCTTAGTGCTGTAATGCAGTCTATGGTTGATGCCATTGAGTATCAGACTGCTCTCATGCAGTCTCAGCTTGATGCCACGCAAGCTCTGACTGCTGCCATCGTGGCTGGGTCTACCACCGTCCACCGGGGCCTTCACAGTGTTGCAGCAGGCCAGCAATCTGTGCTCCAGCAGATTGCCAGGGATGCTGAGGTGCTGCTCTGGGGAAGTGGCAGTGGGTCAGTGGAGCAGGAAACTGCTGTCCTCTCTCAAGATGACAGCATTCCTGCTCTGACCAATGGCACGCTGCCATTGTCCTTGTCACTGCCTATCATCCAGCCAGCCCAGATGGCTGCCGCCCATGCTGAGGTGGTGCAGTCTACAGCCGGGCCTTCCAGGTCCAGAGCTGGTCGAGGGCGTCCTGCAAGGCCATCTGAAGTCTCCCGCACAGAGACTCCGCAGCCTTCCACCAGCCCTGCTGCAGCTATTTGGCCAACACTTTGTAGGAGCACTGGAGTAGGCAAAGGCACAGTAACGAGAGGCACTAAGGGATTGCACAAGGGTGAATAGCTAATATTGTTGTTGTAAATAAGTGTTCACTGATTATTGATAAATTTATAAATTTATTAATTGGCTTTGGATGATTTTGTGGTGTCTCTCATTTCAGCTTTGCACTGTGATATGGCCTGCGACAGGGCTGGAATGATGGGGATGTGGTGAGCAACAGGGATCTGGGGTTTAATTCATTCAAACCGCAGTCTGATGAGGCAGTCATGGACCGCCCTTCCAGAAGGCCCATTGAGTGGCTGCCTCCTCCCTCGCTACTGTTCCTCTGAAGGGATAATTACAGATCCTAGCCCTTTTGGGCTATCCTAGATCAGGCGTATTCCCCAGACGTTCACCTTCAACTTAAGTTAGAGATAGCCGAATTCCATAAGACGCTTAAATGGGACTAAAAGTTCAGGCTATCTCTCCCTAAAGGAAAGGAACGACTGAAGATGTTAACGTCCTCCAGATAGTACTTCTAACAAGTTGAACTAGACTGTAACTTTCCGGATATTATGAGGGTCCGGAATACTCCCCCAGAATTCTGCAACTCCTTACAAAAGAGTGTACAGAATTTGGGTTCGCGAGTTTATACAGAATTACTCTTTGAGACAATTCTAAAAATATACAGTTTTATTTAAGAGCCGACATTCAGTTAACATCTGTTGAATCAGTCGCAACAGTAACAATTCAAAATACAATTAGCTTACATTTCTTATTTCTCAGAGATCCTTATTCTCAAATCTTTACTTCATTACATTTCTACATTTCTTACTTATTTCTAAATCCAGAATATTCACCAAAATCAATTACTTTGACTTCCCGAGACTCATAGTTAAAGACTTACAGAGATGCCTCTGAAGAGTTGAGAAACGCTTTGCCCGTTCAGCGAGTTCTGCTTTTCTGTTGAAAAGGTCTATGTTTTATACTCTTTTGGTAGTGGTTTCTTATAGAAATATAGAAACATAGAAGATAGGAGCAGGAGTAGGCCATTCGGCCCCTCGAGCCTGCTCCGCCATTCAATGAGATCATGGCTGATCATCCAAATTCAGTACCCTGTCCCTGCCTTCTCCCCATATCCCTTGATCCCTTTAGTCTTAAGAAATATATCCAACGCCTTCTTGAATATATTTAATGAACTGGCCTCCACCGCCCTCTGTGGCAGAGAATTCCACAGGTTCACCACTCTCTGGGTGAAGAAATTCCTCCTCATCTCAGTCCTAAATGGCTTACCCCTTATCCTTAGACTATGACCCCTGGTTCTGGACTCCCCCGCCATCGGGAACATCCTTCCTGCATCCAGTCTGTCCAGGCCTGACAGAATTTTATAGGTTTCGATGAGATCCCCTCTCAATCTTCTAAACTCCAGTGAGTATAAGCCCAATCGACACAATCTCTCCTCATACGTCATTCCTGCCATCCCAGGTATCAGCCTGGTGAATCTTCGCTGCACTCCTTCCATGGCATGAACATCCTTCCTCAGATAAGGCGACCAAAACTGCACACAATACTCAAGGTGCGGTCTCACCAAGGCCCTGTACAAATGCAGCAAGACACCCTTGTTCCTGTACTCGAACCCTCTTGCTACGAAGGCCAACATACCATTTGCCTTCTTACCCGCCTGCTGAACCTGCATGCTTACCTTCAGCGACTGGTGCACAAGAACACCCAGGTCTCTTTGCACTTCCCCTTCTTCAATCTATTGCCATTCAAATAATAATCTGCCTTCCTGTTTTTGCCACCAAAGTGGATAACCTCACATTTATCCACATTATAGTGCATTTGCCATGTTTCTGCCCAATCACCTAACCTGTCCAAATCGTACTGGAGTTTCACGACATCCTCCTCACAGCATACCCTCCCACCCAGCTTTGTGTCGTCTGCAAATTTGGAGATATTACATCCAATTCCCTCGTCCAGATCATTAATATATATTGTGAACAGCTGGGGTCCTAGGACCGATCCTTGCGGTACCCCACTAGTCACTGCCTGCCACTCGGAAAATGACCAGTTTATTCCAACTCTTTGCTTTCTATCTGCCAACCAGTTCTCTATCTAAGTCAATACCTTGCCCCCAATCCCATGTGCCTTAATTTTGCACGCTAATCTCTTATGCGGGACCTTATCGAAAGCCTTCTGAAAGTCCAAATACACCACATCCACTGGTTCTCCCTTATCTATTTTACCAGTTACATTCTCAAAAAATTCCAATCGGTTAGTCAAGCACAATTTACCTTTTGTAAATCCATGTTGACTTTGTCCGATCCTGTCACTGCTTTCCAAGTGCTCTGCTATTACATCTTTTATAATGGACTCTAGCATTTTCCCCACTACCGATGTCAGGCTTACCGGTCTATAATTCCCCGCTTTTTCTCTACCACCTTTTTTGAATAGTGGGGTAACTTTAGCTACCCTCCAATCCATGGGTACTGTTCCAGAGTCTATCGAGTTCTAAATCAAATCAAATCAAATCAACTTTTATTGTCATTGTTAGTGCACAAGTGCAGTACAATGAAATGTAGGCTTGCGGCTCCCGAGAGTGTACATTTAGATTAAGACATTTAAACATTCAACATACATTTGGCTTGTAATACATTAACATAAACATAACCATAATAAAGTGCATTGGCAGATGTGCAGGCTTTAGAGTTTATTTGTGGAGTTCAGTAGGAAGACAGCCCTGGGAAAAAAGCTGCTCCTAAATCTGATCTTACGGGTGCGAATGCATCTGTAGCGTCTCCCAGATGGCAGGAGGGCGAACAGACTGTGGCTGGGGTGGGTAGGGTCTTTGATGATGGACCGTGACCTCCGTAGACAACGTTTCTGGTATATGTGCTCTATGGTCGGTAGCCGGGTGCCGGTAATGCGTTGGGCAGTTTTGACTACCCGCTGCAGGGCTTTCCGGTCATAGTAGCTACAGCTGCCATACCATATTGTGATACAGTTCGTCAGGATGCTCTCTATTGTGCAGCGGTAAAAGTTAGAGAGGATCAGGGGTGACAGGTTACATCCCTTCAGCCTCCTTAGGAAATATAGGCGCTGCTGGGCCTTCTTCACCAGAGAGGAGGTATTGAGGGACCAGGAGAGGTCTTCCGTGATGTGGACTCCGAGGAACTTAAAGCTGTCCACCCTTTCCACCACAGCCCCATTGATGTGGATGGGGGTGTGACTTCCGCCTTTAGACTTCCTGAAGTCCACAATGATTTCTTTGGTTTTCTTGATGTTAAGGGCCAGGTTGTTATCGGCGCACCACTTCACGAGATGCTGGACCTCCTCCCTGTAGGCTGACTCATCGTTGTTGGTGATCTGGCCTACTACCCTGGTATCATCCGCAAACTTGATGATGATGTTGGAACCATGAACAGCCACACAGTCGTGGGTGAAGAGGGAGTAGAGGAGGGGGCTCAGCACACATCCTTGTGGGGCCCCCGTGTTTAGGGTCGGGGGGGGAGGTGTGGTTACCTAATTTGACAGACTGGGGTCTGTTTGTTAGGAAGTCCAGTGTCCAGTTGCAGAGGGAAGTGTTCAGGCCAAGAGTTTGGAGTTTGGTGGCCAGCTTGTTGGGGACGATAGTGTTGAATGTTGAGCTGTAGTCTATGAACAGCATTCTGATGTAGGTCTCCTTACCATCTGGAAGATGACCAGCAATGCATCTACTATCTCCAGGGCCACTTCCTTAATACCCTAGGATGTAGATTATCAGGCCCTGGGGATTTATCGGCCTTCAATCCCGTCAACTTCTTTGATGTTATCTGCTGATGTCAGCTAATTGTCTTTATTGATACCTCTTTCGAATGCTTTCTATTCTTACTGTCAATTCAACTATTGCATGCATAATTATTTCTCTACCTTTAGGTGTTCCAAAAACCATTATAAAAACAATGACAGCTATGGTTTCTGTTTGAATCATTCTTACAAAATGCTTTCATTCAATTCTTAATATTGGCTTTACTGGTTTTTAGCAGACATTTTGACTCTGTGCTGCTCCAAGTTTAATACAAACACAATGCAATTGCTTGGTGTCTCTATTGCAGTTATATCTTCAAAGTGTCCTTGTTGGTATCATATTTACTATGTATATAAATTAAAGACACTTCAACTGAATGTTTCCTGCATTTCTAGCTACCTCAATTGGTTGCATATTTAATCTTATGGTTCCTGTCTTCCAAGTTTAACATAAAAACTATTTGACCAGCAGGTGCTTCTTTACTTGATGTCATCTTTTCAAAGGCACATGGTTCTTTTGATGTTTGTGTTTCTGTTTTATGTGTTAGTTCTTAACACTTTAAACTGGGTCTTCTCATTGTGTTCATTGCAAACCAAAGACCTTTCGGAAGCACCAATGGTTTGCTTCAAACTTTCATTGTTTTAGAATTTTTAACTAATTCCCATTTCAAAGCTTGTTTACAACTTTGTTATCAACTGATCTTTATCTCAGAAGCCTGTTCTCTGTTTACAGCCTGTGTCTCCAAGGCTTTAGATTTTTAAACCCAGCATATTCTGTTCATATTATGGTATATTTTTCTGAAACATGGTGTATTCCCTCACACTTCCTCCTCCTCCTCCTCCTTCTCCTCCTCCTCTTCCTCTTCCTCCTCGTCCTCTTCCTCCTGAGATGATCCCGCAATCCCTGGTGGTAGGGGCTGGGCCCTCATGATAGCCAAGTTGTGGAGCATGCAGCAGATCACCACAAAATGGGACACCCACACAGCCGAGTACTGGAGGGCTCCTCCTGAGCGGTCGAGGCAGCGGAACCATTGCACTCAAGCCTGGCCAGTGGCACCATTGCTTGAGCACCCCGATGGTCTGCTCGATGATGTTTTTGGTGGCAGCATGGCTCTCATTATATGAGTGTTGAGTGTTGGGGTTGCGGGGGGCAGTCATGAGCCAGGTGGAGAGTGAATAGCCCTTCTCTTCGACCAGCCAGCCACGTGCTTGATGTCTGGTGTAGGATGGATAGCGAGCATTCACAATGAGGATTCGCTGTCTGTGGTCGCACACCAACTGCACATTAAGTGAGTGGCAGACTTTGTGATTACGGAAAACCTCAGGATTGTTATGCGGTGCCTGGAAAGCCACATGGGTGCAGTCAATGGCATCCTGCACCATGGGGAAGCCCACTATCCTGACAAAGCCATATGCACATTCGTCCTGCTTCTCTCTGGTGATGGGGATGGAAATGTAATCCCTTCTCTGTAATGTATATACCTTTAAGGGGGGAAACTATGTTTTACAGCTCATGTATACTGCAGTACCGGCAGGGACCACACCTGTATATAGAACTGAGTAGTAATCTGTACAGATCAGTTGCAGAGTGAGCCACGTTGAGTACTGTTGTACTGTTCTCCGTGTTGAGTCTGTGTGTTCCAGATATACTTATTTTAAATAACTGGACACAGACAACAGGAAAAACTTAAACAGGTCTTTACTACTTGAAGGTCAGGGCTGAACTGCTTTACAAATTACTACACAGAGCTTATATACCGGTGTGGTCACCACCGGTACTACAATATACAGTAGCAAGAGAAAGTAGTCCATCTTCTTAAGGTAGTTCTCTTAAGGTGGTACAGGTTACATACACCACAATTCCTCCCTTTTTAGCTTAACAGTGTACACCCCAATTTAAACATAACATGGATAACATATATACAACTTTCATGCAACTGTTCAAAGATTCAGTCTCTGAGGAGGCCTCCTGATCCGAGTTGGATAACGCCTTTCAGGGGTCTCTGATTCTGGTTGCTGGGGTGACTCCTCTAATTGATCTCTTATGGATTGAACATCCTCATGTACGTTCGCGTTTGAGGTAGATGCTACAGGTTCAATAATTTCTTCCACTGGTGTCTCTGCCGTAGCCATGGGTTCGACCCTTGTTCTCGATTCTACAAGTTGGTCAGCATGACGTCGTATTACGTTTTCACCAATCTCTACCATGTACATCAGGGGTCCTTGTCTGGCACGAATTGTTCCAGATTGCCATTTCTCATTCTTATAGTCCCGGGCTAACACTGGTTGTCCTATTTCGAAACTCCGAGTGGTCTTGTTATTTACATGCTGGAACTGTTTGTTTTCGACTTCCCTACGCACATTTGGTTTTAACAAATCCAACCTGGACCGCAACCTCCTGTTATAAAACATCATGGCAGGACTTTGATTTGTCACTGCATGTGTGGCGTTTCGATATGCCATTAGGAAATTGTCCACCTTGTGTTGTAGTGGAATATGGCCTTTATCGCCTTTTTGAACATTTGTACAAATCTCTCGGCCAACCCATTTGTAGCCGGATGATATGGGGCAGATGTATAGTGTTTCACCCCATTCTTCTTCATGAATTTCTGGAATTCTTCTGACACGAACTGCGGTCCGTTGTCTGAACATATCTGTTCTGGCAATCCATTTCTTGCAAATATGGTTTTTAGAACTGCGATCGTCTTTTCCGAGGTAGTGGTCGCCATCTTAATCACTTCTGGCCATTTAGAATGTGCGTCTACCGCTATCAAAAACATGGAATCCATGAATGGACCTGCAAAGTCGATATGTACACGCTGCCATGGGGTTGAAGGCCATTCCATGGATGCAGCGGTGCAATTGGAGGTGCATTTTGAATTTTTGGCACCCTGAGCAGCTTTTAGTCAGATCCTCTATTTGTTTGTCGATACCTGGCCACCACACATAAGCCCTAGCAAGGCTTTTCATCTTGACTCCCCCCAGATGACCTTCATGCAGTTCCTTTAGAACTCTCTCCCTTAATTTAGGAGGAATAATCACCCTTGTTCCATACATCAATGTTCCTTGACAAACGGACAGCTGTTCTCGTCTGGCTGAGAATGCCGGTAACAGTGGTTCGCCATGTGCTGGCCATCCCTTCACTGTCAATTCGTAGACCCGAGACAGTGTCGGGTCATTCTGGTCACTCTCTCAATACTCGCATTGGTGACTGGCAAACATTCGATGATGGTCGAGTGAAATAACTCAACAGGGTCAACTGTCGGTGCCTCTTCCGCTGTAGGTAGTGGCAGGCGCGACAGCCCATCAGCATTACCATGTTGCTTTGTACCTTTGAATTCGATCTCATATTGATGTGCCCCTAGGAAAAGGGACCATCTCTGGAGCCTCTGCGCTGTCATCACCGAAACACCCTTCTTAGGGTTAAAAATGGAAACCAACGGCTGGTGGTCTGTCAGCAGCGTAAACTTTTGGCCTTGCAGGTAATGATTAAATTTTTTTACTCCCCACACGAGGCTGAGAGCCTCTCTAACTATCTGAGCATAGTTGCGCTCAGCGGAGGTCAATGATCTGGGTGCGAACGCGACTGGTCTTTCCAAGCCATTTGGCAACTTATGTGATAGCACTGCCCCAATACCATATGGAGAAGCATCACAAGCTAAACGAATAGGCAGCGTTGGGTTAAAGTGAGCCAACACTTCCTTAGAGGTGATCAATGCCTTGCTTTTGTGAAAAGCCCGCTTACAGTCCTCGCTCCACTTCCATGGCACTCCCTTTTGTAAAAGAGCGTTCAGCGGGTGTAGCACCGTGGATAAATTTGGCAGAAACTTATGGTAATAGTTAATCAACCCTAGGAACGACCTCAACTGGGATACATTTTCCGGAGCGGGAGCCTTCACAACAGCTTCGATCTTGTCAGGTGACTTGTGAAGCCCCTCCTGGTCAATGACGTGACCACAGTACGAGATTCGCTTCTGAAAGAACTCACATTTCTGGCGATTAACTCGAAGTCCATACTCTTTCAATCTGGTGAGCACCTGTTCCAAATTAGCAAGGTGTTCCTCATCATCATCTCCTGTAATAAGAATGTCGTCCAGATAGCATTGTGTGCCAGGAATTCCCTGTAATACCTGCTCCATGGCCCTTTGCCAAATCGCTGGAGCCGATGCCACTCCAAAAACCAATCTATTATACCGATATAAGCCCTTATGCGTGTTGATCGTGAGATACTGGCGTGACGCTTCATCAACTTCCATCTGTAAGTACGCCTGCGCCAGGTCTATCTTGGTGAAGTGTTTCCCGCCAGACAACGAAGCGAAGATATCCTCAATCCGCGGAAGCGGATATTGCACCGTGTGAAGAACCGGATTAACAGTGATCTTGAAATCGCCACAGATGCGAACCTTCCCCGGTTCCCCCGGCTTGTTGCTCAATGAACGCTTCATGACGGGAACAATGGGCGTGGCCCATTCGCTCCAGTCCACCTTTGACAGTACTCCTGAACGTTCTAGCCCTTCCAGCTCAGCTTCCACAGCAGGTCGTATCGCATAAGGTACCGGTCTGGCTTTGAAAAATTTCGGGTTTGCATGTTCTTCAACCTTGATGTTTGCCGTAATTCCTTTCAGTGTTCCCAGTCCCTGTTGGAACTCCTCCTTAGCATCGTCCAATATTCTGGACAGTCGTTTAGGTTTGACATCGTCCTTTTTACCGGAATCTACAGTTAGTGCTTTTAAGGAATGCCAGTCCATATTTATTCTCCTGATCCATTCCCGTCCCAGTAGTGGTGGACCTCCCTCAGGTAACACATACAAGTCCATTCCTTTGCTTTCTTTACCCTTGTGGACCACCTTTACTTTTATCTTTCCGATGGGGTACACTCTTTGCCCCGTGTATGTTTTTAATACAATCTCCGTATCCCTTAGGGGAATGTGTGAGAATAACCTTTTGTAATCTTGCTTATTCATGACCGTCAATGCCGATCCCGTGTCCAATTCCATCTTCACTTGGACTCCTGCTATCTGGAGTGTAACCCAAATAGTTTGGTGGTCTGCTGTGTTACCCACATTATGTATTCTTAGACAACCCAGTTCCTTACTGCTGGAGTCTGAATCCGTCTTCTGTTCATCCGAACTGTTCTCTGTCACCTTGTGTACTTTTTTGTACTTCTTCTGTGGTGACTTTTTGTTGCTGGTCTTCTTTCCTGACCGGCATACTTTTGCTATGTGACCGAGTCTGCCACATTTTCTGCATTCTTGATCTTTGAACCAGCACTGGTTCTGATCGTGCGTTGTCCTTCCGCAACGATAGCACTTTACTGCACCCAATGCCATTTGATTGGTGCTGAGTTCCGATGGCCTTAGCTGCATTTCCGCGGTGCCTCGTGCTGCCGCCTCGTGCGATGCTGCAATGGTGACAGCTTTATCAAGTGTAAGGTCCTTTTCCTCTAGCAGTCGCTTCTGAGTTCCTTCTTTTAATAGTCCACACACGAACTTATCTCTCAGAGCATCTGCTAGTCCTGTACCAAACTGACAGTACTTTGATAGCTTGCGCAGTTCAATTAAGAATTCAGCGTCGCTTTCCTCTTTCAGCTGCGTTCTTCTGTAAAATTTAAATCGTTCCGCTATCAGCAGCGGCGTGGGGTTTAAATGCTCTTGCAGGATAGTAACAATATTCGCGAAAGTCTTATCCGCCGGTTTATCTGGTGTTACAAGGTGCCTTAATAACCCGTACGTCTTCGCACCCATCGAGTTTAATAGGGTTAGTGCTTTCTTTTCAGCCGGTATCTCATTTGCTGTACAATAAACTTCAATACGCTCCACATAAGTGGCCCAATCTTCGACATCGCTATCAAAAGCAGTGATGTTACCGTTTTTAGGCATCCTTGTAAGTTTCTTTAAGTATTTTTTTTTTTTTTTCCCAAAATGGCGGCTTCCCGCGCTTGGCGGCTTTTCCCGCGCTTATCTTCTTCCTGCGCCGACTAAAATGGCGGCTTCCCGCGCTTGGCTTCTTCCCCCGCTGGCTACAATGGCGATTACCGCGCTGTTGCCGTTCTCGCCTCCCAGCGGTCCTTAATTTCCCCCGACGCTGCTGCTTTTACTCCCCGCTGTCCTCGTGGGTATTAGCGCTTCCTTCCTTGCTGCGCGTCTATTCCGATTGCAGCCCGGCCCTTTACACCGGCTGCGGTCGAGTTCTCCGCCCTTTTTCCTCCGGTCTCGCCCCCCTTCTCCACTGACAACGCGGCCGACTTTCTGCCCGTGTCGCTAGATCGGCTTACCCACTGCCGTGGAAGAAGGATGATCACTGCCTGCCGCTGATGGTGGACTTCATGGTCAGCAATTCCAACCCGGGTTCTCGATGCCTCCCGTGCGAATGCGGTGCTCAGCAGGATGATGAGGGCGGATGCCTCTTCTCGACGCCCGTTCTGGGGACGAAGCTGCCTTGGATGCAATTGCCGCTGGGTAAGATCGACTCATCGCCACTGTTGAGTCTGTGTGTTCCAGATATAATTATTTTAAATAACTGGACACAGACAACAGGAAAAACTTAAACAGGTCTTTACTACTTGAAGGTCAGGGCTGAACTGCTTTACAAATTACTACACAGAGCTTATATACCAGTGTGGACACCACCGGTACTACAATATACAGTAGCAAGAGAAAGTAGTCCATCTTCTTAAGGTAGTTCTCTTAAGGTGGTACAGGTTACATACACCACACTCCGCAGTCTGTGTCTTATTATACACAGACGCAACATTGTCGACGAGGCAGGTTCGAACCTACCTGCAACTCTGCATCACCTCCCGGGGATTCATTCCTGGAGATCAGTGGATTGGAGGTCAAGGCCAGAGACTCGGGCGTCGACCACGGGCAACCGCCCAGTCATCCAGCAGAGACTCGATACTTGCGGGGGAGGCTGTCGAGAGACATGCTTGGCTTTCCAGTCGAGGTGGTCCAGCGAAACGGGCTGGCAACAGGTAGTGCGCAGACCCTTCCCGGACAGCGGCGGGCTAGAGCCCGACCGAGCGGCACAGCAAAGGGCCGAGCAGCGTTGACGGGGGAGAGAGAGAGAGGGCAGAGCACACAGGGCGCAGCCGGTGTTCAGGGGCCGAGCAGCATCGGAGAGAGGGAGAGAGAGATGCGCAGAAACCCGCGAGGCGCCGCCATTGCCACGAGGACCGCCGATAGCGGCGTAGGCAGCAGCGCAGGAGAAGCGCACAAAACCTACAGGGCGCCGCCATTGCCACGAGAACCGCCGGGAGCGGCATTGGCAGCAGCGGGGGAGGAAGGAAAGCGCGGGAGACGCCATTTTAAGCCATTGGGAGACGCCATTTTAAACCACACCCAAAATACCGAAGAGTGGCAGTATCACCGCATTTGACAATGAAGTCGAAGATTGGACTACATATGTCGAACGAATAGAGGTGTACTGCAAGGCAAACGAGGTGTCAGATGACAAGAAAGCGTCGGTATTGTTAAATTTAATGGGTGCAAAGACGTATGGTTTATTACGAAATCTAGTAACCCCAACGAAGCCAATGGAAAAGAGTTTTGAAGATATAGTAAAATACTAAAGGAACATTTAAACCCCACACCGCTGCTGATAGCAGAAAGATTCAGGTTTCACAAACGGAACCAGCATAAGGATGAAAGCAATGCTGATTATTTAACAGAACTGCGCAAACTATCGAAACACTGCCAGTTTGGAGCGGGACTGGCAGATACCTTAAGGGACAAGTTTGTGTGTGGACTTCAAAGTGAAGGAACCCAGAAACGGCTTTTATCTGAAAAGGACCTTACGCTGGAAAAGGCTTTCAGCATTGCGGTATCATGTGAAGCAGCAGCACGGGGCGTTGCAGAGATACAACAGAGACCGCAAGAATATGGCACAAACGAAATGTCATATGGAACAGAGAAGTGCTATCGCTGCGGCAGAACAACACACGACCATAATGATTGCTGGTTCAAGGACAAAGTGTGCAGACAGCGTGGAAAAGTAGGACACATAGCACGAGTCTGCAGGTCGGGAAAGAAAACCAGCAATAAGAAACCTACCAAAGGAAAGTAGAAGAAGGTACATAAGATGACGAAGAATAGTTCAGACGAACAAAAGAGTGATAACGACTCCGAAAGCAGGGAACTGAGTTGTCTGAAACTACATAATGTGATCACAACGGAGGATCACCGAACCATTTGGGTCACTCTCAAGTTAGCAGGAGTCCAGGTAAAGATGGAATTGGACACAGGATCAGCCCTAACAGTCATAAACCGACGGGACTATGAGCGGCTATTCTCACACATACCCTTGAGAGACACAAAAATTATTTTGAAGACGTACATGGGGCAAAAAGTCTACCGCAAAGGAAAAATAAGGGTGACCGTTATATATAACGGTAAGGAAACACCAAAACTAGAATTGTATGTATTGCAAGATGGAGGACCACCATACTGGGACGTGAATGGATCCGGAAAATACAACTGGATTGGCATTCCATACAGGCACTGACTGTGGCTGACAAAAAGGATGACGACGGCACACCTGGGCGACTGTCAAAGATCCTAACTGACGCGAAAGAAGTGTTCCAGCAAGGACTTGGAACACTAAATGTCATGACAACGACGATTAAAATTGAAGAAAACGCAAGCCCAAAATTTTTTAAGGCCAGACCGGTACCTTATGCGATCCGCCCAGCCGTCGAAGCAGAGCTGGAGAGTCTGGAATGTTCAGGTGTACTGTCCAAGGTAGACTGGAGCAAGTGGGCTACACCCATCATCCCTGTGATGAAAAAGTCGTTGAGCAGCACGCCTGGGGAACCAAGGAAGGTTTGCATCTCTGGGGACTTTAAGGTAACAGTGAACCCGGTCCTTCGCACCATACAATATCCACTTCCGCGGATTGAAGATATTTTCGCCTCGCTATCTGGAGGGAAACGCTTCACTAAGATTGACCTGGCCCAGGCGTACCTGCAAATGGAGGTAGAAGAAGCATCAAAAAAATACCTCACAATCAACACCCATAAAGGTCTCTACCAATACAACCGGCTGGTATTCGGGGTAGCATCAGCTCCGGCTATTTGGCAGAGGGCAATGGAACAAGTCCTGCAAGGGATCCCAGGGACCCAGTGTTATTTGGATGACATCCTGGTCACGGGCGAAAATGACAGTGATCACCTTGCCAACCTGGAGCAGGTGCTCACTAGATTGCAGGAATATGGGCTCCGAGCTAACCGCCCCAAATGCAAGATTTTTAGAAAACAGATCTCGTATTGTGGCCACGTTATCGATAAAGAGGGGTTACATAAGTCCCCAGAGAAGATTGAGGCAGTAGTCAAGGCTCCAGCACCGGAAAATGTGTCACAACTGAGGTCGTTCCTCGGGCTGATAAACTACTACCATAAGTTCTTGCCAAATTTGTCTACAATACTACACCCACTGAACACCCTACTGCAAACTGGGGTGCCATGGAAGTGGAGTGATGAATGTAGACGAGCTTTCCAGAAGAGCAAAACACGAATCACATCGAAAGAGGTATTGGCCCATTACAACCCAGCATTACCAATTCGGTTGGCATGTGATGCGTCACCCTACGGCATTGGAGCGGTGCTGTTGCACAAATTCTCGGACGGCTCAGAGAGGCCAATAGCCTTTGCATCATGATCACTAACCTCAGCCGAGCGTAACTACGCCCAGATTGACAGGGAGGCCCACAGCCTAGTGTGGGGAGTGAAAAAGTTCAATCACTATCTGCACGGGCAGAAATTCACCTTGCTGACTGATCACCAGCCTCTTGTCTCAATTTTTAATCCGAAGAAGGGCGTTCCGGTGATGACTGCGCAACGACTACAAAGATGGTCACTTTTTCTAGGGGCGCACCATTATGAGATTGAATATAAGGGCACGAAACAGCATGGAAATGCTGATGGGCTATCACGCCTGCCACTGCCTACTGCGGAGGAAGCACCAGCAGTGGATCCTGTCGAAATATTCCATTCGACTATTGTTGAATACCTACCGGTAACTAACGCTTGTATCGAAAAGGAAACCCGAAATGACCCAACACTGTCTCGGGTATATGATTTGACGGTGAAGGGATGGCCAGCACATGGCGACTCACTGTTGCCAGCATTCTCGACAAGGAGAGAACAGCTATCAGTGTGCCGGGGGACCTTGATGTGTGGATCCCGAGTGGTAATTCCACCCAAGTTAAGGAATAGAGTGCTCAATGAGCTTCATGAGGGTCATCTGGGAGGGGTAAAAAAGAAAAGCCCAGCCAGGGCTTATGTGTGGTGGCCGGGAATCGATAAACAAATCGAGGACCTGACCAAGAGCTGCTCAGGATGCCAGAAAGTCCAAAATGCACCACCACAGGCCCCTCTACACCCATGGGAGTGGCCCTCATCTCCATGGCAACGGGTGCATATTGATTTTGCTGGTCCATTCATGGACTCAATGTTTTTAATAGCCGTGGATGCGCACTCGAAATGGCCTGAGGTCATCAAAATGTCCTCCACCACCACGGAGAAAACTATTGCAGTCCTACGGACCATTTTTGCCAGGAATGTCTTGCCAGAACAGATTTGCTCCGACAACGGACCACAGTTTGTGTCCGAAGAGTTCCAGAGGTTCTTGAAAAAGAATGGGGTAAGGCATTACACATCCGCCCCGTATCATCCAGCCTCAAATGGATTGGCTGAGAAGTTCGTACAAACCTTTAAGAAGGCAATAAAGGCTATGTACAATGACAACATTCCGCTGCAGCACAAGGTGGACAATTTCCTGTTCGCCTACCGGAATGCGACACATGCAGTCACCAACCTGGCCCCAGCCATGATGTTCTTTAACCGAAGGTTAAGATCTCGCCTGGATTTGCTCAGACTAAACGTACGAAGAGATGTTGAGAGTAAGCAATTCCAGCACATCCATGAGAAGCCAACAAGGAGCTTCAATGTAGGGCAACCAGTCTTGGCCCGCGACTACCGAACAGAAAAATGGCAGCCAGGAACGATATGCACACGGCAGGGCCCACTAATGTACACAGTGGACGTTGGCGAGAGCATCGTGAGACGCCATGCTGACCAGATCCCAGAGTCACAGGAACAAGTCAACCCCATGCCTCGCCCATGCGTACCTGGTGATGAACCCAATGTACAGGTTGCATCTACCCCAGAAACAGTAGCATCGGAAGCTGATGAACCAACCGATGACAGGGGGCCAGAATTGCCTCCGCACCAAGAGCAAGACACTCGGGAAAGGCGCTATCCAGAAAGGATCAGGAAGCCTCCCCAAAGACTGAATTTATAAATAGACTATTTTCAGCTAATGTTGCATGTTAAAAGTGTTAATTGTAATTAGTTTGATATTTAATTGTTAAATGAGTGTTATGGTACTGTTAATCTAAAAGGGGAGGAATTGTAATGTATATACCTTTAAGGGGGGAACTATGTTTTAAAAGCTCATGTATACTGCAGTACCGGCAGTGACCACACCTGCATATAGCACTGAGTAGTAATCTGTACAGATCAGTTGCAGTGTGAGCCACGTTGAGTAAACACCTGTTGTACCGTTCTCCGCAGTCTGTGTCTTATTATACACGGATGCAACATTCTCCTAATGTAGAGAGCCTCTGTGACCTCCCGGATGCAGCGATGGATGGCGAACTGCGAGATATTAGCTATATCTCCTGTTGCAGACTGGAAGGAACCACTGGCAGAGAAATTGAGGGCGACAGTGACCTTGACTGCCACTGAGAGATCCGTGGTCGACCTGATCTGAGGCTCGAGATCTGGTTGTAGGAGGTGGCAGTGTTCTGTGACCACCTCCTTGCTGAAGCAGAGCCTTCTAATGCACTGCTCCTCACTTAATTGGAGGTAGGAGAAGTGCTCTCGGAATACCCTCAGAGCATAATGCCTCCTATTGAGAGCCCTGATGTCCTCCTCCTCCCTGTGGCCACATCTTGCAATCTTTCTTGCTGCCTCCGCTCCCTCCACAGTAGATCCTGGAGGGCGAGGTCGACTGCCAGTACAGCCCCCATTAACTTTGAAATTTTGTCAGAATGAATGTAACAAATTTTTAGTAGCCACAACACTCCTGATATTAAAGAATCTTTAAATGACCGAATTAAACACTTGCACAATCGCAAACTGAGAAGGTAGCACTGAAACAGCACTAACCTGACAGCTGCGACTGATCTCTTTAAATAGCGCCCTAGAGATGCCATCCACCTGCTTCACGCCTCCTCTTCCTGTCGTTGCTGAGGCAAGGCCTGAAGTTAGGGGGCGATAATCAATTTGGCAGACCGGGCTCTCAGTGAGCGTTGCACGCTCACTGACATTACAATCAGCCTGGCGCTAAAGCCCCAGGCGCTAACTGTTAGTGGCGGCGCTAAGGGGCGACTGGATTTGGCGTGCAGCGCTGGATTTGCCTTGCCCCAGCGCTGCTTCATTAGCGCCCCATTAGCACCTCTGCCAAGCGCTAATGGGAGGTGCTAAGCACCTTACTTTCTCTCCCATTATACTGTAGTTTTCATTTCACCCATTTCCATTCCTAAACATTGTCCACTTGTCCAACATGGGAAGAAAGAAAATCATTTCAGTGATGGAAAGAAGATTATGATCTTCGAAATACTGGTTCTGGGCTGTTTAAAATCTGAGAAGTTTAAGGAACAGCATTGAATTAGCACAGAGTTTTTAGGCAGGTATAATTTTGTATAAACTGTTCTGCAGCGCTGTACACCCTCCAGCAGACCACTTGCTACTTGTGTGAACTGTCTGGTGTGATTTTTTACAGTTTTAATTAAGCCTAAGACAAAACAAAGACACAATAATAAATTGACAGCAACATGCATTATTGATGATACAATGAAGGCTTCATTGCTTTTGTGTATAAATATAGTAAAGTACCCTGCTCAATGTTTTACAATGGCAACATCTTTCCTTTAAAATAAAGCAACAAGCACAACCATCACAAAGTCTTGATTTTACAGCACGTCATATTTTAAATATGTCTGTAGCACAAAATATCTATATGCTACTGATTGACTTAAATAACTGTATAATTTGCATAAATATAGGCAGGTGACTAGCAGCAGCCATTTTGCTTCCTTAGCCATTCTTCTGTATACTTCCACAGGCCTCCCTTTTCTCAACCCTGCATTGCCGTTTGCTCCATTTCTGAAACTATTATTCTTCTCACCTTCACCATAACACTAATTTACACCCCTCAATGTTGCACTTCTGATCTCCCAACATGCATGATTTCCCTCCTCCCTGTTTTTCAAGACATTCCTATATGCAACCACACATGCAACCTTTGACCACTCTGTGCATACGTACCCTCACTGCCTCTGATCCGCACCAATTAAAGATCTTTTAACAGACAGAGCATCATTTTTTATTATAATCCTGTGTGCAAGTCAGAGAAGTGATTTTTTAAAATCACATCATGTGCAAGGCATAGTGATGTGTTTCAACATGTTTTACATTATTGTGTTCTGTGTTTACAAACTGTGTTTGCTCTTGACAGATCGCACGCCTGCCCTGGAGAAGGGCTCTGCGGAACCTCCGCCTGCTGAAATCCCTTAAAAATCTTACGCCTGGTACCAGCATAAGAGTTAAAAAAGTAAAAAAAATGTTTTTTTCACTCATTTATAATTTTAAAATACTTTTAAAAAAGGTAAGCTTATTTTAGCCCCGTATAAAACTTTAATTTTTTTTCAAAATATTAAATTTTTGTTTAAAATATTTAATTTCATGTCATTTTAACTAATTTTAAAAACATGATTAATAAAAAATGATTTAATGTTTTGATGTGTTTTTTCAGTGATCCCCATTGAGTGCAGCTGAGAAGCAGAGGCTTTACAGACAGCGCAGGGATGCAGACCCTACACGTAGAACAGAGTACTTAGAAAAAAGGCGTCAGGGTTATGCCAATGATATAGCAACAAAAAAAAGAAAGAAAATAAATGATCTCAGTGAAAGGGCAAAGAGAGGTCAGCGCAAGGCATGGCGAGTCAACCAGGCAAGACACAGGCAAGATATGAGAGCAGGAGAGACAGTCTTGACCCCCCATCATCTCCAGAGAGTTCACCCAGCATCTCAAGGTAGAACTGAAGACATTGGTGTTAGTCATTTCATAGGAAGGGAAATGAGAAATTGATTATAGAAATTGATTAAATTAGATATTTGAATGATTTTAATATAATTGAAGACATGATTGGATTACTATTCTGACATATTACACCAATATATTTGACAGACAACTACGACAAGGGAGGAGAGCGCGCAGGAGAGATGCACAAAGGAGCCAGAGGAAAATTCAGAAGTTGGAAGATAAGCTTGAGGAAAGCAAACGACAATGCAACATGTACAAGAAACGTTATTTCCATTTGTGGGGTAGAGTTGCAAATTCCGAAAGCCCAGGAACGAAGACAAAAGAGATCCTCCAAGGTTACACAGTCCACTCTCCAGTCAAGAAAGCTCTGAAATTCCACTTTGCTCTTGTGGGAGATTTAGAGGAAAAGTACAATGCAGCCAAAGAAACAAAATCCAAACAGGTTTTTGCAAACATACTGACGGGAAAGCTGATCAGAAAATACAAATTCCAGCTGCTGTGCCAGAAGAGCATTGGTTTCTCATACAAAGCTTGGAGAAAACCAAAGATCAGCTCTCGAGAAACCACCACAAACAAGAGGAAGACTGTGAGACAGTTCTACCTAAGAGATGATGTCAGCAGACTGACCACAGGAAAGAAAAACACAATCACTCTCCAGAAGGTGAAGAAACAGAGGAGGTTACTCTGTGACTCCCTGCTCAACCTTGTAGGGGGTTTCTCTTGCTCTTTCTGGTCTCCTGCCAGGCTTCGTGCAATAATTACCCTTGAGTGGTTCGACCCACTCCCCCTACGGTTCTAGACCTTGGACTTAGGTGCAGAGAACAGTAGTGCAGAGAAAGAACTCAATAGACCAGGTTGAATAGCACGAAATGGATGCTTTTATTTTTAAACAGTTTGAAGCATTACAAAATACATGTCATAGGCACAGATTAAAGTTACTACAATCATGCACAAATTTATGAACTTGACTCTATGGAAATGGGGAACACACGGCACATCGTAAAAGGGGAAACACATTACGATTTCCCTTAACTCCCTCCCCTATACCTAAACTAAGTTTCGACCTGGGGAACTTGGGATCATGCTCACCACTCTCAAAATCGCGAGAAAGGGGGTTCGCAGCCTTTTTGGCACCGCTTTCCGTCGTCACGTGGATTTGGAAACTTCTGGCGCAGTCGATATTCTCTCCTCCCTCGAGGCGGTGGGGTAGACCCAGCCTCGATGAGCGCTCGTTAAGGTTGAGATCCACAATCGTGGGTTTTTGTTCATGGAGCAGACCTAGATGCAGGTTATGCACATGGGAGAATCTTGTGGCATCGATCGCCGGTTCTCCAGAGGGTTTCTTCTCCGTCGGCCTGGGTCGTCGATGATCTCCCGACCCCAGTACCCGGGCCACCCTTGTCGTCTTCTCTTCGTGGCCGAGCCTTGTTTGGCTGAACACCGGCCACGTTGTCCTTTTTTTCCGAAACCGTCCGTCTTTAAAAAGACGAAAACGTTTTCATCGATCTTCCGAAGTGGAAGAGGCGCCGATCCGGGCACCGTCCGCCCTTCGTTCGTTCCTCGTAGAAGAAAGTTCTTGAAGAAACGGAAGCCTGAAGTCGCCCAACAAAAAGCCGTGGCAGTGAAGAAGAAGTTGTTCAAGTAACCCGAAGTCCGAAGTAACTTAGATGGACTTTCAATCCATAGTTATACTCTTTTGGGACAGTCTTATCTCCCGCCAAATCATAGTCCCGTCTTTGTATTAATTTTGGCGGGCAGAAATTTCTGCAGGGGCGCTTTGTCTTGTAACGGAGCCGGTGATAACTTAAACTGGCCTTCCTGGCCGATAATGTCTTTCAATGTCTTTTGCATTGTCACCGTGGCTCGGTTCGCATATTGATCGGTCCGGACATTTTCCTTGATGGCTGCTAAACGGTTTTTCCTTTGTACGATAAATGGGTATAAGTGTTTTTACATTGTCCGCCCATATCTTGATGGGCCCCATCCTGTACTTATAATCCATTGAATATGTATGCTGTTGCTCTGAGTTTCGGTTCCCAGAGATTGGCTTTCGTGGGCTCACTGTCTTCAATCCACAAGCCTGTCTGGCTTGCAGTAACAGAAATAAAATGGTTCATAAACTGATCACGGGGCCTGGCGGCCATTTTGTATGCCCTTTTATCAAAGGTTTTTCTGTGCAAGCTTACTTTGGTCAATAAACAGTCTTATTTTATCCAGTTTTCTTGCGTGATTTTTGCTGAAAATTGCGAATCTTATAGGCCCCCCTGTGATACTGATAGCTTGCTTAAAGTATCAATAATCCTTGATGAGCAAATTTTCCCTTATTCCCCACATCCAAACATTCCTGGCACTTAACTATCTATGCCCCTCACGACACATGCAGTTCCCATTTCCGGAGAAAATGAAAATTACCTCATGCACATTTGGAATCATAGACAGCAAATCTTAAACTATAACACCTTCACCTGTCAGATGGGCAGGGGTTGATACCCTTTTGCGCCATCTGCATGCATCTTTTATTAATCCAAAAAAACTTAAGAACAACTAATAACATAACAATACTTATTTCCTTATAACCCAAAACAATCAAAAAAATTTTTTTTAAATGGAGGGACGCTTAATCTTATACTAGCAGCTTAGAGTGGGGTATCTGCTTCCCCCATTCGCACATAGCGCTCTCTCCATTCTCCTGTGTTCTCGTGCCTCTGGAGGCGTTTGCCTCTTTTGCAATGCACGAAGAGCAAAAATATCACAATCAAAACCTGACATACTACTAGGATATGGGATGCTATTCTAATCCAGGCGGGGACCTCTATGTTGGTGAACAAGTCCCACCATGGTGGGATGGTTATGTCCAATATGTCTTTTCCTATCTCTAAAGTCTTCTGCTCCAGTGTGTAGAAATGTTTCTGCAAAATTATAACGGCTTTTAAAATCTTGGTGAGGTGTTCGGGAAGAGGGGGAATGACATAACCAAAATGCGCGACAAATCGTTGTAAGTCTGTGAAATTCTCTTTGATAGTGATGTGTACGGTGGAGGGCGCAGGAATGGGAACAATTCGTTGTTGTGCCACTTGAACCTCGGCCCTGGGTTTGAAACAGAAACTGCTATCACCGACCGAACACCACTCGTGTTGTCCATATCGGTACTGAGGCGCTGCAGTGGTGACGCAGTATGTCCCACCCCCGATATATGCTACCTGTGGGGGCACATGGTCCTCTGCCATTGCCTCCATGGTGCAATTCACCGGCTTCGCGCTAGCGGTTCTGAACCCGCACTGTGGTTTCAAAAAGGCATTCAAGTGCTGGGGACACAGGATGATGTGTGCTCCCCGGCTCCGACATCCCGAGAGGTCGGTGCCTGTCATCGTACGCTCCCATCTGATGACGTAAGGCGGGACCACTGCGTAACGAATGTGTGCGCCCCCCTGAATGACTCCAATGTTCTCTACTCTGTATACCGGGGCGGGCTTTGCTGCGGGACCCAACACCGGCATTCTTACTACTATTCCCATAATAGTGTGATTCAAATGTCCGCAGTCCACTGGAACAGGGTATGCTTCTGCGGCTAGTCTGAGCTGGCACGGGCTTAATGCATTCTCAAAAGGGTGGAGCGCTTGCAAGTGCTTGTTGCTGATCCAGGACGGGACCAAACCCTGTTTTAAATCCTCAAGATTACTGCGGCCCTCGCCCAATAACCACGCCCCGTACAGCACACAGGCCTCGTTTTGCGCAGCTTGATCGGACGCATTCCGATCCTCCTTAATGAGTGCATTTACCGTTCTCGCGTGTTTCTCCAGCTCAGCAATTATGTCCTTAAAGTGTAGTGTCATGGCCTGGTCCTCATGCAACTCAGAACCCACTACCTTGTTTTCGTCTGTCAATATGTTCCTTAACTGGGCTTTTAAACCGTTGATCTGTGTCTGCAGCTCCACGTTATCTAGAGCGTTGACAACAGATGTCCCGGTATTAAAAGCAGTGAATATGTCATTTACAGTACCCCTTCTTTGCCTCCCGACTCGATCCAAAACTTCTGGCGGTGTGGTGTATAATTTGTCTCTGTCGATGTCGGCAAAGTCAAATTCGTAAAATTGTCTAAACATACTGGTTAACAGGACCTGGTATAATTGTTCCGTTTCTTTGGGACACCACTCCGGCAATCTTACCTCAGTGAGATTTAAAATCACTGAGGCCACCGCGTAGTGTACCCCTTGGTACAGCACCTGACCGGTGGGTACCAATACTAAACCGTTCCCGGGTCCCTTGGTGGTGGTTGGGCACCCTCCTTTCTGGGCTAGTGCTACCGGAAGCGTGGGCAGGGGCTTGCGTGGGCGGGTGATGAGTTCAGTGGCGTTCACCGGAATAGGGGAGTATGGGGCTCCGCACGCTCGAGTGCTAACATCCCATCTCATCCCCTTCCCTTCATCCTGCCACTGCCTCTGGAAGAAGATGGACACGCCCTTGGGGCAGACGTGTCTCGAACCCCACATACAGACATATATTCCCTCATCCGGTTCCCACCATTTGTCCCAACACACACGTAATTGTCCGTGAGTTCCCGTAATAGTCCGATGGGTATTATTACCCAGCCGCTCCCACTCGACCGTAGAGTTTCTCATGTCCTTTCCCAGCTTTCGTAGCCACCACCATCGCCTTGGTGGTACGTTCCCATTGCACACCAGACAAATCCTCTTTCCCACGGTGACGCTGACTCTGGGCGCTAGGATCCTCACTCGAGGGCACGTTAATGAAGTCTCTTGGTAGGCAAAACCGAAATTGCTGGAATATTCCGTAGAATTCATTCCCAGCCAACCTGGCCATCTCCCTTGGTGGAAGTAGGTGGCGGTTTCCTCTACCTCTCGCTCCCCCATCCCATCCGTTGCGATGACGTCCTTGGTGCGGCCTCGGTAGGCCCACCCGCACCCGATCGCCATGAACGCGACGACAATCCTTTCCATCGTATCCCAGGTTTCTGTAACCAACAAAATGATGTAGCCGGGCTCCCGATAGGTGCTGGCCTAAATTAATTGGACGCGCGGGTTCCTGGACCCCGCTCCCTAACAAACCTCAAAATTGTACTCTTAACACCATATACTTTACATTCCTTAAACTATGACCATAATTACCTATCTTAACTTATGTACAGCGCCGCCCTCCGTGGGGCGGCTTTCCGAATCCCTGTGAGGTCTGTCGTGTGCCACACCCTGCGGTGGGGCTGCATTGATCTTTGGCCTTGATCCCCCGCAGCCTGTCGCTGCTGAACGGGGATCATGTCTTCCTGGGGCTGCATTAAACCGTGGTTGGGGAGGATGGGGAGAATCTGGCCAAAATTTTCTGGGCTGGGGCGCTCGAGCCGACCTACGAGGGGCTGCTTTGGGTTGGGCTCCCGGGGCCGATGGACCTGGGGTCGTGACTGTTACCGTTACAGCCTGTGGTTCCTCCACAGCTGCCGGCTCCAGCTCCCCTCCCTCAGGCTCCGCCCCCCCGGGGTCGGGATCTGTGGCTTCCGACTCCACCTCACCTGTCCCTACAGGTAACGAGTCTCCACCCCCACTCCCTACCTCCCCCAAGCTTGAGTCGAGGGCGGGACTGCCGTCCTCTGACTCTTCCTCCTTCGTGATTGGGTCTAAAGCGAGGTTGAGCTGTTCGGGCTCTCCCCTGCCTAAATCCCATTCAAAAGATGAGACCTCCCACTCCAATGGGATGGCCTCTCCCTTCACGCAGGCTACTGCTCCAGCCTGTGTGGTCTGTGACTCTGTTACAGGCTGAGGATCTTTGTTCTCAGACCTGGTCCCCTTTGGTGGCCCTTGTGTACCCGGTTTAAACAGTTTACACTGGTTGATGTGAAACCATTTGGTACGTCGGGGCGTCTTCACTGCATAAACCATGGGGCTGGCTTTGTCTACAATGCTGTATGGCCCCATGTACAGTGGTTCAAAACTCCCTACCCTGGCGTAGTTTCGGACCATGACCTGGTCCCCGACTACCCACTCTTGTTGTTTCCGAGGTTCCAACAACAGTTTATTTCCCTGGTGCTGTCTTCCCATGTTCCCAGCCGCCTGCCCATAAATCTGTCTCAGGCGCTCCAAGAGGGTTTGGGCGAATTTGTCCCGTTTCACCTCTCGGAGCTGGCCCTCAGTGAGCACCGGGGCTAGCACATGGGTGGGTGTTCGCATGATCCTTCCAGTCATTAACTCGTGCGGGGAATACCCCGTGCTTTTGGACTGGCTGGCTCGGATCCCCATGAGGACTAAAGGCAGGACCTCCGCCCATTTCTGGGGCGAGCCCATTGTCTCTTTCCTCAGCTTTTCCTTGAGGGTCCGATTCATACGCTCAACAATCCCGGATGACTGGGGATTGTATGCTACGTGCCACTTTCCCTCAATGCCCAAGAGCCTGAGGGCGTTCTGCATTACTTGACCGGTGAACTGACTCCCTTGGTCGGACTCTACAAAACGGGGGAGTCCCCACCGTGAGAACACTTCCCGAATCAAGATCTTAGCAGTACCCAGTGCCGTAGCTGTTCTGCACGGGAAGGCTTCTACCCATTTGGTGAACACATCCACCAGGACAAGGCAGTACTTATAGCCTCCCTGGGCGGCGGGCAGGGGCCCTATGTAGTCGACCTGAATCGACTGCCATGGTCCCTCTACCCTCCTGATGTGCCCCATGGGCACCTTCCTTTTGTGGGGGTCTGGGTTGTTAGCAGCACACACAAGACAGCTTGCGCAGAACTCGCGGACATCGTCCCGAAGTCCCGGCCACCATCCCGCCTGCTCCACCCGTTGCCAGGTGACCTCAGGTCCGGGGTGTCCCGCTCCTGGACCCTCGTGGGCCAATTGCAGGAATTCCCTTCGGTGCTGCTGCGGCACAACCCACTGCTCCTTTCGGAACAGCATACCTTCTTTGACTGTGAGGGCTGCCGTACTGTACGGACCTTCTACCTGTTTGCCCTCTGTGATGGCTTTTAGGACTGCTTTTAGGGCGGGATCCAGGGTTTGGACGGTCTTTAGGTCTGGGGGCGGTGTCACCCCTGTGTTCCCGGGAATTCCCTCCCTGCCTTGGATCGCCGCCACGGGTCCGGGTTCGTATGGGTCCCAGAGAATGCCGTTGCGGGCACCCTCCCTGGCTAGCGCTTCCGCCTGCTGGTTGCCCTGACTGCGGGGTTCTGTAATGGAGTGAGCCTTCACCTTATGGATGAACACCTCTCCTTTCTCCCCCACAGCTGCTAGGATCTTCTCCAGCAAGGGCTTAACTGTTAAAGGCCGCCCGTCCGCGGAGGTGTACCCGCGTCGGGACCAGATGGCGAGGTACTCTGTACACGAATTGCACGTGAACATGCTGTCTGAGGAAATCGTGTATGGGGTTGGGAAAATCTCGGGGTGGGTAACCACGTACGCCACCGCGGACAGTTCAGCCTGCTGCGCGCTCATAGTGCTGGGGAGCTTAATTGCCAGGGCAATGTTTGCCGCAGGGTCATAAACTCCACACCCTGTGAGTCGCTTGCCGTCAGCTACAGTGCTAGAACCGTCTACGTAGATCTCGCGGCCCGTGGGATGTATCCCGGCCCGTAAACCTATGTTAACTTCCCATACCCCTTCTACGGAACATTGATGGGCTGTCCCGGGATATGCCATATTGGCTGCGAGCCTTGGCGCGCAGAGGCCTTTAACCTTGAGATCCATCTGGGAAAGGAGGAGGGTCCAGCGCGCAATCCGAGCGCTGCTTATGGTCCCATCCTTAATCCTCCCGTCCAGAAGCATCTTCGTGGGGGTGTGATGGGTGAGGAGCGTAATGGGAGAGGTCCCTGTGAAGATCACTGATCTGTTCACAGCCCAATGCGTGGCCAGGAGATGCCGTTCGCAATTGGAGAAACTCCTCTCCACATCCGTGAGCACCCTGGAGGAATAAACTACTGGTCTTAGCTTGCCGTGCCGCTCTTGGAGCAGCACTGCGCTCAGGCTGTCCCCACTAGCGGCTACCTCCAGAAAGAACTCCTCTCCCCCATCTATGGCCCCTAGGGCTGGCGTGGTCTGCAGATCTCTTTTCAACTTCTCGAATGCTGCCTGGCACCCCTCGTCCCAAGACCACTCGACTCCCTTGTGTAAGAGTCGAAGTAGCGGGGCCGCTGTGGCAGCATAGTCCTCGATGAAATCTCTGCAGTACCCGGTCAATCCCAAAAAGGACCTTACACCCGTTACTGTGTTGGGAATCGGCAGATCTTGTATAGATTCCCGTCTGGCCTTATCTATGGCTCTTTCCCCAGCGCGGATGGCCAGACCCAGGAATTTAACTTCCTGCTGGCCGATCTGGGCTTTCTTTGGGTTTACTTTGAAACCCTTCCTTTCTAACAGTTCCAACAATTCGGCTAACAGTGGGCCGTGCTGCTCCCTTGTATCTGTGAACAGGAGTAAGTCGTCCACATACTGCACTATCTGGTTGGGCTGGCTGAACTCTTTCAAACTCCCCGCCATGCACTGATGGAAAATGCTGGGGCTGTTGTGAAAACCCTGTGGTAAGCAGTTCCAGGTGTACTGTTGCCCTTTGAAAGTAAAGGCAAACTTGTACTGGTCCTCCCGCCGCAGCGGAATGGACCAAAAACCGTTCGAGATGTCCAGCACCGTGAATGTGGTCGCCGATGCTGGAATACTCCCTATTAAGTCTGCAACTGCTGCTACCGTGGGCGCGCAGGCTGGGATATTACTATTGAGGACTCTATAGTCCACCGTGGCTCTCCACGAATTGTCCGGTTTCTTTACCGGCCATAATGGGGAGTTCACGTGGGTGGCTATCGTCCTCAACACGCCCTGCTGTACCAATGAAGATATTGCTGTCTCCATGTCGGGTTCTGCCTCCTTGGGGAAATTATACTGCTTTTGGGGTCGGATCATGGGGTCCCCGTCTACGCTGACTTCGAACCCAGTGACTCTCCCGCAGTCGTGCTTGTGGGTGGCGAACGCGGTCAGATTTTCTGACACACGCGCCTGCAAGTCCGTTGGGACGTTTGTTATCATGAGCTCGAGATCGTAATCTCCTGATGGCTTCATAGTGCACAGGGCCCCCTTTTCTTCCTTCCCCGGGATTACGACTACCTTACCTAAACCGCCCTCGGCTCCCCAGAGACAGTGATTTCTCAGGTCCACGAGGATCCCGTGTTCCACCAAGAAATCAGCCCCGAGGATGCCTTTCCCCCCCCCCTCTTTCCACTTCAATAGGATGCACGTCCATGTGGTGTGGAGCGCTCCCAACTGAATGGAGAGCGGGAGGGAGTGCGCGCCAGCCTGTGCTCTACCTGTGAAACCCGCTACTAAATATGGAGCCTGGGCGGACAGAGGTGAGGCAAAAGGTTTGTCCGTGTGGATCACGGTACACGAAGCTCCCGTATCCAACAGGTAACTACCCCTTTGTTTCTCCACCTCCATCTCCACCACAGGTCTTCTCCAAGCGTCATAGCGGAGCGGACACAAGTAGATGGGCTGCGCGGGCGTCAGTCATTTAGGTGTTTCGGCTGGGGTCTCGGGTGCGATAGGGCTGTTAGCAACCGCTACCTTCCCCTGCCAGGTCATCAGAGACCGCATAGTCTCCAAGACTGACTCGATCGCAGCGGGGTCCACAACCGCACCACCCCCTTTATTCGGGGCAGAGGCTACGGTTGGGTTCTGGACTGGTGTTGGGGCAGCGGCCTGCACTTGTGGTTGTGTTGGTGTTGGGTAAACTCTCGGGCCGTTGGCGACTCGGGCTTGGGCTTGATCTTGGGCTGCGGCGAACGCTCTCTCCCTCTTATCCTTCCAAGGATTCCTACAGTCCTTGCGCCAATGACCCTCCTTCCCACACCCGTAACAACTGCTATTTGCTTGGGGATGGCGATTTCCCTCCTGACGCCATTCCTTTTTAGCAGAGGCTGCGGGTCTCACCTCATGCACCTTTCCTTTCACAACAGGCGTTTTCTTGCCCTTGTTGTTTTTATAACTGATCGTGAGCTGATCTAGTACTACTTCCTCCGTGGAGCGGGCGTTAGTGGGGTCAAACCATGCTTTGGCCTGTTCCTTCACTCCTGGCAGGCAACCTGCTACCAGGCACCGAAGCCAGTGAGCCCTTTGTTCGCCATCCAGCCCGGCCCGGGCCGGCCCGCCCGGGCAGCTGCGCCGATACACTGGCCACAACCTGTCGGCGAAAACCCGTGGGGGTTCTCCCTCTAGCTGCACTGTCTTTTCTAAACGGAGGAACGGAGTTCCGTCCCCCTCTCCCATGATCTCCAGAATCTCATCCCGTAGCAACTCATAGTCCCTGTGCCCTCTCTTGCTCTCGTCAGGGAGACACTGGAGGAGCGAACTGTCCAGGGAGAACAGCAGCATTTTAGACTGTTCAACCCCGTCGCAGTCATTGACTGCTGCGGTCTGCTCCACGTCCCTGAAATGCACGGAGGGATCTCCTGACTCGGAGAGTTTTGGGATGTGACTTATCATCTCTCTTAGCTGTCGTGCGCTATGAGGCATTATGATCTGACTCTCAAGGGGTCCGTCATCGCCATTTTTTTCATTTGGACCGATCCTCCGGTGTCTCGTTGGACACATTGGTGCCGACCCCGACTCTACTGTCTGGGGTTGCTCTACCTCAGGGCTCTCTTCCTCTACCGTCTCCGTCTCCTGTCCCGGAGTCCAAGACTCCTCATAGGCAGGAGGCGCAGAAGATTCGGGGGTTGGTACCCCAACTGCCTCTTGTGGAATCGGTCTTTTGGATTCCTTGGCTAGCAACAGCTGACTCGCTGGTGGATTTATGAGACACACCAACCCGTTTGCCTTCGCTAGGGCCTTTCTCAGGTCCTCTAGCTCCCGGCGGCAAGTGCTGTGGTCGGTGTTCTCAGATCTATCCTCCATGGCCATCTTATATGCTGCCCTGGCTCCCAGGAGCTTTTCCTCTTGGGCATCTACTTGTTTGGCTAGACGGGAACACCTCTCTCTCATTCTACCTTCACTGGCCTTGGCCTCAACGACCTGACATTTTAAATATTCTACCCGGGTTTCGTGGCAGTGAATTACAGAGCGGCGTTCCTGGTTCAGCGCGTCAAGCGATTCAATCAGTTTTTGACCTCCCGCAACCTTTTCCTCTACGCCTTTGAGCAAGCCGTTGATCTGGACTGTCTGTGCTGCAACTACCTGGTCCAAAAGCTGGACTTGCTTCTTGTAGCACATCAGCCAGACCGCCTTTTCTACAGATTTCTTATGCTCTCTACCCGCTGTCCACTTGATGGCTGCGTCTAGCGGGCGCCTATCCCTTAGTAGATCAGATATCCATTGTTTTGTGAGGTTGACTTTTCCGAAAACATAATCTGCTATTCTTTCATCCATCACATTTCGTTTATTCAGATCTTGATCTAACACACTACTTTCCTGCTGCCAAGGTCCTGCCGCGGTCGCCATTTCTGTAGGGGGTTTCTCTTGCTCTTTCTGGTCTCCTGCCAGGCTTCGTGCAATAATTACCCTTGAGTGGTTCGACCCACTCCCCCTACGGTTCTAGACCTTGGACTTAGGTGCAGAGAACAGTAGTGCAGAGAAAGAACTCAATAGACCAGGTTGAATAGCACGAAATGGATGCTTTTATTTTTAAACAGTTTGAAGCATTACAAAATACATGTCATAGGCACAGATTAAAGTTACTACAATCATGCACAAATTTATGAACTTGACTCTATGGAAATGGGGAACACACGGCACATCGTAAAAGGGGAAACACATTACGATTTCCCTTAACTCCCTCCCCTATACCTAAACTAAGTTTCGACCTGGGGAACTTGGGATCATGCTCACCACTCTCGAAATCGCGAGAAAGGGGGTTCGCAGCCTTTTTGGCACCGCTTTCCGTCGTCACGTGGATTTGGAAACTTCTGGCACAGTCGATATTCTCTCCTCCCTCGAGGCGGTGGGGTAGACCCAGCCTCGATGAGCGCTCGTTAAGGTTGAGATCCACAATCGTGGGTTTTTGTTCATGGAGCAGACCTAGATGCAGGTTATGCACATGGGAGAATCTTGTGGCATCGATCGCCGGTTCACCAGAGGGTTTCTTCTCCGTCGGCCTGGGTCGTCGATGATCTCCCGACCCCAGTACCCGGGCCACCCTTGTCGTCTTCTCTTCGTGGCCGAGCCTTGTTTGGCTGAACACCGGCCACGTTGTCCTTTTTTTCCGAAACCGTCCGTCTTTAAAAAGACGAAAACGTTTTCATCGATCTGCCGAAGTGGAAGAGGCGCCGATCCGGGCACCGTCCGCCCTTCGTTCGTTCCTCGTAGAAGAAAGTTCTTGAAGAAACGGAAGCCTGAAGTCGCCCAACAAAAAGCCGTGGCAGTGAAGAAGAAGTTGTTCAAGTAACCCGAAGTCCGAAGTAACTTAGATGGACTTTCAATCCATAGTTATACTCTTTTGGGACAGTCTTATCTCCCGCCAAATCATAGTCCCGTCTTTGTATTAATTTTGGCGGGCAGAAATTTCTGCAGGGGCGCTTTGTCTTGTAACGGAGCCGGTGATAACTTAAACTGGCCTTCCTGGCCGATAATGTCTTTCAATGTCTTTTGCATTGTCACCGTGGCTCGGTTCGCATATTGATCGGTCCGGACATTTTCCTTGATGGCTGCTAAACGGTTTTTCCTTTGTACGATAAATGGGTATAAGTGTTTTTACATTGTCCGCCCATATCTTGATGGGCCCCATCCTGTACTTATAATCCATTGAATATGTATGCTGTTGCTCTGAGTTTCGGTTCCCAGAGACTGGCTTTCGTGGGCTCACTGTCTTCAATCCACAAGCCTGTCTGGCTTGCAGTAACAGAAATAAAATGGTTCATAAACTGATCACGGGGCCTGGCGGCCATTTTGTATGCCCTTTTATCAAAGGTTTTTCTGTGCAAGCTTACTTTGGTCAATAAACAGTCTTATTTTATCCAGTTTTCTTGCGTGATTTTTGCTGAAAATTGCGAATGTTACAACCTCCACAAGAGATTGGTTGCTGAGCATGGAGAACAGATTTCTTATGCCTTCTTCTGCAGGCAGAGACCCTTTTGGGTTGTGACACCAAATGAGCAGGACAGAGAAACATGTCAGTGCAAGACTCATGAAAATCTTCAGTTTATGGCAGATACACTGTGCAAACTTGGGCTCTCAGTGTAAAAACCTGGATGAAATGGCTGACAGCACCGTCTGCAACAACTCAAAGTCATGTGCCTATGGTGAATGCCAAGAATGTGAACGCACCACATATCCCCTCACCGAATCAACATCAAATACACTGGTAACTTTAACCCAGTGGCGTCTGGAGAAGATTGACCATTCCAAACCAGGTGAAGAGTCTGAGAAGAGAAGAACAATCACTGTCAAGAAAGATGTGCCAATAACAGAGGATGAGCTTGCTACCCATTTTCAAGATAGGCTCTTTAAGTTCCGCAGACACATCTTCAACATCCGTTGGCAGTACAATGCTTACAGAAATCTAAGAGAGAACCTGACCTCCAAGGACTGCCTTATACACATAGATTTTAGTGAAAACTACACTTGCAAGTATGCAAATGAAATCCAGTCTGTGCACTTTGTGGGGTCACATCAACAAGTGACTTTCCACACTGGTGTTCTCTATGTGCAGGACCAGCCCCCATGCCCTTTAGTATGATCTCCCCAAGTAGAAGGCATGACCCAGTGGCTATATGGGCTCATCTTGACCCCATCCTAGAGATGGCGAAAAATCAGTGCCCTGAAGTCCAGAACCTTCATTTCTTCAGCGATGGCCCTGACACCCAATACAAGCAGAAGGGCAATTTCTACATGATTTGCTCAGAACCTCACCAGAAGAGCTTCCCCAAAACCACTTGGAACTTCTTCGAGGCAAGCCATGGGAAGGGTGCTCCGGATGGGGTGGGGTGTGCATTAAAGAGGTCAGCCGACATCTTGGTCCATCAGGGAAGGGATATCCCAGATGCACTCTCTTTCTTCCAGGAGTTAAAGGACTCTGGAACGCAGGTGAAACTGTTCTATGTAAGCGAGGAAGATGTTGAGACTAAGGCACAGAAAATGCTGGAGGTGCCTCTTGTGGCAATAAAGGGGACCATGAAAATGCATCAAGTTTTGAGCATCAC